>NC_053041.3:519591015-519894045 GCF_002575655.3 Aegilops tauschii subsp. strangulata
GAATTACACATCCACTTTCCCTATAGCCAATGTCACTTGGGATCAGTTTCAGCAAGCATTCCGCACTGCAGATGTCTCAACTGGAGCTATGAGCATGAAGAAGCGTGAGTTTCGCAACTTACACCATGGGAATCGTATTGTGGGGCAGTACGTAGATGAGTTCAGCAAGTTAGCTCTCTATGACCGAAATGATGTGGCCACAGATGTCGCGAAGCAGGAGAAGTTTATGGAAGGTATGAATGATGAGCTGTGTATGCAATTTATGGTGGCAACATTTGCTATCTACCAGGACTTGGTAGACATGGCTCTTATGATTGAAGGGAAGCATCAGCAGATAGAGAGCCGCAAAAGGAAGTATGGACAGGGGAAGTATAATTCTGGAGCTCAGTAGAAGCCTCGTTTTACCCCGAACTCGGGAGGATATACCCATAACCATGGAGGCCATACTCACAATGGAGGAAGTTCGCATAACCATATTGGCCCCAAGAATGGAAATGGGAATGGAGCAAGTAGCAACCAGAACCGTTCCAACCCAGCAACACCCGCTAAGAAGGATCTAAGTCATGTCACCTATTACAAGTGCGGTAAGACTGGACACTACGCTAATGATTGTTCCGAGTTGAAGAATGGAAACGACAATGGGAGCTCTAGAAAGAAGCCCAATCCCTTCACCAGAGGTCAGGTGAACCACATCAATGTGGAGGAAGTTGAAGATCAGCTTGACGCAGTGATTGGTAAGTTTTTGGTTAAGTCGTTTACCGCTCTTGTTCTTTTTGGTACTGGTGCATCGCATTCATACATATCAAGGGGATTTGTGGACAAGTTTAAGTTGCCAACCTTAGCCCTTAGGTCACCCATGTTAGTAAGCTCTCCAGGTGCAAACTATATGGCCAGCCGATGGTGCAATCTGTTACCCTTAACCATTGGTAGCCATGTTTTCCCCTCAGACCTAATAATTTTGGAGTCACAAGGATTGGATATAATACTAGGCATGGATTGGCTATCAAAGTATGGAGGAAACATTGATTGTGCTAGTAAGTCAGTTCTGCTCACCACCCCGGAGGGAAAGAGGATCAAGTATGTATCCAGGTATGCGCCAAGGAGGACCCAAGTGAATTCCCTCTCAGGAGTTGTTCAGGAGGAAGAGCCTGTTGTGAAGGATTACCCGGATGTATTTCTAGAGGAACTACCAGGCATGCCGCCGGATCGAGATATAGAGTTCTTGATAGAACTATTGCCAGGCACCGGACCAATATCGAAGAGGCCATACCGGATGCCCGCAAATGATTTGGAGGAAATTAAGAAGCAGATTAAGGAGTTATTGGAGAAAGGTTACATTCGACCAAGTTCATCACCGTGGGGAGCCCCAGTGCTCTTGGTTGAGAAGAAGGATGATGGATCTTTGAGAATGGTTGTTGATTATCGTGCATTTAATGAAGTGACGATCAAGAACAAGTATCCACTACCGATGATCAATGATTTGTTTGACCATCTGCACGGAGCTAAAGTATTTTCCAAGATCGATCTGCGATCAGGATACTACCAGCTGAAGATCCAAGAACAGGATATACCTAAGACAGCTTTCACCACAAGGTACGGGCTATATGAGTACACGGTTATGTCATTTGGATTGACCAATGCCCCTGCCTATTTCATGAGTATGATGAATAAGGTGTTCATGGAGTTCTTGTATAAATTTGTTGTGGTGTTCATTGATGATATTTTGGTATACTCAGAGAATGAAGAGCAGCACAAGGAGCATTTGCGTTTAGTTCTCGAGAAGCTCCGGGAACACCAGTTATATGCCAAGTTCAACAAATGTGAGTTTTGGTTGAAGGAAGTTGGATTTATTGGACATGTTATATCAGGAGAAGGTATAGCAGTAGACCCTACCAAGGTTCAATCAGCCACTGAGTGGTTGGCACCCACCTCAGTTGGGGAGATCCGCAGTTTTCTAGGGCTCGTGGGATATTACCGGAGATTCATTGAATTTTTTTCCAAGATTGCGAAACCCATGACGGAGTTGTTGAAGAAGGACACTAAGTTTAAATGGACGGATGAATGTGAGGCTAGTTTTCTGGAGTTGAAGAAACGTTTGGTTACAGACCCAGTGCTAATTCTTTCGGATATACGCAAGGATTTCCATGTGTATTGCGACGCTTCTCGCCAAGGACTTGGAGGTGTACTTATGTAGGACGGAAGAGTTGTTTCATATGCCTCACGACAGCTTCGACCTCCTGAGTTGATTTATGCCATGCATGATTTGGAGTTAGCAGCCGTAGTGCATGCGCTCAAGACCTGGAGACATTTTCTTATTGGAAACCGTTGTGATGTGTACACGGATCATAAGAGTTTGAAGCACATTTTCACTAAGAAGGAGCTAAACCTCAGGCAAAGGAGATGGTTGGAGCTTATAAAGGATTATGATATGAAGCTGCACTATCATCCAGGAAAGCCCAATGTCATAGCAGACGCCTTGAGCCGGAAGAGTTATGTCAATACCCTCGTAAGCGGAGGATTACCGCAGGAGTTAGTCGACGATCTCAAGCAACTTCATTTGGAGATAGTTCCAAGAGGTTTTGTTGCAGCAATGGAGGTTCAGTCAACATTATTGGGAAAGATTCGAGAAGATCAGAAAGATGACAAAGAAATTGCTGAGATAAAGGAGAAGATGAGCAAAGGAAAAGCCAAGGGTTTTCGAGAGGATGAGCACGAAACCTTATGGTTTGAGGATCATATATATGTACCCAATAATGCAGAGATCAGGAAGTTAATACTTCAGGAGGCCCATGATTCGCTACTCGATACACCCCCGAACCACCAAAATGTATTTGGATTTGAAGGAGCGTTTCTGGTGGACAGGTATGAAGAAGGATATTGCCGAGTATGTAGCCGTGTGTGATGTATGTCAGAGAGTAAAGGCAGAACATCAGAAGCCAACCAGATTGTTACACCCTATGCCGATACCCTAATGGAAGTGGGACAAGCTTGGCATGGATTTCATCACCGGATTACCCAGGGCCCGATCGGGATACGATTCTATCTGGGTAGTAGTGGATCGTTTGACCAAAGTGGCTAGCTTTATCCCAGTGAAAACCACCTATACGAGTGCGAAGTTGGCCAAGATATATATGACCAGGATTGAATGTCTGCATGGAGTTCCGAGGACCATCGTATCAGATAGAGGGACATAGTTTACCTCGAAGTTTTGGAATCAGCTGCACCAGACTTTGGGTACTAGGCTAGAATTCAGTACATCCTTTCATCCACATACAGATGGACAGACCGATAGAGTCAATCAGATTCTGGAGGACATGTTAAGAGCCTGTGCGCTAGATTATGTATCTAGTTGGGATGATAATTTGCCCTACGCAGAGTTCTTACAACAACAGTTATCAAGCTAGTGTGAAGATGGCACCTTTTGACGCTTTGCATGGGAGAAGGTGTAGGACACCGTTAATGTGGGATGAAGTTGGAGACCGCCGGTTGTTTGGACCAGATCTGATAATGGAGTCCGAAGAGAAGGTTAAGTTGATTCGCGACAGGCTAAAGGTAGCACAGTCCAGGCAGAAAAGTTATGCAGACTCCAAACGCAAGGAGGTGGTCTACGAAATCGGAGAAAGGGCATATCTTTGTGTGTCACCTCTCCGAGGAGTTAAACAATGTGGAGTTAAGGGAAAGTTAGCCCCGGGATTTGTAGGACCATACTGAGTTTTGGAGCGTATGGGAGAAGTGGCCTACAAGTTGGAGTTACCCGAGGGATTGTCAGGAGTTCATGATGTGTTTCACGTTTCCCAGTTGAAGAAGTGCCATGCAGAGATGGCCGATATTCCTCTGAGAGATACAGTGCCCCTGGAAACAATTCAGTTGGACAGTGACCTAACCTACGAGGAGAAACCTGTCAAGATTCTCGAGTTTGCCAGCAGAGTTAAGCGTAGTAAGGTTATCAAGTTTTGCAAAGTTCAGTGGAGCCACCATCCCGAGGATGAAGCCACCTGGGAACGAGAAGAAGACTTACGGAAAGCCCACCCGCACCTATTTTCTAGCCATCGCGAATCTCGAGGGCGAGATTCATCTTAAGGGGGGTAGGTTTGTAACATCCCAATTTTCAATTTGGATGTTATACATAGGTCATCATGTGCAAATCATACTTTATTTGCATTTTTGTTGTGATCCTAGAAATCTTAAGCAACTCAAGGACCCAAGGAGAGAGTTGGAGATTTCATAAATTTTCATATTTGAATTTTTCTCAAATTTAAAAAGAGGATCGATTTGATTTTAATATTTTCTCTCCAAATATTTCTAATATTAAAAATAAAAGAGGGAAGATAATATGACTTCTTCAAAAAAAGAGAAATATTGGAGGAAAAATTTAAAAATCAAATAAATATTTTATTTGGATTTTAAATTGCTATTTTATTTGAATTAGAAAAATATGCATATTTGAAAATTGCATTTTTAGGCCAGAAAAATGTTCACTTTGTTCTACATATTTTATTTAGACGGTGAAAATTGTTTTTGGCATTTTTAGAATTTTTTTTATTTTATTAGGATTTTTCTTCGACGGAATTTATTTTTAAAAAAATCTTTTCCGCCCGAATGGGCCAAAGGCCTAGCCAAGCCGGGCCGAAGCCCACTCCCACCGCCAACTTCCTCGCGCCGCCGCCGTCTCTGGCACCGACACCGAGGAGGAGTCCGAGCCGGACTCCACCTCGGGCCGGCCCCTCCTCCAAGCCGCCGCCCCCTCGGCCTTTATATACTGCCGCCCCGCTGCCCTCTCCTCCCCACCCCGAGCCGCCCACCGCAGCCAGTGCCGCCGAGCCGCGCCGCCGCCGCTGCCGTTGCTCGCCGCCGCCTTCCGCTGCTCCGCCGCCCCAAGCCGCCGCCCCGCCGGAGCCCCGCCTCGTCGGATCTCGTCTCACCGCCGACGTCTTGGTTTTTTTCAAAGAATCGGTAAAACCGACAAAACCGTCCCCGGTTTTTTTCGTTAGATCGGTTCGTTTGTTTTTTTGGTTTCGCTAATTAGCGAACGTTCACTCGAACATCTCTGTTCACGAACATTTTCGTTCGTTTGTCTCTGATAGAGAACGTTCGTTCGATAGTCCTTTTCTTTTTATTTTATTTTCGTCCAGGGACCTATTCACGATTATTTTTATCGCAGATTAGCCCCTGATCTTCAAACCCTCGCAACTTTTTGCTCGTTTGTCCAAATCCAGTGAAACCAACGCCAAAATCTTCGTCTCGAACCCCTCTTTTCAGTTAATTAACTTGAACATGGTTTTGAAAAATTAAAATTTGGTTTAAAGCAGATTTGAATTCGAACTTCTTTTGATCGTAGTTTGAGTTTCGTAGCTCCGATTTGATTGATACTTTTTGCAAATCAAAGCTCTTCAGTCGAACTTTCAGTTTGGATTTTGTCATCTGAGTTTTACCCTTGCATCTATGCTTGAGTGCTTATGTATGCTATTGTTTGTTTGCGATAGAATTTCGGGAGTGCGAACCGTGCTACTACAAGTCACTAGGGTTTGCAGATCGTCAGCAAGGCAAGTAACACTTTGATCATACCCCTTTATTACCCAGTTTTATGCATTAGCTATGCACCTCTAACATTGCGTCATTAGGATTTGTTAACATGTGGGTATTGGGAAGTAGATGATGAGGTAGAACCTATTGCCCTTTATTTGCAAACCATGGGAGTTACTTCTACGTTATGCTATTACTGCTATGCTATGCTTGTAGACGTCGTTTGGTTTGAGTGATTCATGACAGATGTGAGCATTATTATGAACTAGGGGTTTATTTAAGTTGGCTACTCTAATACACATCTGGGTGGATTGTTTGTGGGCACCTGGTGAATCCAGTGTTGTCCAAGAAGATCCCGGGGAATCTGTGCGATCATCCTATGGTTCGCCACCCAGGCTCAAAGGGATCATAAGATTATTCATGCTAGAAACTTCGGTGTGCAGCCACAAGCCATTATGGGCTCTGGCATAGTTGAGTATGTTGTGTGACCTCTTTCAGTGGTAAACTAGCACATGCAGGGGATGTAGGTGGTACGGTTTACCCGTCGAAATAGTTAATGCTTCTGAAAGACTGTGTCTTGGTCATCCGGTTCTCATACATCATGTAGTGCGAGAAATCCAACGGAGGAGATCGAGTCTTGTGGGGAAAAGTGCGCAAACCTCTGCAGAGTGTACAAACTGTTTAATTGGGATTGAGATGGGGTTTCCATTCTCAATGTTTATCAACCAACTTTGTAGTTAAATCAAAATATATTCCTTTGCAGTAGGGAAAATTTGGCTTTACGCAAATATGATAACTATAGAGCCTCCACCAGCCATATATGCATCTAGTGTTAGCATTTATCTTGTTCATTGCTCTACAGTGTTATATTGCCAGCATATTCCATGTGCTGACCCATTTCGGGCTGCAACATATTATGTTGCAGACTTTTCAGACGAAGAGTAAGGTGCGCTAGTCATTGTCGTGCACTCAGCTTTGTCGTTGGAGTTGACGAACTCATTTACCTTCGATGCTTCCGTAGTTATCTTATTTAGATGGCCTTCAACCATATTATTGTAATAAGTTCGCTTTTGAGACAATCGATGTAATAGGTGTGTGATTGCACTCTGTTATAAAACCTTCAAGTACTGTGTGTGTCAGCATTACCGATCCAGGGATGACACTTATACACAGGGATTTGACTGTCTGAGGTCGGATCGCTACAGCTCTGGAATGTTGAAGTGATCCATGACCTCCCGAAGTATCCTTCGCCGTGTTTCTATGTCAGCCTTCCGAAACCCCGGTAGATTAATGTTGAGCCTTGCCCTGCCAACCAATCCACACACACTCCTAAACCTCATGTGTGCTTTATCTGGTTTAGTTGGAGCCCAAGACTTTAAATCTATCTCGGATACTTCATATACACCTTTAGGCTGGTGTGTGGGCTTCCTTGGAGCGTTCCTCCATGTCCTGACCGAAAGGGTAATTGCTGCAGCTCTATCCCGTTCAAGATTACTTGATCCCTCACAATCTGCTGAAGACCTAGGGTTGTCGGAATTAGATGAAGATACATCGCCTAAAGTAGGAGTGCTATCGCTGCTACTCGGCATCTACAGAGAACACATGCAAAACTCAGGAAAGGAGGATAAGCATAAAACTAACAACTTGGTATCAAGCTTTCTAAACATGTCATGCAATAATTTAGAAAATGTACGGCTAATTTGTTAAGTTTGTGTGACTCAGGCGCCCGCAATCTGTAAATAGGCAGTAACTTATTGGAACAAGTACAGCTTATATGTAGTAAGGAAGGTAGATAATGAACATATATACGCTCTCCATTATTTTATAGCCAATTTGGGAACACACGAAATGAAATAGGAAGAGGGATTGCGAGGAAATATGCCTCACCGCGATGGAGAGCAGTAACTAACAGGATTTTTAATGCAAACCCGGCCGGACCACAGGAGAGGTGAGGGTTATAGCATCGATAAGCTTGAGGGTGGCTAGCGAGCAAACGAAGATGGTGAGGCACGGGCCGCCGCGTGTTGGGAACAGCAGTGGAGGTTGGCTTGATGCCGAAGAGCGGGCACACGGCCGGGGTGAGCACGGCGGCGCCGGAGAGGGTTCTGTTGTGGATCTGGGGGAGGGGGGAGCTAGCGATGGAGATTGGGTCGACTGGTTGAGTGAAACGCGGGCGGGCGGTGGGGGGTGATGTCTACTACGCAACTTTATTCTTTTAGACACGTGTTGGGCCTCCAAGCGCAGAGTTTTGTAGGACAGTTGCAATTTTCCATCAAGTGGATGACCTAAGGTTTATCAATCCGTGGGAGGCGTAGGATGAAGATAGTCTCTCTCTAACGACCCTGCAACCAAATACAAGAAATCTCTTGTGTCCCCAACACACCCAATAGAATGACAAATTGTATAGGTGCACTAGTTCGGCGAAGAGATGGTGATAAAAGTGTAATATTGATGGTAGAAATATATTTTTATAATCTGAATAAATAAAAACAGCAAGGTAGCAAATAGTAAACAGGCACAAAAACGGTATTGCAATGCTTAAAAATGAGGCCTAGCGTCCGTACTTTCACTAGTGCAATCTCTGAACAATGCTAATATAATTGGATTATATAACCGTCCCTCAACATGCAACGAAGAATCACTCCAAAGTTCCTATCTAGCAGAGAACCTAAGACAGAATTGTTTGTAGGGTACAAAACCACCTCAAAGCTATTCTTTCCGATCAATCTATCCTAGAGTTTGTACTAAAATAACACGAAGCTATTCTTTCTGATCAATCTAACCAAGAGTTCATACTAAAATAACACCAAAGAAAATTCAGATTCATAATATTCTATCCAACACAAAGAACTTCAAAGAGTGCCCCAAGACTTCTACCAGAGAAACAAAGACAAGAACGTGCATCAACCCATATGCATAGATTACCCCAATGTCACCTCGGGAATCCGCGAGTTGAGTGCCAAAACATATATCAAGTGAATCAATATGATGCCGCATTGTCACCACGAGTATTCAATTGCAAGACATATATCAAGTGTTCTCAAATCCATAAAAGTATTCAATCCGATAACAACGAAATCTCAAAGGGAAAACTCAATTCATCACAACAAGATAAAGAGGGGAAAACACCATATGATCCGACTATATTAACAAAGCCCGCAATACATCAAGATCGTGACATCTCAAGAACACTAGAGAGAGAGAGAGATTGAACACATAGGTACTGGTACAAACCCTCGGCCCCGAGGGTGGACTACTCGCTCCTCATCATGGTGGCCGCCGGGATGATGAAGATGGCCACCGGAGATGATTCCCCCCTACGGAAAGGTGCCGGAACGGGGTCTAGATTGGTTTTCGGTGGCTACAGAGCATTGCGGTGACGGAACTTATGATCTAGGTTAACCCCTGGTGGTTTCTCTGTTTATAGGATTTTTTGGCGTTGGTTTCACACTAAGATGGGCCTCGAGGTGAGTACAAGCCACCGGGGCAAGCCAGGCCCACCAGGCGCGCCCTGGTGGGTTGTGCCCTCCTCATGGCTCTTCTGGCCCACCCACGAAGCTTCGGGGGTCTCTTTTGTTCCAAAAAAATCATCAAAAAGTTTCAGCTCATTTGGAGAACTTCCATTTCTACACAAAAAACAACACCACGGTAGTTCTGCTGAAAACAGCATCAGTCCGGGTTAGTTCCATGCAAATCATACCAAAACCATATAAATTTTTTGTAAACATGGCATGAATACTTCATAAATTATAGATAAGTTGGAGACGTATCAGGGGGGGTGTTGGCGGCCTAGGTGAAAAGGGTGAAAAATATCCCCGGTCACCGCGCGGAAAGGCCTATGCAAACGGTTGCCTCTATGCGCTCGTGTGCACAAAGAGAATAATTTCGTTTGAAATGAACACGTACTAATTTCGAAATGAAGACTTGAGTTCATTGTTTCGCCTCTAAATTTTTCCCACGTAAAGCAATCACAATTATACCACGGGTTTGATTTGCTGGCGCATTTCAGGTCTCGCGTGGTGTATGTAAGACATTTTTTGGCATTTACTGTGCATGTTTGCATATAATTCAATTCCTAGCCGGACTGCATTTCCTGTTGAAAGGGATGAGGATTGCCGTTCGATCTGCGAGCATCCAACGGTGCAGACGTACGATCCATGGGGTTTGGGTTCTAGCCAATCAGAACGCACAACTCAGATCACGCGCGCAGCAAAGGGGGGGCATCGGCCATGGTTTGGTAGGCACACGGCTTTCGTGAGTGAACCGTGTGCTATTTGAAAACATTTTTTTGCGAGGGGCTATTTGAAAACATTTACATGAACTAACATCACATTTTCGTTTGAATGAAAACAAGAGTTCATCGTTTCGCCTCCAAATTGTTTTCCACGGTAAGAAATCACCATTGTACCCTATTGTTCGATTTTCTCGTGCATTTGAGGTATCTTTTGCAATATTTGAGTGGATTGCTATAGTCGCAACTACATGTGGGTGCTAGCTAGCTAGCAAGATCATTTGTGTGTCGCTTTGGGAGTTTTTATTCATTGTTCGAGAAACAGGAAAAAAATTCAAACAGTTCGGCCGCAGGGTGCGGCCAGAGGCGTATGCCTTGTTGGTATTCTAACTACAGAAAATGCATATAGAGTCCGCGAATAACAAAAGTAGGTGTGTCACCATGCCATGTTGTCAGGACCACATGGAAATTTTTTGGTAAAGATTGCACGAGTTTTGATGCTCACACCTTCCAAATCGGAGCATCTCACAAGAAGGATCATAGTTTCCAAAAGGAGACGCGGCACTTCGGACTCCAATCGTCAGTGACAACATCATTCCGCTTTGAATTATTTTCACGCTAAACAATCGCGTATATACCCTACGTTTGATTTTCTGGCCCATTTCAGGTCTCGTTGCTATATTCAAGCCATTTTTTGCACTTGCCTTGCATTTAGTGCATATTATAATTAAATTCATAACCGTTCTACAACTACATCTGGGGTGTTAGTTAGCAAAGAAGGTGTACAAATCATTTGTGTGTCGCTTTGCGAGATTTCATCCATTGTCTGAGAAACGGGCAGAAGTTTCAAACATTTTGGTCGCGAGGTGCGCCCATTGGCGTAGGCCTAGTTGGTATTTTAATTACTGGGAATTCAGATGGAGTCCAGACTTCATCAAAATCGGTGTGTGCCCGTGGCGTGCTCTCATGACCCCGGGGAATTTTTTTGGTAAAGTTTGGAACAGGTTTTGATGATCGCTCCTTCCAAATAGGAGAATCTCACATGAAGGACCATGGTTTCCAAAAGGAGGCGTGTCAATCCAAACTCCAGTGGTCGGTGACTTCATCGTTTGGCCTCATAAAAATTTCCACGGTACGCATTCACCATTGTACCACGGGTTTAATTTTCTAACGCATTTCAGGAATTGTTTGCTATATTTAAGGCATTTTTTGAATTTAACATGCAATTTGTGGATACAAATAAAATCACAACCGGAACTGCAAGTGTTGTGGAAAGGGATGAGGATCGCCGTTCGATCAAGGAGAATCCAACGATGCGGACGTACGATCCGTGGGGTTTGGGTTCTGGCCAATGAGAACGCACGACTCAGATCGCGCGCGTGGCAGAGGGTGGGGGCATCGGCCATGGTTTAGTGGACACACGGCTTTCATGAGTGAACCGTGTGCTATTTGAGAACATTTACATTACCTAACATCAGATTTTTGTTTGAATGAAAACATGAGTTCATCGTTTCGCCTCCAGTTTGTTTCCATAGTAAGAAATCATGATCGTACCCTATGGTTCGATTTTCTGGTACTTTTTACTAGGCGGCAGGCCTCGCTAGCAATCTCAAACTTTGAATATCCAAAAAAAGAGATCTCGTTTGTATGTATATATATAGCCGCAACTACACGTCTGTGTTAGCAAGATCATTTGTGTGTCGCTTTGCGAGTTTTCATTCATTGTGCGAGAAATGGGAAAAAACTTCAAACAGTTCGGCCGCAGGGTGCGGCCAGAGGTGTAGGCCTTGTTGGTATTTTAATTTCAGGAAATGCATATAGAGTCCGGAAAATAACAAAAATCATTGTGTCACTGTCGCGTGCTCTCACGATCGCATGGAATTTTTTTAGTAAAGTTTGGCACAAGTTTTGGTGCTCGCACCTTCCATACCGGAGCATCTCACAAGAAGGATCATAGTTTCCAAAAGGAGATGCGGCACTTCGGACTACAAATCGTCAGTTACTAGCTACATCGTTCCGGCCCATTTCAGGTCGTCTGCTATGTTTAAGTCATTCTTTGCACTTACCTTGCATTGCATTTTCGTGCATATAATTAACTAAAGTCAAAAACCCTACTACAACTACATGTGGGTGTTTTAGTTAGGCTATATATACTTAGGCTACTCATAGCGGAGAGTGTCATATACTAGTATCATGCATATATATATATGATACTAGTGTATGATACTACCTTTCATTAATTATAGCGCATAGTATAATACATAGAGTATAGTATCATAGATCATATTTATTGCCATGCATGACACAAATTAGCATTGCATTTAACATGATACAGTATCTACCTATATGTTACTCTAACCCTCTCTATATATATTTAATTATTTGCCACATCAGCATACTTGCTATTTCCGAGTGCATGATATCGTCGGCTATGATACCACTACTATGGCCAGCCTTATATAGTGGGGAGTATCATATACTATATATAGTATCATGCATATGATACTAGTGTATGATACTACGTATGTACCTTCATAATGCATATATGGTATCATAGAGTATAGTATATATCATAGATGACCATATTTATGGCCATGCATGACACAAAGTAGTATAACATTTATTATATATGTTATGATATCTACCTATGTTACTGCTTCTTTGCCACATCATCATATTTGCTATTCCCGAGTGCATGATACCGGCTATGATACCCCCACTATGGCCACCCTAAGGCTGGTCGTAATATGGGAGTATCAAGCGGTATCATGCATGCCAACTAGACTTTTTGGATGATGTGGCACACAGTTAAATGAGGAAAGAGAGGGTGTGGTATCATATCATGATACTGTATCATATTAAATGTTGTACTACTTTGTGTCATGCATGTCAATTAATACGGCAACCTAAGATACTAAGTTATGATACTATGCATGCGCGCATTACGGAGGTATTACCGATCATATACTAGTATCATGCATATATACTCCCTCCTTTCCGGTTTATAGGCTTATCTCAAAATTTTAGTTTTTCCATTTTATAAGGCTCCATTTGGTTGTTCCCCATCACATGTTCAGATTCCAAGGTGCATTAAATCATTGCATGCAAGTATTAAGAGAAAATTGACCAATACATGTACTTTATGCATGCATGTATTGCAATTAATACATTGGTAAACATAATTTTTTGCGGAAAATAAAAGCATTTATTGGGTGTTTTTGCAAACTACAAAAAGTATTCCACCACTCACCATCTACCTTGGTTGGTGAGATTTTTGAATTGAGCCCTATAAACCGGAAAGGAGGGAGAATGATACTAGCTAGTCTATGATATACTAGCTACCTCACTAAGAGCATGGTTAATAATACAGCCAACGGTCGACTATAAGAAGTTGCCATGTCATATACAGCCAACCTCTTAGTCGGCTTGTACAATAATAAGTTTTAAATATGTACTAGTTTATCAATAGTTGGCCCACCTTACATCCTTACAAAGTGTCTTGGGTCTCGTGTTGCAGCTGGCTCTACTAACCAAGATCCCGCTTCTCTTCTCTTCTCTCTCCTCTTCTCATTCCTCCAACTAATAAGCACATATATATTATTCTATTCCCTATAACCTGCTTATGTCACTCTATTGTACGTGCTCTAATGCATAGTATCATAGAGTAGTATCATGTAGTACTTTATTTATTGTCACGCATGACACATAGTAGCATAGCATTAATTATGATACAGTTTCATGATATGATACTTAACCCTCTCTTTCTTGATTTAATTCTATGACAGCTCATCAAAATTGCCTAGTTGGCATGCATGATACTAGCTATGATACCCCCTT
Organism: Aegilops tauschii subsp. strangulata; assembly: GCF_002575655.3. Classification (NCBI taxonomy): domain Eukaryota; kingdom Viridiplantae; phylum Streptophyta; class Magnoliopsida; order Poales; family Poaceae; genus Aegilops; species Aegilops tauschii. Next base: position 519,604,607 of record NC_053041.3, read on the forward strand.
ACTATCAGCCTAGCAAAGAAGGTGTACAGATCATTTGTGCATCGCTTTGTGAGTTTTCATTCGTTTGTCCGAGAAGCGGGGAGAAGTTTCAAACATTTCGGCCGCGAGGTGCGGCCACTGGCGTAGTCCAAGTTGGTATTTTAATTACAGGAAATTGAGATGGAGTTCGGACATCATCAAAATCGATGTGTGCCCGTGGCGTGCTCTCACGACCCCGTGGAAAAATATTGGTAAAGTTTGGCACAAGTTTTGATGAATGCTCCTTCCAAACTGGAGCATCTCACATGAAGGATCATGGTTTCCAAAAGGAGACGTGTCAATTCAAACTCCTGTGGCCGGTGACTTCATTGTTTGGCCTCATAAAAATTTCCACTGTACGCAATCACCATTATAACACGGGTTTGATTTTCTGGCGCATTTCAGGTATCGTTAGCTATATTTAAGACATTTTTTGAGATTAACATGCATTTTGTGCATAAAAATAAAATTACAACCAGAACTGCATGTGGTGTCGAAAGGGATGAGGATCACCGTTCGATCTAGGAGCATCCAACGGTGCAGACGTACGATCTGTGGGGTTTGGGTTCTGGCCAATCAGAAAGCATGACTCAGATCGTGGGCGGGGTTTGGTCGGCACACGACTTTCATCAACGAACCCGGTGGTATTCGCAAACCAGATTGCATATTTTTGTTCACACATACTGTAGTGAGATCAATTGAGTGTGCTACCTCTATGATATAATAATAATAACAACAAAAAATAGTTCATATTCATTGCCTGAGCTTTCAACATATCAAGGTCAACATATTAATGGTTGTTACATCAACAAAAAACCGGGCATAACTCACAAATTCAGTACACGTGACAGTTCTGAATTGAACGAATTAAGTTGCAGGGTAGGCATAAAGACTAGTCTTACGGCTTAATTCCCATGTACATGGGGGAACTGGGATCATTACGTTGACCCCGAATGAACTTGGGTTTTCTGATGATTTTACGCTTCTCTGTTACACCGGTGCGTGATCCCTTGGCTGGCAACTCATCAAATTCATCGTACTCGTCCTCATCGGCAACATCGTCGACACCCAGTGCCCTTCTCTTCCCATGCATCACTACATGGCAGTTCTTATGCAAGGGGTCTTCCACAAAGAAAATCTGGGTAGCATCGCTGGTAAGAATGAATGGATCCGTGTGATATGCCATCGTTGTCCTGTTAACATAGATCTTCCTATACTCATCAATCCTTACATGACCAAGAGGGATCCATGCGCACCTGAATAATCCCACCTTTACTTTCACATAGTCAAGCTCCCAAATGTCTTTGATGGTTCCATAGTATACCCTTTTATCAGCTTCATATACAGTCATGCATTCTATTCGAACAGAGTTGTTCTGATATGAGGTCTTCTGATCATGTTCCTCATTGTAGAACGTGTATCCATTTATGTCATATGCTTGGTACGTCAACACCGTAGGTGATGGATTTTGTGCCAACCATGTAGCAATGTCATCGATGGATCCTTTTGCCAAACGATTCTTCAGCCATTCGACGTAGTTCTTAGTGTGCTCCTTCATCTCCACATCTGATGAAGGCACCATTGGTAAGAAGCTTTGGCGTTTCTTCGCCAAGTCTTCTTCGGCATAAGCGCTGAGAACTGGGCTGTTAAGCAATACCGTCAATTGGGCTTTCTCTACCAATTCTCCGGGTGCAGCCATTTGCGTGCCAGCAAGGACCGTCTTACCTTTCAGCCTTCCCTCGTGGCGAGAGAGGGGCAAACCGATAGGTCTTTGTTTCATGTATTTAGTGCAAAACTCAACCACCTCCTCCGCGGTATAACCTTGTTGGATGCTTGCCTCTGGATGGTTTCGGTTCCGATAAAACCGCTTCAGTATTCCCATGAACCGCTCGAAGGGATACATGTTGCGAACAAACACAGGACCACAATACTTTATCTCCTCGACAAGGTGCATAGTGAGATGGACCGTGACATCAAAGAATGACGGTGGGAAAAACATCTCTAGGTTGGACAATATTCTTGCAATATCATCTAGCATATGATCCAACTCTGCAGGATCTACAACTTTCTGCCATAGTTGGTTGAAGAAATCACGGAGGTCAATGAGTGTGTTTCTTATATCTTTGTCCATCAGATTCCTGATGGCCACCGGGAGGATTTGTCTCAAAATTACATGGGAATCATGTGTCCCAACTTCATTTTACCTGAGCTCACATCCACGAGACTTCTGATGTTTGTGCAGTATGAAGAGGGTGTCTTAACTGACAAAAAATAGGTGAAGAACTGTATTGCTTCTTTTGTACTGAAATTGTAACTCTGGCAAGCTTTGATGAATTTTTCATCATGTTTTTCTTCACTCTTGCATTTCGATTGATCAGCAAGCATATCGAGCCGTGAACTGTCACCATCCTTTCTTTTACCTTTAATCCCGAGTAGAGTACCAAGGATGCTTTCACAAACGTTCTTCTCGACGTGCATGACATCGATGCAGTGACATACACGTAGAATCTCCCAGTAAGGTATTTCCAGAATATCAATTTCTTCTTAAACACTTGACCCTTGGGTGTTTGTTTCACCGTCAAAGGGTTGTTCTTGCCAAGCACAACATTAATTTTTTTAGCCATGTTGTGGACCACCTCCCCTTCATAGGGTCATGGGCCCACACCTGCCTCTGCCATACCATCAAATTCAGCTTTCATCTTTCGGCATGGGTGATTTTTCCGTAAGAACCTATGATGACGCAAACACACGGTTTTGTGCGAGTTGGGAAGTCTTCTGCTAGCTGCCCTATCCATGCATGTGACACACCCTACATCTCCCTTTGTTTCTGCCCCGATGTGTAGCCTAATGCCGGCATATCTTGAATGGTGTGCACCAGCATCGCATGTAGATCGAAAATCTCCTTTTTGTAAGCATCATAACATTTTACAGCAAGCGCGTCTATCCACACTGACAACATTTCTTCTACCAGTAGCTGAAATTAAATGTCGATGTCATTTCCAGGTTGCTTCGGGCCTTGGATAATCATTGACATCATAATGTATTTTTTCTTCATACACAACCAAGGAGCTAGGTTATATATGCACAGAAGCACCGACCATGTGCTGTGATTGGTGCTCATATCGCCAAAAGGATTCATCTCGTCAGTACACTCCCCGAGCCTTATACTTCTAGGATCCTTGGCAAAGTCTACAAACTTGTTGTCGATTAATTCCCACTGAGCCCCATCTTTCGGGTGCCTCATAAACTTATACGCAATTCGCTCATCATGATGCCACCGCAACCTCTTTGCCTCTCTAGGGTTTGCAAACAAATGCCTCAACCTTGGAATTAAAGGCAAGTGGCAAACAACCTTGAACGGGATTCCTGTCTTGATCTCATCGTCCAATTTGTACTTGTCCTTTGCTCTCCTGTGCTTGTATCGTGCATGCTTGGATGTGGGACATGCACACAAATCTATGTACTCACGACGGTACAATATACAATCATTCACACAAGCGTGTATCTTCTATACTTGACGTTCCAATGGGCAAACAATTTTCTTTTCTTCATTCGTGCTTCTGGGGAGCACATTGTCTTCCAGAAGAATTTCTTTGAAAATACCTAACATCTCTGTGAAGCCCATGTTTGATAGACCGTTTGTTGCTTTAAATCTGAGAAGCGCCAGGGTGGCACTCAACTTGGAATATTTCTTTTTGCAACCAGGATACAATTCTCTCTTGGAGTACGCATCAATGGTTGTCAGATCCTTGTACCCAATCATATCCTTTCTTGTGCCCTTGAAATCTGCAATCATAGCAGCAAAATCTGGCATATCAAGATCATCGTTATCTGCGTCGACGTCTTGGTCTTCCAGTGGTCGTTTCGGCTCTCCGGTGCTCCATTGGTAGATTGACGCCTATGCCCCGATGTTAGATTCAACATCCATGTGACACTGATCGGGGTTTAGCATCTCGCTGCCCTGGGTATGTTCATCCACGACCTCCTCTTCACCGTGACTGGCCCAATGTGTATATCCATCCATGAATCCCCTCGAGACTAAGTGCAACTGGACATCTGCAACTTCATGTGACTCTGCATTCGCACAATTAGTACATGGACACAGGATGTAATCTGCACCGCCAATTCTCCTCTTTGTACTTTCAGCCAAATTCATGAACTCTGTCATGCCACCGATAAAATTTGCGGTTTTCGATTCTTCATCCATCGAGATCGTTCCATCTGCACCACACTAATGGTAATTAAAAACAAAACAACAACATTAATACCCGGATTAACTGCTTCCCAAAGATGCGTGCATAAATCACAAGGTTTTATTTTCATAATTACCGAGGGCGCTCCATGTTGTTATCCAGACGTGCAATGACAAAAATTAATGGCCAGTCAATTTACACGCAGAGTACTAGTACAACACTACCCTTAGGAATTGAATACCTTAATTAAGCTACTAATGAAAAGAATACCTTAATTAATTAGCCACACGGCGACCTCCACCCAGCAGACAGAGAAGCACAATGCGGCGGCACGCCGAGACAGCAGGGTCGAGGAGCAAAGCTTAGTGCGGCTGCCGCCTGAAGTTCGACCTCCACTATCCCGCCATCGACCGCGATGGATGTGCTCGAATCACGCCGCCGCCGACCTCAAAGGTTGAGCTTGTCCTATCTCCCGCCGCAGACTGAGGATTGAGCTACTATGACGCCGCCACCTCCCACCGACCGAGGATTGACCTCTTCTCCGGTAGTCGCTGCCTAGGCCGCCACCGCCATCTCTGTATGCAGAGCGGCTATTTTTTTGGACGGATATCCGCAGAGCGGCTGTTTAAACGGTATCACTGTAACTCAATTATAAGGACAGGGTACGTAGTACATCACATACGGTTATGTAACAGCAACCGTGTCTAACCTACATTGTCTTCTCACACGGTTTGGTGCGGAAATCGTGTGTGACATTGTAATACCTAACACAAACGACATGTATAAACAATGTGCCATATACAACATATAGTGACATAAGTAGTTCCCGACCATTAGCTTATCCCCATAGTTTCCCCATTTCCCCCAAATCCCTACATAGCCTCCAAATTCCCTTGCGTGGCGCTAACACTGGGAGAATGCGGACGAGTTATGCTGATGATTTCGGTGCGGCTTCTCCTGCTCGTTTCGCCGCCACGACGGTGGTCGCCGCCGAGCACTTTCCTAAGGTCATCAGAAGGTAGGTGTACTACGGATCCGAATCGTCCTATTAGGTTCGAATCTATCCCGATCTTTTTTAGCATGTCCAAAGTATAGCTCCTTGTTGAATCCGTCCTGAATGACCCTCCTCCCCCCAGGAAAGCGATCTGCTGCCGGATCCGGAGCATGACTCCAAAGTCCCGCAACACGAGTTTGACTCCGAGTTTTGAGCCACTGAGAAGTACCAAAAGTTGAGTTGTGTGCACGGGCACACTCCCGCTCGACGTGTATGCACGGAGGGATTCGACATTGCCAGGCGGTTTCTCAATTGCCCCTTAGAGGTTAGTGTTAAGTTCGTCATTTTACTTCAGTTAATGCCACCGCTCATCATGAATAATATTTAACATTGGCAGGGATATGAGGCTTGTGCCTTTGTTAACCGGCTGGATGAAGAATGGCATGTCAGGGCTCGGAGTGTTATCACCAAGCTCGCAGAAGATGACATTAAGCTGAAGAAGAAACTGGCTGATCTGGAATGTACAATCAGTATGATGAAGCAAGAAAGAATCAATCACAGGCAACAGATGAAAGCAAGAGACAAGAAGGAACTAGCATGTGTAGTTCTGGTTGTCGCATTAGCCATGTTCTATGCGCTGTTTGCAACGATGATTAGGGGTTTTGTTTGATAGTATTGCTAAAGCACATTTAGATGTGCTCTAAGTAATGCGCATCTAAGTAATGCCATTATTGTTACGCGAAGATTCGTGCAGATATTTTCCTTTGTCTTTTTTCTTTTCCTTTATAGTTGGATTATTACTGGCTTTATAAATAAGAAAAGCTCAATGTATTGCTTGCCAACTGTCCTACTCCGTTTGTACCGGTACCGGTGCATAATCCCAAAACTCGTTCCTTCTTTTTGTCCTGAAAAAATAAACCGGCCAATAGGACTCCTGCGCAACCCCGGGAATTTGGAGCGACTCGGTACAAATAATTGCGGTTGATTACATCAGCGGTTAGATAATACGTCAACCCCGCTTCAATTAGCATTTCCTCTTCTCTGCATACCCCGCTTAAGTGTCCACCATCTTTATCGTCCCCGGCAGGCCGTGCTACACTCTGGCACACACTTTGCAGCCATGTCGAGCGACAGCGAGGATGATAGTTCGGCCAGCAGTCTGGCGTCCGATGATAGGTCAACATCAGAATCATGCCGCTCGTCTTCCATGAGTTCGACGTCAAGCCCAGACCTGGATTACATCTGGATCATGGAAGGGACGCTGCCTCCGGAGTCGTCAGACGACAACCAGACGGACGAGGAGCCGTCGGAGAATGGAGAAGAGGACGACGATGATGAGGAGGAGGAATGGTTGAACAAGGAGGAGGAGGACGACGACAATAGCGATGATGACGACGGCGGCGATGTAAAGCCAACCGTCAGCGGCAAGAAGCGTCCTCGCCAAGACGATGTCGAGGGGCCATCCAACAACAACAACAAGAAGAAGAACAAGGACTAAATTAAGAAGACTATACATATCTCTGTTTCCATTCGCTCATATTAATTTGTTATCTCTGTTTATCCTGTCAATCTCATCGCAGACGGTTAGTAATAAGTATTCGACAGAGATCTTCTACATTATCGCCCACAGGTTGGTTTGTTGAACTGTGTGCCCTAACGAGCACACAATTCACAAAAAAGACTGTATGGGCTGTCTATAATGACCGCACACAATTCTGATGACCGACCTATTTGCCGGGTATCACACACATCTTCTTATGCCGAATCCTTTGTGTTCACCTCGATCATCGCAAACAGTTCATCAGAGCGAACTGTATGCCGTATATCGCACACACATTGATATGGCTGCCCATTTCTGTTGTTCTGTCTAATCGCAAACAGTTCGTATGGATCAACTGTATGCTCAGCATCGCACACCCAACTAAAATCTGAACCGTGTTTGATGTGCCCGCCATCGCAAATGGTTTGCACCTTTTTTGACGGTTATTTTACACCACCGTTTGTGATTAGTGCATCACACATAGTTTCGTCGAAGGGTCTCTGATCGTAGTGTCGCGTTAGCAGCATCCTGCAGTAGTGAATTGTGAAAGACTAAATGATAGTTGAGTATGTGAACTTGCTGAAGAGCTCTTACATTGACTCTTTCTTACGTTATGATAAATTACAATTGCTTCAATGGCTGAGATCATAGTTCATTAGTTTCCAATAAAGTTCTTGTTTCATACTTTACCTTGTGAATGAATTGTTACTTTAACATAAGAAATTGTATGACAATATATGTTTCTGTTCTAAAGATGATCATGATGCGTTCATGTTTGTATTTTATTTTATCGACACCTCCATCTCTAAACATGTGGGCAGATTATCGATCTCGGCTTTCGCTTGAGGACAAGCGACGTCTAAGCTTGGGGGAGTTGATATGTCCATTTTGCATCATGTTTTTATATTGCTATTGATCTCATTATGGGCTGTTATTACACATTATGGTACAATACTTATGCCTTTTCTCTCTTATGTTACAAGGTTTACATGAAGAGGGAGAATGCCGGCAGCTAGAATTCTAGACCAGAAAGGGTGAAAATCTGAGAGACCTATTCTGCACAACTCCAAAAGTCCTAAAAACTTACGAAGAATTATTTTGGAATATAAAAAAAATTGGGCGAAGAAAATACCAGAGGGGACCCACTAGGTGGCCACAAGGGTGGGGGGTGCGCCCTACCCCCTGGGCGCTCCTCCCTAGCTTCTGGGACCCCTGGCAGGCCTCCAGTGCCCCTCTTCTGCTATGTGATGTCTTTTGACCTGGAAAAATCAAGAGGAAGCTTTTGGGACGAAGCGCCGCCGTCTCAAGGCTGAACTTTGGCAGAACCAATCTAGGCCTCCGGCGGAGCTGTTCTGCCGGGAAAACTTCCCTCCCGGAGGGGGAAATCGAAGCCATCGCCATCACCAACGATCCTCTCATCGAGAGGGGGTCAATCTCCATCAACATCTTGACCAGCACCATCTCCTCTCAAACCCTAGTTCATCTCTTGTATCTGATCTTTGTCTGAAATCCTCTGATTTGTACCTGTTGGTTGCTAGTAGTGTTGATTACTCCTTATAGTTGATGCTAGTTGGTTTATTCGGTGGAACATCATATGTTCAGATCCTTAATGATAATTATTAATCCTCTAACTATGAACATGAATATTCTTTATGAGTAGTTACGTTTGTTCCTGAGGACATGGGAGATGTCTTGTTATAAGTAATCATGTGAATTTGGTATTCGTTCGATATTTTGATGAGACGTATGTTGTCTTTCCTCTAGTGGTGTTATGTCAACGTCGACTACATGACACTTCGCCATTATTTGGGCCTAGGAGATGGCATTGGGAAGTAATAAGTAGATGATGGGTTGTTAGAGTAACAGAAGCTTAAACCCTAGTTTTTGCGTTGCTTCGTAAGGGGCTGATTTGGATCCATATGTTTCATGCTATGGAATTCTTCTTTCATAGTTACGGATGCTTATGAGAGGTTAATAATAAGTGGGAGGCTTGTCCAAGTAAGGACATCACCCAAGCACCAGTCCACCCACATATCAAATTATCAAAGTAACGAACGCGAATCATATGAGCATGATTGAAACTAGCTTGACAGTAATCCCATGTGTCCTCGGGAGCGCTTTGCTTTATATAAGAGTTCGTCCAGGCTTGTCCTTTGTTACAAAAAGGATTGGGCCACCTTGTTGCACCTTTGTTACACTTGTTACTTGTTACCTGTTACAAATTATCTTATCAGAAAACTATCTATTACTGATAATTTCACTGCTTGCAGCGAATACCTTGCTGAAAACCGCTTGTCATTTCCTTCTGCTCCTCGTTGGGTTCGACACTCTTACTTATTGAAAGGACTACGATAGATCCCCTATACTTGGGTCATCAGGGACTCGGCCATGGAGAGCTTCTACACCAACCTTGTTGCCCTTCCGATGATGTATGAGTAGTTTACCAGAGACCTACGGGTCGATAGCTAGTAGATAGATGGCTTCTTCTCTCTCTTTGATCTTCAATACAATGTTCTCCTTGATGTTCTTGGATATCTACTCGATGTAATCTTCTTTTGTGGTGTGTTTGTTGAGATCCGATGAATTGTGGGTTTATGATCAAATTATCTATGAATATTATTTGAGTCTTCACTGAACTATTTTATGCAGTATTTATATAGCATTGTATTTCTCTTTGATCTATTTATTTGGTTTGGGCAACTAGATTGATTTTTCTTGTAATGGGAGAGGCGCTTTGTAATGGGTTCAATCTTACGGTGCTTATTCCTAGTGACAAGAGGGGACATGACACGTATTTGTATTGTTGCCATTAAAGATAAAAAGATGGGGTTTGTTCATATTGATTGAATCTATCCCTCTACATCATGTCATCTTTCTTAAGGCATTACCCCATTCTTGTTAACTTAATACACTAGATGCATGCTGGATAGCGGTCGATGTGTCGAGTAATAGTAGTAGATGCAGGCAGGAGTTGGTCTACTTGTTACGGACATGATGCCTATATACATGATCATTGCCTTAGATATCGTCATAACTATGCGCTTTTCTATCAATTGCTCAACAGTAATTTGTTTACCCACCGTATGCTTTCTTGCAAGAGAGAGGCCTCTAGTGAAAACTATGGCCCCCTGGTCTATCATTTATCATATTATTTTCTGATCTATAAAATAAAAAACACAAAAATACATTGCTACAATTTATTTACTTTTATTTTATTTCGCACATTTACTTATCTTTTATATCTATCGCTATTAGATCTCCTCCTTGCAATTAACCGTGAAGGGATTGACAACCCCTTTATCGCATTTGGTGCAAGTATTTGTTTGTTTGTGTAGGTGCAATTATTGGAGACTTGTGTGTTCCTCCTACTGGATTGATACATTGGTCCTCAACTGAGGGAAATACTTATCTCTACTTTGCTGCATCACCCTTTCCTCTTCAAGGGAAAAACCAACGCAAGTTCAAGAAGTAGCAGGAAGAATGTCTAGCGCCGTTGCCGGGGAGGGTCTACATCAGGCCTACCAAGTACCTATAATAAATCTCATATCTTGCATTTACATTATTTGCCATTTGCCTCTTGTTTTCATCTCCCCCACATCTAAAATGTTTTCAGAATAATACAAAAATATTTGCCCTTTTTATTTGCCTTTTTTGTTTGCCTTTGTGTCTTACTTGGGTTGTTTGCTTGTTCGCTTGGCACAATTGTATGTTTATTCCGCATCAGAAGAAAAAAGTTCATGGATCCTCATCCACTTGGTAATCTTTTTAAAAGATCCAACTATGATGAACCAATTGCTAGTGAGTTGAGTGCACTAGATTATCTTTATGAAGTTTTGCATGTAATTCGTGAATCTGAAAATTGTGATGAAGTACTAAAAGAGGAAATTTATGAAGCAATTCACGATAGCTCCTTGAATGAAAAGCATGATTGCAATGGTGCTATTACAAATTCTATTAATGTCAACTGTGCTAATAATATGCAAAACCCCAAGCTTGGGGATGCTAATTTTGATATGTCCACTACTTATTGCAATGATCATAATTGGGCTGATTCTTCGGATGATCTTGAAAATTTTATTTAAGCCTTATACATCTCCAACGTATCTATAAGTTTTGCTTGTTACATATTCTTATCTTATCATTCTTGGATTTTTTACAATCATTTTATAGCAACTTTATATCATTTTTGGGACTAACCTATTGACATAGTGCCCAGTGCCATTTGCTGTTTTTTGCTTGTTTTTCACTTCGCAGAATTTCAGTACCAAACGGAGTCCAAATGTAGCAAAACTTTTTGGAGATTTTTTCTGGACCAGAAGACACCTGTTGGGCCAAAGAAGTACCAGAGGGGCGCTCCGAGGGGAGCACAACCCACCTTGGTGCGCTTGGGGGCCCAGGCGCGCCCTGGTGAGCTGTGCCCACCTTGGCTGCCTCCCGCACTGCCTCTTTGCTCTAGAAATATCCCAAAAGTCCAAAAACCCAAGGGAGTCGACGAAACACAATTCCGGCCGCCGCAAGTTCCAGAACCACCAGATCCAATGTAGACACCATCATAGAGGGGTTCATCATCCTCATTGGCGCCTCTCCGATGATGCATGAGTAGTTCATTGTAGACCTACGGGTCCATAGTTAGTAGCTAGGTGGCTTCATGTCTCTCTTTTGATTCTCAATACAATAGTCTCTTGGAGATCTATTTGATGTAACTCTTTTTACGGTGTGTTTGTTGGGATCCGATGAACTTTGAGTTTATGCTCAGATCTATTTTATCCATGAAAGTTATTTGAGTTCTTTGATCTCTTTTATGCATGATTACTTATAGCCTCGTATTTCTTCTTTGAATCTCTGGTTTAGTTAGGCCAACTAGATCGATTTTTCTTGCCATGGGAAGAGGTGCTTTGTGATGGGTTCGGTCATGCGGTGTTCTTTCCCACTGACAGAAGGGGCAGCAAGACACGTATTGATCGTTGCTATTAAGTGAAGGAAATATGCCCTAGAGGCAATAATGAAGTTATTATTTATTTCCATATACCATGATAAATGTTTATTATTCATGCTAGAATTGTATTAACCGGAAACATAATACATGTGTGAATACATGGACAAACAGAGTGTCACTAGTATGCCTCTACTTGACTAGCTCGTTAATTAAAGATGGTTAGGTTTCCTAACCATAGACATGAGTTGTCATTTGATTAACGGGATCACATTATTAGGAGAATGATGTGATTGACTTGACCCATTCCGTTAGCTTAGCACTTGATTGTTTAGTATGTTGCTATTGCTTTCTTCATGACTTATACATGTTCCTATGACTATGAGATTATGCAACTCCCGTTTACCGGAGGAACACTTTGTGTGCTACCATACGTCACAACGTAACTGGGTGATTATAAAGGTTCTCTACAGGTGTCTCCGAAGATACTTGTTGGGTTGGCGTATTTCGATATTAGGATTTGTCACTCCGATTATCGGAGAGGTATCTCTGGGCCCACTCAGTAATGCACATCACTATAAGCCTTGCAAGCATTGTAACTAATGAGTTAGTTGCGGGATGATGTATTACGGAACGAGTAAAGAGACTTGCTGGTAACGAGATTGAACTAGGTATTGAGATACCGACGATCGAATCTCGGGCAAGTAACATACCGATGACAAAGGGAACAACGTATGTTGTTATGCGGTCTGACCGATAAAGATCTTCGTAGAATATGTGGGAGCCAATATGAGCATCCAGGTTCCGCTATTGGTTATTGACCGGAGACGTGTCTCGGTCATGTCTACATAGTTCTCGAACCCGTAGGGTCCGCACGCTTAACGTTTCGATGACAGTTATATTATGAGTTTATATGTTTTGATGTACCGAAGGTTGTTCGGAGTCCCGGATGTGATCACGGACATGACGAGGAGTCTCGAAATGGTCGAGACATGAAGATTGATATATTGGAAGCCTATATTTGGATATCGGAAGTGTTCCGGGTGAAATCGGGATTTTACCGGAGTACCGAGGGGTTACCGGAACCCCCCGGGGGCTTAATGGGCCATAGTGGGCCTTTGTGGAGAAGAGGAGAGGCGGCCAGGGCAAGACCGCGCGCCCCTCCCCCTAGTCAGAATAGGACAAGGAGAGGGGGGCGGCGCCCCCCCTTTCCTTCCTCTCCTCCACCTCTTTCCCCTCCACTCCTAATCCAACTAGGAAAAGGGAGGGAGTCCTACTCCCGGTGGGAGTAGGACTCCACCTGGCGCGCCCCTCCTGGCCGGCCGCACCTCCCCCTTTGCTCCTTTATATATGGGGGCAGGGGGCACCCTACAGACACAACAATTGATCGTTTGATCTTTTTGCCGTGTGCGGTGCCCCCTTCCACCATAGTCCACCTCGATAATACTGTAGCGGTGCTTAGGCGAAGCCCTACATCGGTAGAACATCATCATCGTCACCAGGCCGTCGTGCTGACAAAACTCTCCCTCAACACTCGGCTGGATCGGAGTTCGAGGGACGTCATCGGGCTGAACGTGTGCTGAACTCGGAGGTGCCGTGCGTTCGGTACTTGATCGGTCGGATCGTGAAGACGTACGACTACATCAACCGCGCTGTGCTAATGCTTCTGCTTTCGTTCTACGAGGGTACGTGGACAACACTCTCCCCTCTCGTTGCTATGCATCACCATGATCTTGCGTGTGCATAGGAATTTTTTTTAAATTACTACGTTCCCCAACAGTGGCATCCGAGCCATGTTTTATGCGTAGATGTCATATGCACGAGTAGAACACAAGTGAGTTGTGGGCGATATAAGTCATACTGCTTACCAGCATGTTATACTTTGGTTCGGCGGTATTGTTGGATGAAGCGGCCCGGACCGACATTACGCGTACGCTTACGCGAGACTGGTTTCTACCGATGTGCTTTGCACACAGGTGGCTGGCGGGTGTCAGTTTCTCCAACTTTAGTTGAACCGAGTGTGGCTCCCGGTCCTTGCGATGGTTAAAATAGCACCAACTTGACAAACTATCATTGTGGTTTTGATGTGTAGGTAAGAACGGTTCTTGCTAAGCCCGTAGCAGCCACGTAAAATTTGCAACAACAAAGTAGAGGACGTCTAACTTGTTTTTGCAGGGCATGTTGTGATGTGATATGGTCAAGACATGATGCTCAATTTTATTGTATGAGATGATCATGTTTTGTAACCGAGTTATCGGCAACTGGCAGGAGCCATATGGTTCTCGCTTTATTGTACGCAGCAATCGCTCTGTAATGATTTACTTTAATACTAAGCGGTAGCGATAGTCATAGAAGCATAAACATTGGCGAGACGACAACGATGTTACGATGAAGATCAAGGTGTCGCACCGGTGACGATGGTGATCATGACGGTGCTTCGGAGATGGAGATCACAAGCACTAGATGATGATGGCCATATCATATCACTTATATTGATTGCATGTGATGTTTATCTTTTATGCATCTTATCTTGCTTTGATTGACGGTAGCATTATAAGATGATCCCTCACTAAATTATCAAAGTATAAGTGTTCTCCCTGAGTATGCACCGTTGCGAAAGTTCTTCGTGCTGAGACACCACGTGGTGATCGGGTCTGATAGGCTCTACGTTCAAAAACAATGGGTGCAAAACAGTTGCACACGCGGAATACTCAGGTTAAGCTTGACGAGCCTAGCATATAACAGATATGGCCTCGGAACACGGAGACTGAAAGGTCGAGCGTTAATCATATAGTAGATATGATCAACATAGTGATGTTCACCGTTGAAACTACTCCATCTCGCGTGATGATCGGACATGGTTTAGTTGATATGGATCACGTGATCACTTAGAGGATTAGAGGGATGTCTATCTAAGTGGGAGTTCTTAAGTAATATTATTAATTGAACTTAAATTTATCATGGACTTAGTACCTGATAGTATCTTGCTTGTCTACGTTGATTGTAGATAGATGGCCCGTGCTGTTGTTCCGTTGAATTTTAATGCGTTCCTTGAGAAAGCAAAGTTGAAAGATGATGGTAGCAATTACACGGACTGGGTCCGTAACTTGAGGATTATCCTCATTGCTGCACAGAAGAATTACGTCCTGGAAGCACCGCTAGGTGTACCACCTGCGCCAGCAATTGCGGACATTGTGAATGCCTGGCAGTCACGTGTTGATGACTACTCGATAGTTCAGTGTGCCATGCTTTACGGCTTAGAACCGGGACTTCAGCGACGTTTTGAACGTCATGGAGCATATGAGATGTTCCAGGAGTTGAAGTTAATATTTCAAGCAAATGCCCGGATTGAGAGATATGAAGTCTCCAATAAGTTCTACAGCTGCAAGATGGAGGAGAATAGTTCTGTCAGTGAGCATATACTCAAGATGTCTGGGTACTGCAATCACTTGATTCAACTGGGAGTTAATCTTCCCGATGATAGCGTCATTGACAGAATTCTCCAATCACTACCACCAAGCTACAAGAGCTTCGTGATGAACTATAACATGCAAGGGATGGATAAGACAATTCCCGAGCTCTTCGCAATGCTAAAGGCTGCGGAGGTAGAAATCAAAAAGGAGCATCAAGTGTTGATGGTCAATAAGACCACCAGTTTCAAGAAAAAGGGCAAAGGGAAGAAGAAGGGGAACTTCAAGAAGAACAGCAAGCAAGTTGTTGTTCAGGAGAAGAAACCCAAGTCTGGACCTAAGCCTGAGACTGAGTGCTTCTACTGCAAGCAGATTGGTCACTTGAAGCGAAACTTCCCCAAGTATTTGGCGGATAAGAAGGACGGTAAGGTGAACAAAGGTATATGTGATATACATGTTATTGATGTGTACCTTACTAATGCTCGCAGTAGCACCTGGGTATTTGATACTGGTTCTGTTGCTAACATTTACAACTCGAAACAGGGGCTACAGATTAAGCGAAGATTGGCTAAGGACGAGGTGACGATGCGCGTGGGAAATGGTTCCAAAGTCGATGTGATCGCGGTCGGCACGCTAGTTCTACATCTACCTTCGGGATTAGTTTTAGACCTAAATAATTGTTATTCGGTGCCAGCGTTAAGCATGAACATTATATCTGGATCTTGTTTGATGCGAAATGGTTATTCATTTAAATAAGAGAATAATGGTTGTTCTATTTATATGATTAATATCTTTTATGGTCATGCACCCTTGAAGCGTGGTCTATTTTTCTTGAGTCTCGATAGTAGTGATACACATATTCATAATATTGAAGCCAAAAGATGCAGAGTTGATAATGATAGTGCAACTTATTTGTGGCACTGCCATTTAGGTCATATCGGTGTAAAGCGCATGAAGAAACTCCATACTGATGGACTTTTGGAACCACTTGATTATGAATCACTTGGTACTTGTGAACCGTGCCTCATGGGCAAGATGACTAAAACGCCGTTCTCCGGAACTATGGAGAGAGCAACAGATTTGTTGGAAATCATACATACAGATGTATGTGGTCCGATGAATGTTGAGGCTCGTGGCGGATATCGTTATTTTCTCACCTTCACAGATGATTTAAGAAGATATGGGTATATCTACTTAATGAAACATAAGTCTGAAACATTTGAAAAGTTCAAAGAATTTCAGAGTGAAGTTGAAAATCATTGTAACAAGAAAATAAAGTTTCTACGATCTGATCGTGGAGGAGAATATTTGAGTTATGAGTTTGGTCTTCATTTGAAACAATGCGGAATAGTTTCACAAATCACGCCACCCGGAACACCACAGCGTAATGGTGTGTCCGAACGTCGTAATCGTATTCTACTAGATATGGTGCGATCTATGATGTCTATTACTGATTTACCGCTATCGTTTTGGGGTTATGCTTTAGAGACGGCCGCATTCACGTTAAATAGGGCACAATCAAAATCCGTTGAGACGACGCCTTAAGAACTGTGGTTTGCCAAGAAACCAAAGTTGTCGTTTCTTAAAGTCTGGGGTTGCGATGCTTATGTGAAAAAGCTTCAACCTGATAAGCTCGAACCCAAATCGGAGAAATATGTCTTCATAGGATACCCAAAGGAGACTGTTGGGTACACCTTCTATCACAGATCCGAAGGCAAGACTTTTGTTGCTAAATTCGGAATCTTTATGGAGAAGGAGTTTCTCTCGAAAGAAGTGAGTGGGAGGAAAGTAGAACTTGATGAGGTAATTGTACCTGCTCCCTTATTAGAAAGTAGTTCATCGCAGAAACAGGTTTCTGCGATGCCTACACCAATTAGTGAGGAAGTTAATGATGATGATCATGAAACTTCAGATCAAGTTATTACTGAACCTCATAGGTCAACCAGAGTAAGATCCGCACCAGAGTGGTACGGTAATCCTGTTCTGGAAGTTATGTTACTAGACCATGACGAACCTATGAACTATGAAGAAAAGTGATGGTGAGCCCAGATTCCGCGAAATGGCTTGAGGCCATGAAATCTGAGATGGGATCCATGTATGAGAACAAAGTGTGGACTTTGGTTGACTTGCCCGATGATCGGCAAGAAATTGAGAATAAATGGATCTTCAAGAAGAAGACTGATGCTAACGGTAATGTTACTGTCTATAAAGCTCGACTTGTTGCAAAAGGTTTTCAACAAGTTCAAGGGATTGACTACGATGAGACATTCTCACCCGTAGCGATGCTTAAGTCTGTCCGAATCATGTTAGCAATTGCCGCATTTTATGATTATGAAATTTGGCAAATGGATGTCAAAACTGCATTCCTGAATGGATTTCTGGAAGAAGAGTTGTATATGATGCAACCGGAAGGTTTTGTCGATCCAAAGGGAGCTAACAAAGTGTGCAAGCTCCAGCGATCCATTTATGGACTGGTGCAAGCCTCTCGGAGTTGGAATAAACGCTTTCATAGTGTGATCAAAGCATTTGGTTTTGTACAGACTTTTGGAGAAGCCTGTATTTACAAGAAAGTGAGTGGGAGCTCTGTAGCATTTCTGATATTATATGTGGATGACATATTGCTGATTGGAAATGATATAGAATTTCTGGATAGCATAAAGGGATACTTGAATAAGAGTTTTTCAATGAAAGACCTCGGTGAAGCTGCTTATATATTGGGTATCAAGATATATAGAGATAGATCAAGACGCTTAATTGGATTTTCACAAAGCACATACCTTGACAAAGTTTTGAAGAAGTTCAAAATGGATCAAGCAAAGAAAGGGTTCTTGCCTGTGTTACAAGGTGTGAAGTTGAGTAAGACTCAATGCCCAACAACTGCAGAAGATAGAGAGAAGATGAAAGATGTTCCCTATGCTTCAGCCATAGGCTCTATCATGTATGCAATGCTGTGTACCAGACCTGATGTGTGCCTTGCTATAAGTCTAGCAGGGAGGTACCAAAGTAATCCAGGAGTGGATCACTGGACAGCGGTCAAGAACATCCTGAAATACCTGAAAAGGACTAAGGATATGTTTCTCGTTTATGGAGGTGACAAAGAGCTCATCGTAAATGGTTACGTTGATGCAAGCTTTGACACTGATCCGGACGATTCTAAATCGCAAACCGGATACGTGTTTACATTGAACGGTGGAGCTGTCAGTTGGTGCAGTTCTAAACAAAGCGTCGTGGCGGGATCTACGTGTGAAGCGGAGTACATAGTTGCTTCGAAAGCAGCGAATGAAGGAGTCTGGATGAAGGAGTTCATATCCGATCTAGGTGTCATACCTAGTGCATCGGGTCCAATGAAAATCTTTTGTGACAATGCTGGTGCAATTGCCTTGGCGAAGGAATCCAGATTTCACAAGAGAACCAAGCACATCAAGAGACGCTTCAATTCCATCCAGGATTTAGTCCAGGTGGGAGACATAGAAATTTGCAAGATACATATGGATCTGAATGTTGCAGACTCGTTGACTAAGCCTCTTCCACGAGCAAAACATGATCAGCACCAAGACACCATGGGTGTTAGAATCATTACTGTGTAATCTAGATTATTGACTCTAGTGCAAGTGGGAGACTGAGGGAAATATGCCCTAGAGGCAATAATAAAGTTATTATTTATTTCCTTATATCATGATAAATGTTTATTATTCATGCTAGAATTGTATTAACCAGAAACATAATACATGTGTGAATACATAGACAAATAGAGTGTCACTAGTATGCCTCTACTTGACTAGCTCGTTAATTAAAGATGGTTATGTTTCCTAACCATAGACATGAGTTGTCATTTGATTAACGGGATCACATCATTAGGAGAATGATGTGATTGACTTGACCCATTCCCTTAGCTTAGCACTTGATCGTTTAGTATGTTGCTATTGCTTTCTTCATGACTTATTCATGTTCCTATGACTATGAGATTATGCAACTCCTGTTTACCGGAGGAACACTTTGTGTGCTACCAAACGTCACAACGTAACTGGGTGATTATAAAGGTGCTCTACAGGTGTCTCCGAAGGTACTTGTTGGGTTGGCGTATTTCGAGATTAGGATTTGTCACTCGGATTGTCGGAGGGGTATCTCTGGACCCACTCAGTAATGCACATCACTATAAGCCTTGCAAGCATTGTAACTAATGAGTTAGTTGTCGGATGATGTATTACGGAACGAGTAATGAGACTTGCCGGTAACGAGATTGAACTAGGTATTGAGATACCGACGATCGAATCTCGGGCAAGTAACATACCGATGACAAAGGGAACAACGTATGTTGTTATGCGGTCTGACCGATAAAGATCTTCGTAGAATATGTGGGAGCCAATATGAGCATCCAGGTTCCGCTATTGGTTATTGACCGGAGACTTGTCTCGGTCATGTCTACATAGTTCTCGAACCCGTAGGGTCCGCACGCTTAACGTTTCGATGGCAGCTATATTATGAGTTTACATGTTTTGATGTACCGAAGGTTGTTCGGAGTCCCAGATGTGATCACGGACATGATGAGGAGTCTCGAAATGGTCGAGACATGAAGATTGATATATTGGAAGCCTATATTTGGATATCGGAAGTGTTCCGGGTGAAATCGGGATTTTACCGGAGTACCGAGGGGTTACCGGAATCCCCCAGGGGCTTAATGGGCCATAGTGGGCCTTTGTGGAGAAGAGGAGAGGCGGCCAGGGCAGGGCCGTGCGCCCCTCCCCCCCTAGTCCGAATAGGACAAGGAGAGGGGGGCGGCGCCTCCCCCCTTTCCTTCCTCTCCTCCACCTCTTTCCCCTCCACTCCTAATCCAACTAGGAAAAGGGAGGGAGTCCTACTCCCGGTGGGAGTAGGACTCCACCTGGCGCGCCCCTACTAGCCGGCCGCACCTCCCCCCCCCCTTGCTCCTTTATATACGGGGGCAGGGGGCACCCTAGAGACACAACAATTGATCGTTTGATTTTTTGCCGTGTGTGGTGCCCCCCTCCACCATAGTCCACCTCGATAATACTGTAGCGGTGCTTAGGCGAAGCCCTGCATCGGTAGAACATCATCATCGTCACCACGCCGTCGAGCTGACGAAACTCTCCATCAACACTCGGCTGAATCGGAGTTCGAGGGACGTCATCGGGCTGAACGTGTGCTGAACTCGGAGGTGCCGTGCGTTCGGTACTTGATCGGTCGGATCGTGAAGACGTACGACTACATCAACCGTGTTGTGCTAATGCTTCCGCTTTCGGTCTACGTGGGTACGTGGACAACACTCTCCCCTCTCGTTGCTATGCATCACCATGATCTTGCGTGTGCGTAGGAAATATTTTGAAATTACTACGTTCCCCAACATTAAGGATAACAAGATGGGGTCTATTCCTACATGAATAGATCTTGTCTACATCATGTCATCGTTCTTATTGCATTACTTCATTTGTCCATGAACTTAATACACTAGATGCATGCTGGATAGCCGTCGATGTATGGAGTAATAGTACTAGATGCAGGCAGGAGTCGGTATACTAATCTTGGACATGATGCCTATCTAATGATCATTGCCTGGATATTGTCATAATTATTTGAAGTTCTATCAATTGCCCAACAGTAATTTGTTTACCCGCCGTATGCTATTTTTCTCGAGAGAAGCAACTAGTGAAATCTACGGGCCCTGGGTCTATTCTTTATCATATCTGCTTCGAGATCTATTTTTATTTGCTTTTGTTTAAAGATCTATTATTCCAAAATCCCAAAATACATTGTTGGACTTTTTCTTTATTTATTTTTATTTTGTTTTATCACAAGATCTATTTATCCAAAATCATACAAACCAATCTATCTTTTCCCCGAGAGGGATTGACAACTCTTACGCGTCGGGTTGCAAGTATTTGTTCTTTGTGTGGAGGTACCAGATACGTCTCCAACGTATCTATAATTTATGAAGTATTCATGCCATGTTTACAACAAGTTTATATGGTTTTGGTATGATTTGCATGGAACTAACATGGACTGACGCTGTTTTTCAGCAGAACTATTGTGGTGTTGTTTTTTGTGCAGAAATGAAAGTTCTCCAAATGAGCTGAAACTTTTTGACGATTTTTTTGGAACAAAAGTGACCCCCGAAGCTTTGTGGAAGGACCAGAAGGTGAAAGAGTAGGGCACAAGACACGGGGTTGCGCCAGGGGGCCCAGGCGCGTCCCGGTGGGTTGTGCTCACCTCGAGGCCCATCTTCGCGTGAAGCGAACGCCAAAAAATCCTATAAATAGAGAAACCATCAGAGAACCCTAGATCAGAAGTTTCGCTGCCGCAAGCCTCTATAACCACGAAAAACCAATCTATACCCCGTTCCGGCACCCTTCCGGAGGGGGAGATCATCACCGGTGGCCATCTTCAGCATCCCGGCGGCCACCATGATGAGGAGGGAGTAGTCCACCCTCGGGGCTGAGTGTTTGTACTAGTAGCTATGTGTTTAATCTCTCTCTCTCGTGTTCTTGAGATGTCACGATCTTGATGTATCGCGGGCTTTGTTAATATAGTCGGATCATATGGTGTTTTCCCCTCTCTATCTTGGTGTGATGAATTGAGTTTTCCCTTTGAGATTTTGTTTTATCGGATTGAATACTTTTATGGATTTGAGAGCACTTGATATATGCCTTGCATATGAATTCTCATGGTGACAATGGGGTATCATATTTATTCACTTGATATGTGTTTTGGCACTCAACTAGCGGATTCCAGAGGTGACATTGGGGTAATCTATGCATAGGGGTTGATGCACGTTCTCGTCTTTGTTTCTCTGGTAGAAATCTTGGGGCACTCTTTGAGGTTCTTTGTGTTGCATTGAGTATTACGAATCTGAATTTGCTTGGGTGTTATTTTAGTACGAACTCTTGGTTAGATCAATCGGATAGAATTAATGTTATTTTAGTACGAACTATAGAATAGATTGATCGGAAAGAATAACTTTGAGGTGGTTTCATACCCTACAAACAATTTCTTCTTATGTTCTCCGCCCGATAGGAAATTTGGAGTGATTCTTCATCGCACATTGAGGGAAGGTTATATGATACAATTATATTAGCATTATTGAGAGATTGCACTAGCAAAAGTACGGACCTTAGGCCTCATTTTCAAGCATTGCAATACCGTTTTTGCTCAGTTTTGTTACTTGCTACCTTGATGTTTTTATTCCTCCTATTACAAAAATCAATATCTACTATCATTACTACACTTGTATCACAATCTCTTAGCCGAACTAGTGCACCTATACAAATTACCATTGTATTTGGTGTGTTGGGGACACAAGAGACTCTTTGTTATTTGGTTGCAGGGTTGTTTGAGAGAGACCATCTTCATCCTACGCCTCCCACGGATTGATAAACCTTAGGTCATCCACTTGAGGGAAAATTGCTACTGTCCTACAAAACTCTGCGCTTGGAGGCCCAACACGAGTCTACAAGAATAAAGTTGCGTAGTAGACATCGGTACCGTTTACATAGTGTTGCTTGGTTCCCCTACTGGTTCGATAACCTTGGTTTCATAACTGAGGGAAATACCTACCGTAGCTGTGCTGCATCATCCCTTCCTCTTTGGGAAAATACTTACGCAGACGCGAGCCATCAAGAAAGGATTTCTGGCGCCATTGCTGGGGACACATCATAAACATCTATCAGGTTCCTAATCACAAATCTCATCTCCTTGCATTTCACATTATTTGCCATTTGCCTCTCGTTTTCATCTCGCTCACTTCACAAAATTTGATGTTTTATTCGCCCTCTTTTTTTGTTCGCTTTTTCTCATCAGATCTATTTTTGTGTGCAATCTTATTTGCGTAGTCACGATGACTCAAGAAAACACCAAGTTATGTGACTTTTCCAATACCAACAAGAATGATTTTATTAGCACTCTTATTGCTCATCCCGCCACTAGTGCGGAATCTTGTGATATTAACGCCGCTTTGTTGAATCTTGTTATGAAAGATCAATTTTCCGATACTCCTAATGAGGATGCCATGTCCCATCTAAACACGTTCATAGAATTGTGTGATATGCGAAAAAAAAGATGTGGACAATGATATTGTGAAGTTAAAATTATTTCCATTTTCTTTGTGAGATCGTGCAAAAATTTGATTTCTTCTTTGCCTCGCAATACTATCTATTCTTAGGATAAGTACAAAGACGCTTTTGTTACTAAGTATTTTCTGCCCGCGAAAATTATATTCCTTAGAACTCAAATCATGAATTTTAAGCAACCTGAGCATGAACATGTTGCACAATATTGGGAAAGAATGATATTGATGCTAAGAAATTGTCCTACTCGTGGTTCATATCTATGGATGATCATACAAAAAATTTACGCGGGATTGAACTTTGTTTCTAGAAATCTTTTAGATTCCACCATGGGTGGTACTTTTATGGAAATTACTTTGGGAGAAGCTACTAAATTGCTTGATAATATTATGGCAAATTATTCACAATGGCATACCGAAAGAGCGCCTACTAGTAAAAAGGTTAATTCGGTTGAAGAAATTAGTACTTTGAGTGAAAAGTTGATGCTCCTATGAAATTGGTTGCTAATAAAATTTCTCATATTTATCTTAATGATGTGCCTTTGTCTACATTGTATGAGCAAAATAGTGATCCCATAGATGTGCTCGCAAAACAATTTTAAAAACAATGCTTATAGAGGTAATTTTAATCCTAGGCCTTTTACTGGAAATTCCTCTAATAATTATGGTAATCCTTCTTATAATAATAATAGGAACACCTCTGATCTTGAGAATAATATTAAAGAATTTATCAATGCTCAAAAGGTTTTCAATACTACGATAGAATAAAAGTTGAATAAGATTGATGATATGTCTAGAAGCATTGATAGAATTTCTCATGATGTAAAAAATCTCAAGTGAAAATTTTGTGCCCAAGGTTGATGAATCAATTAAAGCATTATATGTTTCTATGGATGAAAGTAAGAAAATAACCGCTATGCTTAGAGCTAACAGAGAATTTTTAGAAAGAGCGTTTTCTAGTGATTGCTTTCATAAAAACGATGAAGATCTTAAAGTGATTGGTGTTTCTTCTAGTGATTCTTTGTTTAGTAAGATTCAAATTGATGATAAAGGGACTGAAGAAGAGTCAAGTTTAGTTAGAAGGCGTCCTGATAATTTGGAGGGTGAAAATCTTGATGAAAAAATTGATAAAAGTGGGTTTGGAGAGGTCAAAATTTTAACTAGTGATGTGCCCACTCTTTTGTATTACAAAGAATTTAATTATGATAATTGCTCTTTAATTGATTGTATTTATTTGTTGCAATCCATGATTAATTCACCCCATGCTTATGAACAAAATAAAGCTTTTACTAAACATATTGTAGATGCCATGATGAAAGCTTTGGAAGAAAAGTTGGAATTAGAGATCTCAATTCCTAGAAAATTACATGTTGAATGGGAACCCACCATTAAATTCAAGATTAAAAATTATGAATTTGTTGCTTTATGTGACTTGGGTGCAAGTGTTTCCACAATTCCGAAATCTTTACATGATGTGCTTGGTCTTACCAATATTGAAGAGTGTTCTTTAAATTTGCACTTGGCGGATTCTACTATTAGAAAGCCATTGGGAATAATTAATGATGTTCTTATTCTCGCAAATAAGAATTATGTGGCCATAGATTTTATTGTTCTTGATACTGATTGCAATCCATCTTGTCCAATTATACTTGGTAGACGTTTTTACGCACTATAGGTGCCATGATTGATATGAAAGAAGGAAATATTAAATTTCAATTTCCACTAAGAAAGGGAATGGAACACTTCCCTAGAACAAGAATTAAGGCACCATATGAATCAATCATGAGGGCAACCTATGGATCTACAACTAAAGATGACAAAAATTGAACCTATGCTTTATACCTAGCTAGGGGCGTAAAACGATAGCGCTTGTTCGGAGGCAACCCAATGAATACAATTAATTTTTAACTTTTTCTTTTTGTTCTCGAGTGTTTGCACAATTATAATACTGTTATGGTTGTGTTTTTCATGTTTTAATTAGTGTTTGTGCCAATTAAAGCCTTTGGGATCATGTTGGGTGATAGTTGATTTGATCTTGTTGAAAAACAAAAACTTTGTGCGCCAGTGACATAATTGTTTAAAATTACCGAAGCGTGATAAAATTCTGATTTTTTTTCACACAAGATTGATATAAAAATTGCCAATGTTTTCCTAATTTTTTAGAATTTTTGGAGTTACAGAAGTATACGAAGTTTTCAGATTGCTACAGACTGCTCTATTTTTGACATATTATGTTTTCTTTGCGTTGTGTGCTTATTTTGATGAATCTATGGACTTTATCGGGGGTATAAGCCATAGCAAAGTTGGAATACAGTAGATATAATGCAAAAAAATATGAATGGGTTTGTAACAGTACTTAGAGTGGTGATTTGCTTTGTTATACTAACGGATCTCACGAAGGTTTTTGTTGAGTTTTGTGTGATTGAAGTTTTCAAGTTTTGGGTGAGATCGCGATGGATGAAGGAATAAGGAGTAAGAAGAGCCTAAGCTTGGGGATGTCCCATGGCACCACAAGGCAATATTGAAGGAGAAACAAGCAACTAGGCTTGGGGATGCCTCGAGTGGCATCCCCTCTTTCTTCTAATGACCATCGGTATTTTACTTGGAGCTATATTTTTATTCGTCACATATCATGAGTTTTGCTTGGAGCGTCTTGTATTATATGAGTCTTTGCTTGTTTTACTTTTTATTTTTTGTCATCTATCCTTGTTGGAGACACCTATTTGAGAGAGCCATAATTATGCTATGATTTGTTAGAATTGGTCTATGTGCTTTACTTAAATTTTTTTGTGCTATGGAATTGCTCTAGTGCTTCATTTATATATTTTCTAGCACGGTGTGATTTAATATTTTTGCTAGAAATTCTCTCATGCTTCACTTAGATTTTTTTTCAGAGTTAGTAGTTTTGAAGAAATTTTCTCATGCTTCACTTATATTATTTTGAGAGATGAAATTTTTATGCTCATGTTCTTCCTTAAATTTGTTTGAGCTTGCCAAAAGCAAATGCAATATATGAAACTTGTCCCAAAGTGATAGATATTCAAGAGGAATATAATAAAAACATTCATGAAGATCATTGGACAAAATAACTTGATTCTTTGTAATAGTTTTGACATATGATGATAGTGATATGTTAGCCATGTTGGTGAGTAATTGTTCTTTAGTAAGAATATTGTTGTTAAGGTTTGTGATTCCCTATGCAAGCACGAAAGTCAATAGTTATGCAATGAAATTACATCCTACTTGTGGTGCATTATTCGGTGTTAGTTATGCTTAATACTCGCTTATGTGATTTTTTGTTTCTCGGTTGGATGCTTCTCTTCTAGCCTTAACTTGTACTAAGTAGGATTACTACTTGTGCATCCAAAATCCTTAAACCCAGTTTTGCCATATGAGTCCACCATACCTACCTATATGCGGTATCCCGTGCCGTTCTAAGAAAATTTGTATGTGCCATCTCTAATTTTCAAAATAATTTACTTTTTGTGAGCTCGTACCGCTCATGAAACGGTAGGGGGTGGATGATATTTTTCCATGCTAGATGTGTTATTCTAAAGATGAGTGTTCATTCACCTTTCATTGCACGAGAGTACAGCAAAGGTATTAGGGATGCCCAGTCCCGAATGAAAAAATGAAATTACTTTATGTTGTCAAATAATAAATTCCTTCGAAAGTGTTGGTATGGACGGTACCCGTGGATATGGCTAGCTGGTCCCCACAAGTATAGGGGGTCAATCGTAGTCCTTTCGATAAGTAAGAGTGTCGAACCCAACAAGGAGCAGAAGGAAATGACAAGTGGTTTTCAGCAAGGTATTTTGTGCAAGCACTAAAATTGTCGGTAACAGGTAGTTTGATAGCAAGATAATTTGTAACGAGCAAATAACGGTAACGATAAATGAAGTGCAACAAGGTAGCCCAATCCTTTTGTGGCAAAGGACATGCCAAAACGGTCTCTTATAATAAGCAAAGCGTTCTTGAGGGTACAAAGGAATTTCATCTAGTCACTTTCATCATGTTGGTTTGATTCGTGTTCGCTACTTTGATAATTTGATATGTGGGTGGACCGGTGCTTAGGTGCTATTCTTACTTGAACAAACCTCCTACTTATAATTAACCCACTCGCAAGCATCCGCAACTACAAGAAAAGTATTAAGATAAAATCTAACCATAGCATTATACTTTTGGATCCAAATCAGCCCCTTACGACATAGCGCATAAACTAGGGTTTAAGATTCTGTCACTCTAGCAACCCATCCTCTAATAACTAGTCCATAATGCATTCCCTTAGGCCCAAATATGGTGAAGTGTCATCTAGTCGATGTTCACATGACACCACTAAGGGAATCACAACATATACATATCATCAAAATATCAAAAACATATCAAGTTCACATGATTACTTGCAACATGACTTCTCACGTGACCTCAAGAACAAAAGTAACTACTCACAAATAATAATTATGCTCAAGATCAAAGGTGTCAGATTCTGGATTCCGGCAAACCCTTGAGGTTCGAACACTAGGGTGCATACGAAGATCTCTCTCCCTCTCTAGCTCACTCGCTTAACGATCTCAAGGCCTAGCTCGCCGAACCCAAAGAACAAGGGACACAAGAGTTTATACTGGTTCGCGCCACCGTTGTGGTGTAATACCCTACTCAAGTGTCGTGTGGTGGATTGCCTTGTAGGCTGGGGATGAACAAGTACAAGAGAAGAACAGCCTCCTGAGGTGAGGTATTCTTGAGCTTGGCGAG
Organism: Aegilops tauschii subsp. strangulata; assembly: GCF_002575655.3. Lineage (NCBI taxonomy): Eukaryota > Viridiplantae > Streptophyta > Magnoliopsida > Poales > Poaceae > Aegilops > Aegilops tauschii. The sequence continues at coordinate 519,632,524 of NC_053041.3, forward strand.
CTTGTGTGTGTGAGGATGGAATGGATCCGATCCAAGATGAGTTTCCTCCTATGGTGGTGGCTAGTCCTATTTATAGTGGCCCTGGTCCTCTTCCCAAATGTTAGGCGGGAAGGGATCCCACAACGGCCAATTTGAAGGGAGACAACTAGTACAAGTTATCCTGACAAAAGGTGGTCTTCGACTGCCAAAGGCTCTGGTGGTGACGCCGCTGTGGGCTCTGAGGTGACCTCCGTCCTGCCGTCCTGCTGGTTTGGTCTTGTTGCACTGATATGGAAACCTTTGGCTGATGACTCAGGACTCCTCGCCTGCGCTTGCCCCTTTAGCACCAAAGAGGAAACTTGTACTCTCCGCCCGCTGGAGCCCGCCTGGCTTCAGTTGTCATGGCTCACGCCATGCGGACCTCGCGAGGTGCCCCTCCGGCTTGATATCTCCGCTCCTCGTAAGCCAGCCTAGCGAGGCTGGCCCTTAGGAGGTATTGTGTCGTCCGCCTGTGAGGCTTGGCCCCTCGCGAGGGTCTTGAGTGGTTGTTGATGAAGATGGGCTGTACCAGGCTGCTGGTGGAGTCACGCCGCGGGCCATTGGCAGGCAAGTCTAGGGACCCCCGTTCCCAGGACGCCGATAGTAGCCCCCGGGCCCAAGGCGCGCTCGCAGTTGGCATCGAGGCGAAGCCAAGGGGCAAGTGCGGAGCACCACGGGCCCCAACCGCCTACGGCCTTGATTGTCATGTGGCGACTGACAGGACGTGGGCGTCTCCGCTTCCCCACGCTGCCTCGGCAACTGCCCGACTTGGCGAGTCCCTGGTGCATGCAGAAAAGCCATCATTACCTGCGATCGTGGAGGTCAACGGTTGGCCTCCTCCTGGCTATAAATGAGGAGAGGGTCCGAGCTCCCGTTGCCCATCTCTTCCTCCATTCCGCCCGCTTCTTCTTCTTCCTTGCTGCGACACCCATGGCACCGGCGAATAGGTTCTCGGCCGCAGAGAAGGGAAAGGCTCGCCAGGAAGGGCCCGGTTCGCCTCTGCCTAAGAGGGGGCATGGCCGCCACGGCAAGCATGCCGCCACCCCCGCCGTGGTTCCTCGTGGGCGCGACCGGACTTCTTCGGGGCTCGGCGCCGTTCATGGCGGCCGCGGTGGCGCCTCCTCGCACGGCTGGAGCCGTCCGAGGCGTGGCAGTCCTTTCGACGAAGGGAGGCGCACCATGGTCGCCCGGCCTCCCCGGCCACGCTTCCACTCAGCGGAGGTGCTGCCGGAGTTCATCGTGTGGTCAGACAACCCGGCTGGGACCTGGCTCAAGCTTCCGCGCTTCTTTGCCGGTGAGCTGACGACCACGGGTCCTAGCGGCCTCTGGCTGCAGCCGATGGCTACTGCAGCAAGGCCTCGTGGTTCGCGGTGGAGGTCTCCGTCGCGGGCAATGTAGCCCTGGCCCGCGGCTGGCAGACGTTTGCCCGCACGCGCGGTCTAAGGATGCGGTGCACCCTCCACTTCAAGTACGATGGCGCCACGACCCTCTTCGTGAGGGTGTTCGGGAAAGACGGTCGCCGCGCTGGGTGCTGCCTTGAAGACAGTGGTGGTGACGAATTGCTCGGCCTTGGCGACGGCCGTGACGAGGATGAGGGAGAACTCAGCCTCGGTGATGGCCGTGGCTCGTCCAACAGCGGCAGCTCTTCCTCCGGCAAAAGCTTCTACAGCGGTGGCTATGACCAGCCGTCGGGCTCGCTTCGAGGACGGTGGCGGGTTGTCCCGTCGCTGCACCCCGGTGAAGCGCGAGGAGGGCTCCGTCTGAGTTCTGGGGGGCGCTGGGAGCTGGTACTCACGAGCAGCCGCGGGCGCAGGAGCCGCTTTTGCCTGTCTTTCCCTTTCTTCCCGTACTTCAGAAACAAGTATGGGGCCCTGCGAGGGCGTGTAATGAACCGTATTGCTTATGCTGCTTTATGCTTATGTCTACCGTTTTCGGGCTGTGTTGCGGCATCTGTGCTTTATGTAGGCGTAAGGGGATAACTTAGCTTGGTACGTCCGGGGTAGTTTCCTCTTGGTGTGGGCGTGCGCCTCCTAGCCTCTGGTGAGGCTTCCCTGCTGCCGACTTGGGGGACAACGAAAATTGCAAAAATTCGTTAGGAAGTCAGGAAATCCTTATCCCTTCTTGCTCAGGGCCTCGGGCATGGGCTGATCATGGCCTAGCGCACCGCGTCGCGACACCCGTGGGGTATAGACTTAAACAAGGGGTGCGCAAACTACGAGCTCGATCGAGGACGCCTCGCAGAGATCAGGGGAGGGCACACGCACGCACCTGTCCAGCCCCCTCGCGAGGCGTGCGAGGGAGAGCGTCGGGCAACTGCCGCACTCCCTGACGCAAAGCAAAGAACTGAGGGGAGAAGCAGAGAGAAGAGGAAATCCAACCAAGCCAACGAGAAATGCCAGAACTTCAAATTCCATTAAAATAGAAAGCAAATGAACAGCCGCGTCCGGCACCTAGTCTAGTCTTCTCACCAGCGCGGAGCTAAGTGTTGCCACTAGGACATGGGAGGGAGCCCCCGAGGCCCGAGGGCAGCACTCCGGAGACTCCGGGGCATGTACAACCCCACTCATTATTACGTGAGAGTGTCATGAGCGGAGACATTCACAGGCACTGGGCCTTGCTTCATGGGTAGAACTTTCGGAGGTGCTGGATGTTCCAGGCGTTCTGGATGGGGATCCCGTCCTGCGTCTCCAGGCGCACGGTGCCAGGCCTGGAGACGTGGGCAATCCTAAATGGTCCCTCCCACATGGGTGAGAGCTTATGCAGCCCTTCCCTGGAGAGCACCCGCCTTAGGACGAGATCACCCACCTCGAGCGTCCTGGAGCGGATGCTGCGGCTATGATACCGTCGCAGCGCCTGCTGGTATCTTGCCGCCCAGAGCGAGGCTTGATGACGGCGCTCCTCCCCCAGCACGAGGTCGATCCCCGCATGGCATCCTGACGTGCCTCGTTGAACGCCAGGACCCGCGCGGAGCGATGCTTGACCTTGTGAGGGAGGACTGCTTCAGCTCCGTAGACGAGGAAAAATGGGGTCTCGCCTGTTGGCAAGGTGGCGATGGTGCGGATGGACCACAGCACGGAATGGAGCTCGTCGTGCCATCCCCTACCGCAGCCCTCGAGCTTCTTCTTGAAGGTCCTGGTCTTGAGGCCTCTTAGGACCTCCACGTTGGCGCGCTCGGCCTGGCCGTTGCTCCTGGGGTGTGCCACTGAGGCGTAGCAATCTGCGTTCCAAGGCTAGCACAATATGTCTTGAAGAGATTGCTAGTGAATTGTGAGCCTTTGTTGGTGATGATGCGGTTAGGGACCCCAAGCCAGCTTAAGAGGCCCTTGATGAACTTAACTGCGGACCCAACTGGGATGGTGCGGACGGCCTCCACCTCTGCTAGTTTGGTGAACTTGTGGATGGCGACGTAAAGGTAGCGGCAGCCCCCAGGCGGTAGAGGGAAAGGACCCAGGATATCCAGCCCCCAGACCATGAACGGCCACGAGAGCGGGATATTCTGGAGGCCCTGGGCCAGGTGGTGGATTTGCTTGGCATGGAACTGGCAGGCTTCGTAGGATTTTACCAGCTCGGTTGTGTCGTTGAGTGCCGTGGGCCAGTAGAACCCGCTGCGGAGCGCCTTGCCCACTAGGGTGCGCGACGACGAGTGATTCCCACAATCTCCGCCGTGTATGTCAGCTAGCAACTCACTCCCTTGCTTCCCGGAGATGCATCACAAGGAAACATCATTCGGCCGTTTCCTGTATAGCTCACCATCATGGATGCAGTATGTCGTAGCCTACCGGGCCACGCGCTCCGCGTCCTCCTCCTTCTCCGGCAGCGTTCCTTGCACCAGGTAAGCTCTGAACTCCTTGGTCCAGCACCCCTCCTGAGGTTCGAGCACCAGGAGTAGGTGCGCCCCTGAGGTCAGGCCATAGGCGGGGACTCCTGAGGCTAGTTGCTGGGGAAGTTCCTCCTAAGGCGGTCCAGGCTCCACGGCTGAGGGGGGCGCCGAAGGCTTGATGGGTCGCTCTTCAAAGACACCAGGCTCTTGGGGCTGACGCCTTGACACCCTCTTGGCGATCTCATCGGCTTCCTTTTTAGTGCCGCGCGGCACATGTTGTAATTCCAGGCCCAAGAACTGCTTCTCCATTTTGCGCACCTCCGCGAGGTATGCCTCCATGTGCTCGTCCCTCGGCTCGTACACCTTGTTGGAGAAGTTGACGAGGAGCTGAGAGTGGCCCTTGATGGTGAGGTGCTTCACTCCCAAGGCTGCCGCCGCCTTGAGGCCGGCGATCAACCCTTCGTACACCACGATATTGTTGGAGACCTTCTCGCCCTGCTGAAAGCAGAGCTGCACGACGTAGTATAGCTTGTCTTGGGTGGGCGAGATGAGTAAGGCTCTAGCCCCCGCGCCTTGCCGTGCGAAGGCGCCATCGAAGTACATGACCCAACCGTCGTGCTCCTCACTCCCCGGAGAGAGGGATCGGCTCTCGCCTGCTTCGGGCTCCGGAGCGTCGGTCCATTCTGCCATGAAGTCAGCGAGGGCAGCCCCCTTGATGACCCTGGTCGTGCTGAACTCCAGCTGAAATGCTTGCCGCTCGATGTTCCACTCAGCGACTCTTCCCGCAGTGTTGGGGCTCCGGAGCACCCTCTCCAGTGGGTAGGCTGAGACGAACTTAATTGGGTGGCCTTGGAAGTAATGACGCAGCTTGCGCGAGGCCACTAGGAGTGCGAGCAGAAGCTTCTGCGGCATGGGGTATCGTGCCCTCGCGTCCCGCAACACCGTGCTGGTGAAGTACATCGGGTGCTCGACAAGGGCGGGAGCCTCGAGGGAGCCTGCGGCTTCCGGAGGTTGTGGCGCCTCCTAAGGTTGGGGGACCTCAGGAGCTTGGTCGTCCATCGCGGCTTCTGCAGGCCCGAGAACGCCGCCTTGCGGGGCCTGATCTTCTGCGGGCGTCGTTGCGACTTTAGCAGCGACGTCTTGGTGTTGTGCTGCTCTGGCTGAAAGGGCGGCATTATGCGGCGTGCTCTTGGCCTGGGACTCCTCCCGAACGGCCGCCAATGTTGCACGGTAGAGCACTAGGGGCTCGAGGGGAAGAGGCGCCACCATCACCGGCGGGCTGGTCAAGTATCTCTTGAGGTCTTGAAATGCCAGGTCGGCCTTCGGGGTCCACTCGAACGGGCCCTTCTTCTTCATGAGCTTGAAGAACGGCAGGGCACGCTCCCCTAGCTTGGAGATGAAGTGCCATAGCGAGGTCACGTAGCCCGCGAGCTTCTGCATTTCCTTGAGAGTTTGCGGCGGGCTCATGTCTTCTATTGCTTTGACGTTCTCTGGGTTGGCCTCGATCCCCCTGTGCGACACGAAGTTCTCCGGATTGAGTCGCAAGTCCACCTAGCGTAGGCTGGAGAAGGTCTCTTCCAGGTCCTGAGTGAGAGTTCTCGCCTCTCGAGATTTCACCACAATGTCATCGACGTAGGCCTCTGCGTTCCACCCGAGCTGCTAGCCTAAGGCAATGTGCATCAGCCGCTGTAAGGTCGCCCCAGCGTTGCGCAGTCCAAACGGCATGCAGGTGTAGCAGTATACCCCACATGGAGTCAAGAAGGCCGTCTTCTCGACATCCTCCACCGCCATCTTCATCTGGTGGTAACCCAAAAAAGCGTCCAAGAAGCACAGCAGGTCGCACTCAGCGGTGGAGTCGACGATCTGGTCGATGCACAGAAGCGGGAACGGGTCTTGAGGGCAGGCTTTGTTGAGGTTGGTGAAGTCGACGCACATGCGCTCCTTTCCGCCTTTCTTGGACACAACGACGGGGTTTGCCAGCCACTCGGGGTACCGGACCTCGCGGATAATGCCTGCCGCTTGCGAGTCTCCTAGACGATGAAGGACTGCTTCTCCATGGATTGTCGCCGCGCCTTCTGCTTCACGGGGCGCACATTGGGGCACACCCTCAATTGGTGCTCGATTACCCCCCTTGGGACCCCTACCAGCTGCTTGGGCTCCCAGGCGAATACCTCCTTGTTCGCGCGCAAGAACTTCACCAATGCCTCCTCTTGGCCCAGGTCGAGGTATGCGCCTATGGTGAAAGTGGCTCCCAAGGATCCATCCTCCTCGACCGGCACTTGCTTCGTTTCGGCTCGATCCTGAGTGAACAGATGCTTCTTTTTCGCCGGCGCAGCCCCCTTAGCCCCTGGGCAGCTTCGTCGGCCAGGTGTGGTGCCACGGCGGCCCTGAAGGTGAGCTTGGGAGCCGTCAGAGCCTCTTTGGTGTCCCCCACCACGGTGAGGATGCCGTTGCTCCCGGGCATCTTCATGTGGTTGTAGGCCGGATGGGTCGCTGCCATCAATTGAGCCAGGGCAGGGTACCCAAGGATGGTGTTGTATGGGAGGCCGATGCGGGCGATGTCGAAGTCGATCAGCTCAGTGCGGTAGTTGTCCCGGGTACCGAAGGTTACCGGGAGGCGTATCTGCCCCAGGGGGCTGGTGGATCCGCTACCGACCCCGAAGAAAGGCTTGGCGGGGCGGAGCCGGCCGTGCGACACGTGCAGCAAGCCAAAAGCTTCCATAGAGAGCACGTTGAGGCCAGCTCCGCCGTCGATGAGGGTCTTGGTCATGGCGACGTTGCAGATGGTGGGCGTGCAGAGCATTGGAAGCGTGCCTGAGCCATCAGTGGTAGCGGGGTGGTCCTCTGAGTCGAAGGTGAGGTCGGCCTTGGGAGCCGCCCATCGCGGAGGGGCACACTGCTACGCAGAGGCGGCGTCGATCTGGCGGAAGAACTGCTTGACAAGGCGGTCCGAGGGCGGTGCTTGCGAACCGCCGAGGAGGGCTGCGACGGCGACCGGCGCTGGTGCCGCGAAGCGTGCGACGAAAAGACCGCGCAGCTCCTCCCATGAAGCCATAGAGGATCCCGGCACGTGGAGTAGCCAGGCGCGCGACACACCAGCAAGGGCCATGGGGAAGCAGTTGGCCATGACCTTGTCGTCGCCCCCAGCCTCCGGAACGGCCTCCTCGTACGCCAGCAAGAAACCCAATGGATCCGCCGCACCGTTGTGGCGGGGCGGCATCTCCGGCCCGAACTTGTGCGGCCACTTCACCTGCCGTAAGGCGGGGGTGAGGGCCCTGAGCCCCATGGCGCCATCGCGGGCGTTCGTCGGAGCGGTGCCAGCCATGGAGACCGGACGGAGAGGCGAAGCTGACGGAGGAGCGAAGCTTCTGCGCAGCCCTACCTGGCGCGCCAAATGTCAGATTCTGGGTTCCGGCAAACCCTTGAGGTTCGAACACTGGGGTGCATACCAAGATCTCTCTCTCTCTCTCTCTCTAGCTCACTCGTGTAACAATCTCAAGGCCTAGCTCGCCGAACCCAAAGAACAAGGGACAATAGAGTTTATAATAGTTCGGGCCACCGTTGTGGTGTAATACCCTACTCCAGTGTGGTGTGGTGGATTGCCTTGTAGGCTGGGAATGAACAAGTACAAGGGAAGAACAGCCTCCTAAGGTGAGGTCTTCTTGAGCTCGGCGAGCTTGTGTGTGTGAGGATGGAATGGATCCGATCCAAGATGAGTTGCCTCCTATGGTGGTGGCTAGTCCTATTTATAGTGGCCCTGGTCCTCTTCCCAAATGATAGGCAGGAAGAGATCCCACAACGGCCAATTTGAAGGGAGACAACTAGTACAAGTTATCCTGACAAAAGGTGGTCTTCGCCTGCCAAAGGCTCTGGTGGTAATGCCGCCGTGGGCTCCGCGGTGACCTCCGTCCTGCCGTCCTGCTAGTCTTGGTCTTGTTGCATCGATATGGAAACCTTTGCCTGACGCCTCGGGACTCCTCGGCTGCGCTTGCCCCTTTAGCACCAAAGAGGAAACTGGTACTCTACGCCCGCTGGCGCCCGCCTGGCTTCGGTCGTCATGGCTCATGTCATGCGAACCTCGCGAGGTGCCCCTCCGCCTTGATATCTCCGCTCCTCGTGATCCAGCCTAGCGAGGCTGCCCCTGAGGAGGTCTTGTGTCGTCCGCCTCTTGAGGCTTGGCCCCTCGCGAGGGTCTTGAATGGTTGTTGATGAAGATGGGCCGTACCAGGCCGCTGGTGTAGCCACGCTGCGGGCCGCGGGCAGGCAAATCTAGGGACCCCCGTTCCCAGGACGCCGACAAGATGGGTATTAAATAGCATAATGGATCTGAACATATAATCTTCCACCAAATAAACCATATAGTAATCAACTACAAGATGTAATCAACACTACTAGTCACCACACAAGCACCAATCTAAGGTTCCGGTACAAAGATTGAACACGAGAGATGAACTAGGGTTTGAGAGGAGATGGTGTTGTTGAAGATGTTGATGGAGATGGCCCTCCCAAAGATGGGATAGTTGTTGGTGATGACGATGACGATGATTTCCCCCTCCGAAAGGGAAGTTCCCCTGGCGGAATCGCTTCGCTGGAGGGCAAAAGTGCTCTTGCCCAAGTTTCGCCTCGAGATGGCGGCGCTTCGTCCCGAAAGTCCTCTCCTTATTTTTTCTAGTCAAAATGACTTATATACCAGAAGATGGGCACCAGAGGTGGGTCAAGGAGGACACAACCCACTAGGGCGCGCCTGGGATCCCTGGCGCGCCCAGGTGGGTTTTGCCCACCTGGTGAGCTCCCTGCTACCTCTTGAGCATCCGTTGGTTTTCCCTTGAAGAGGAAAGGGTGATGCAGCAAAGTAGGGTAAGTATTTCCCTCAGTTTTTGAGAACCAAGGTATCAATCCAGTAGGAGACTACACGCAAATCCCTAGTACCTGCACAAACAATTAAGAACCTTGCAACCAACGCGATAAAGGGGTTGTCAATCCCTTCACGGCCACTTGCAAAAGTGAGATCTAATAAAGATAATAAGATAAATATTTTTCGTATTTTTGTTGTATAGATTGAAAAGTAAAATTTGCAAAATAAAAGGCAACAGGAATAGCACGTTGGCGGGAGATTAATATGATGGAAGATAGACATGGGGGCCATAGGTTTCACTAGTGGCTTCTCTCAAGATAGCAAATTCTACAGTGGGTGAACCAATTACTGTCGAGCAATTGATAGAAAAGCGCATAGTTATGAGAATATCTAGGCATGATCATGTATATAGGCATCACGTCCGTGACAAGTAGACCGAAATGATTCTGCATCTACTACTATTACTCCACACATCGACCACTATCCAGCATGCATCTAGAGTATGAAGTTCATAAGAACAGAGTAACGCATTAAGCAAGATGACATGATGTAGAGGGATAAACTCAAGCAATATGATATAAACCCCATCTTTTTATCCTCGATGGCAACAATACAATACGTGCCTTGCTGCCACCCAGCTGTCACTGGGAAAGGACACCACAAGATTGAACCCAAAGCTAAGCACTTCTCCCATTGCAAGAAAGATCAATCTAGTAGGCCAAACCAAACTGATAATTCGAAGAGACTTGCAAAGATATCAAATCATGCATATAAGAATTCAGAGAAGAATCAAATATTGTTCATAGATAATCTTGATCATAAACCCACAATTCATCGGATCTCGACAAACACACCGCAAAAAGTATTACATTGAATAGATCTCCAAGAAGATCAAGGAGAACTTTGTATTGAGATCCAAAGAGAGAGAAGAAGCCATCTAGCTAATAACTATGGACCCGAAGGTCTGTGGTAAACTACTCACACATCATCGGAGAGGCCATAGTGTTGATGTAGAGGCCCTCCGTGATCGATTCCCCCTCCGGCGGAGCACCGGAAAAGGCCCCAAGATGGGATCTCACCGGTACAGAAGGTTGCGGCGGTGGAAATAGGGTTTTGTGGTGCTCCTGGATGTTTTCATGGTATAAGAGTATATATAGGCGAAAGAAGTAGGTCGGTGGAGCTACGAGGGGCCCATGAGGGTGGGGGCGCGCCTACCCCCGGGGCGCGCCCTCCTACCTCGTGGCTTCCTTGACATCCACTCCAAGTCTCCTGGATTGCGTTTGTTCCAAAAACGATCCTCACGAAGGTTTCATTCCGTTTGGACTCGGTTTGATATTCCTTTTCTGCGAAACACTGAAATAGGCAAAAAATAGCAATTTGCATTGGGCCTCCGGTTAGTAGGTTAGTCCCAAAAATAATATAAAATGGTATATTAATGCCCATTAAACATCCAAACAGATAATATAATAGCATGGAACAATCAAAAATTATAGATACGTTGGAGACATATCAAGCATCCCCAAGCTTAATTCCTGCTCGTCCTCGAGTAGGTAAATGATAAAAACAGAATTTTTGATGTGGAATGCTACCTAACATAATTTTAAATGTAATTCCCTTTATTGTGGCATGAATGTTCAGATCTGAAAGATTCAAGACAAAAGTTTAATATTGATATAAAATAATAATAATTCAAGCATACTAATAAAGCAATCATGTATTCTCAAAATAACATGGCCAAAGAAAGTTATCCCACAAAATCATATAGTGTGGGTATGCTATATCTTCATCGCACAAAATATTTAAATCATGCACAACCCCGATGACAAGCCAAGCAATTGTTCCATACTTTTGATGTTCTCAAACTTTTTCAATTTTCATGCAATACATGAGCAGGAGCCATGGACATAGCACTATATGTGGAATAGAATGGTGGTTGTGGAGAAGACAAAATAAAGGAGAGGATAGTCTCACATCAACTAGGCGTATCAACGGGCTATGGAGATGCCCATCAGTCGATACCAATGTGAGTGAGTAGGGATTGCCATGCAACGGATGCACTAGAGCTATAAGTGTATTGAAGCTCAACAAAAGGAACTAAGTGGGTGTGCATCCAACTCGCTTGCTCACGACAACCTAGGGCATTTTGAGGAAGCCCATCATTGGAATATACAAGCCAAGTTCTATAATGTAAAATTCCCACTAGTATATGAAAGTGACAACATAGGAGACTCTCTATCAGGAAGATCACGGTGCTACTTTGAAGCACAAGTGTGGTAAAAGGATAGTAACATTGTCCCTTCTCTCTTTTTCTCTCATTTTTTTGTTTGGGCCTTTTTCTCTTTTTTATGGCCTCTTTTTTTCTTTTTTTTCGTCCGGAGTCCCATCCCGACTTGTGGGGGAATCATAGTCTCCATCATCCTTTCCTCATTTGGGACAATGCTCTAATAATGATGATCATCACACTTTTATTTACTTACAACTCAAAAATTACAACTCAATACTTAGAATAAAATATGACTCTATGTGAGTGCCTCCGGCGGCGTACCGGGATATGCAATGAATCAAGAGTGACATGTATGAAAATCATGAATGGTGGCTTTGCCACAAATACGATGTCAACTACATGATCATGCAAAGCAATATGACAATGATGGAGCGTGTCATAATAAACGGAACGGTGGAAAGTTGCATGGCAATATATCTCGGAATGGCTATGGAAATGCCATAATAGGTAGGTATGGTGGCTGTTTTGAGGAAGGCATATGGTGGGTGTATGATACCGGCGAAAGGTGCGCGGTTTTAGAGAGGCTAGCAATGGTGGAAGGGTGAGAGTGCGTATAATCCATGGACTCAACATTAGTCATAAAGAACTCACATACTTATTGCAAAAATCTATTAGTTATCGAAACGAAGTACTACGCGCATCTCCTAGGGGGATAGATTGGTAGGAAAATACCATCGCTCATTCCCGACCGCCACTCATAAGGAAGACAATCAATAAATAAATCATGCTCCGACTTCATCACATAACGGTTCACCATACGTGCATGCTACGGGAATCACAAACTTTAACACAAGTATTTCTCAAATTCACAACTACTCAACTAGCATGACTCTAATATCACCATCTTCATATCTCAAAACAATCATAAAGAATCAAACTTCGCATAGTATTCAATGCATTTTATATGATAGTTTTTATTATACCTAACTTGGATGCTCATCTCATTAGGACTAATTTTTTAACCAAAGCAAATTACCATCCTGTTCTAAAAGACTCTCAAAATAATATAAGTGAAGCATGAGAGATCAATAATTTCTATAAAATAAACCACCACCGTGCTCTAAAAGATATAAGCGAAGCACTAGAGCAAAATTATCTAGCTCAAAAGATATAAGTGAAGCACATAGAGTATTCTAATAAATTCCGACTCATGTGTGTGTCTCTCCAAAAGGTGTGTACAGAAAGGATGATTGTGGTAAACTAAAAATCAAAGACTCAAATCATACAATACGCTCCAAGCAAAACACATATCATGTGGTGAATAAAAATATAGCCTCAAGTAAAGTTACCGATAGATGAAGACGAAAGAGAGGATGCCTTCCGAGGCATCCCCAAGCTTAGGCTTTTGGTTGTTCTTGAATTTTACCTTGGGGTGCCTTGGGCATCCCCAAGCTTAGGCTCTTGCCACTCCTTATTCCATAATCCATCAAATCTTTACCCAAAACTTGAAAACTTCACAACACAAAACTCAACAGAAAATCTCATGAGCTCCGTTAGCGAAATAGAACAAACCACCACTTTAAGGTACTGTAATTAACTCATTCCTTATTTATATTGGTGTTAAACCTACTGTATTCCAACTTCTCTATGGTTCATACCCCCCGATACTAGCCATAGATTCATCAAAATAAGCAAACAACACACGAAAAACAGAATCTGTCAAAAACAGAACAGTCTGTAGTAATCTGTATCAAACTCAAACTTCTGTAACTCAAAAGATTCTACCAAAATAGGAAGACCTAAATAATTTGTTTATTGATCACTGCAATTGAAATCAGTATTTTATCACTTTCTGGTGATTTTTAACAATTGTTTTCGTGAGCAGAAAGTTTCTGTGTTTTTTAGCAAGATCAAATAATTATCACCCAAGAAGATCCTATAGGTTTTACTTGGCACAAACACTAATTAAAACATAAAACCACATCTAACTAAGGCTAGATGAATTATTTATTACTAAACAGGAACAAAAAGCAAGGAACAAAATTAAAATTGGGTTGCCTCCCAACAAGCGCTATCGTTTAACGCCCCTAGCTAGGCATAAAAACAAGAATAGATCTAGGTATTATCATCTTTCGTATGGCAAATCGCGAAAACTCATCTCATATTCCCTACTTTCAGCAGCATGTTTTCTTTGTGGCAAGCAAAAGTAATCAAAAGGTGTCGGTGTACAAAAGTAGGGGCACACCTTTGTACCCCTTTACAAAAGTAGGGCCACACCTTTGTACCCCTTTACTTGTGCACGAACAGTCGGAGCCACGTGCCACAGCCACACTAAGCAGGGCAGAGGAGGGGAGCCAGAGAGAAGCCGAAGCCCAAGACAACCACGACAGCGCCAAGACCAGAAACGCAAGACAGCAAAGGGGCGGGGTGGAGTCCCCCGGCAAGGCCCTTGCCGGGGTAGGGCTCCGCGGCCCCGGCAAGAACCTTGCCGAGGCAACTTGCCCAAACACCAACAGAGTGAGCCACCCTTGAGCCCGCGGGTTCCAACCCAACTAACTGCGGTTGGACCAGGGCTCGGGAGGCACCTCTGTGGTGGCATGCAGATCTTCGTCAAGATCATAAGTACATGAGATCAGATGAGGACTAGAAGATGGCGACCCTCGGCGAGATCCTTACCGAGGAAACCCACAAGACCCCCGGCAAGATCCTTGCCGGAGATGGTTGCGCGCCACGGCAAGACCCTTGCCGGGCCACCCGACAAGGCCCTCGCCAAGGGCACCAGCAGGGCCACCTCCAGGCCCGCACCAGCCAAGTCTCCACCGCCATTCGCATGCAGCTGTCGGCCCAACCAGCTGGGCAGGCACCTGCGTGGCAACATGCAGCTCCCAGGCCAACTCATCAAGCGCCTGCGTGGCGGCATGCATATCTTCGTGAAGACTTTTCCGCCGTGCCACCTCAGCTGCCTGCATGCCTACATGGCGCCGCATGCATCGCTGACCAGGGCGCGTGTCAAAGCAAGAAGGAGCGGCGACGGACGGGACGGGCCTCGTTCCCGTCCCCAATAAAGCAAGGGGACACCTAAGAGATGCATTTAATGCATCTTGTCCTGTAATACGAGCGATAAATGCATCTTGTCCTGTAATACGAGCGATAAGCTCGTAGCACTGTACGCCTTTCCACCTCCTGTGTGCCACTGTGGCAGCCCCTTTCGACTATAAAAGGAGGCCCATGGCGTACTGGAGAAGGATTCGGCTCTTTGAAACGACCCAGCCACCATAGCTAGTTGGGAGGCTCAAGAACACTCAATACATCCACCAAAGCAGGACTAGGGTTTTACGCATCCTCGCGGCCCGAACCTGGGTAAACGATCCTTGTGCTGATTAATAATCTTGCTCTTCTTGGAACCCTGCGCCCCGGCAACCGTAGTAGGGATTCTTGTGATCCCATAGGTGTCGTTTCCCACCGACATCTTTGGCACGCCAGGTAGGGGGTGCACAATTGTGAGAATCTGGTCTAGTAGTTGGTCTAGCAGTTCTGCTTTGCCGTGGCTTCTAAAGAAGAAGACGGCCAGGAGAAAACGGCACCGCCTGCGCGCGCGAAGGACGCCAGCGTGGCAACAGAAAAGCTAAGTCATTCAGAGCCTTGAGTTATTTCCTTTTTTATATAAGGTTATCGTCCTCAGAGATCCTGCCTATGTATGAAAAACCTGCACGCAAAGGGGCCCTCCCGCGATTGGCAACGCCCTTGTTCTGTTTCGAGTCTACTCAACAGCTCAAGCAGCCGCGTCGAGAGTGGCGGGGTAGCCTTCCACACCTGGCAACGCTCTCAATTTTGACTCGAGTTAAGCTCGACAGTTCGGGCGGCCGCTTTAAGGGCGGTAAGGTGGTTCGCCCGGCAGCAAGCACACCCGGCAGGCCAATGGGGATCCATCCCCAAGACGCCGCCATGGGTTTACGCACTGGCAGGCCTACCCATTTACGTAGGGTGGACATACAAAGGAAAATCGAACAGGAAAATAACGTGCATAACATCAGAAGTACTGCAGAGTTATATTACATCGCTTGTTGCCGCAGTTCTAACTAAAGATAAAAATCGTCTTGGTTGTGAACTTGCAGCAACGAAAAGAAACGGGTGCCTAATCCCGGCGCTGGCCCTCCACCCTCAGAATTCCGCCGACACCGCTGATGACGGGCTTGATGCGCTCCCTGAGCGGCGCGAGGTCAGTATCCTCCGACAAGCTCTCCAGCGCAGCGTCGAAGTCGAGGTCGGGGTACCAGTACGCCACCTTGGTGAGAACCTTGATCATGGCGCCTTGGCAAAGCCTCCAGGCCTCGTCGGCCAGCGAGGCCGTCCGGTTGGCGTGAAGCCGCTCCAAAGCACCGACGACCTTATCAAAGAACAGGGTCAGGCTGCAGTTGGCGCTCACACTCCGCTCCGAGGCATACCTCACGTCCAGCATCCCCATGGTGGCCAGCTGCGCGGCGGCCTGGTTGGCAACGGTGGCGAGGCGATCGAGCCAGTCGCCCTCCACGTGCTCCTTGAGGTTGAGGGCCTCGTTCTTCCGCAGCTGCTTCTCGGTCTCCAGGTTTTTGGTCAGGGTCCCTTCCCGGGCCCTGGCCTCCGACAGCATCTTCTCGAGACCCTCCAGCTTCAGCTTGAGGTCTTTGATGGAGTTGTTGGCCTCGGAGAGCTCCCCGGCCCTACTGACGGCCACGCCCTGCGCCTCCGTCAAGGCGCTGTTGAGCGTGTCCTTCTCCTGGGATAGCTTCAGGGCCTGCTCCTTCAGCTCGTCCCGCTCCACCTCCAGCTCCGTCACCTTGCCGGCGTGAACCAGAGCCTGGGCCTCGAGTGTCTCTTTGTACCTTTGCTTCAGCTCTTGGGTCTGCTGCGCGGCAAGCTTCTCCACCTCCTTGTCCTTGGTGCGGAGTTTGGCGTCGAGCTCCGCCTAGCGCTTGGCGAGGTCCTCCTCCTGGGAGTTCAGCGCGGCCTGGTGCTAGGTCCGGGCAGCCTCGGCTGTCGCGGCCAAGCCCTCCGCCATCTCCTGGGCCTTCTCGATGTCGGCCAGCTTCATGGTGAGCTCCACATCACGCTTGGCCAGCTCGCCCTGGGCGGCCTTCAGCTCGTCGCGAGCCTGGCGGAACTAGTCCTGCGTCTCGGCGACGCGCTTCTGGAGGTCCGCCTCCGCTTTCTCCGCCACCGCCGTCCTGGACCTAGCTTTGTCCAGGCGGGAACGACGGAGCGCCTGGAGCCTCCGGAAGTTGGCACCCATGGCTTGGAGCAGCCGCTCCTCCTGGGAGCCGTCGCCACCAACGCTCGGCTCGTCGACGACCTTGAGTCCGGCGGAGGCGAGCACTTCGTCGTCGAACACCTCTCCCTCGACGGGGGCCCTGGTGCTCGACGCGCCGGGGAGGTGGACGAAGAGGTCGTCGCTCACCTTCAGGTACTTGCCGGAGCCGGAGGCAGCAGAGGAGGAAGGCTGTTCATCGACCACTTCCTCCTCGGCGGTGGCCTTCCCGGGCTCCCCGGCAGGCCCCTTGCCGGCCTCCTCGGCAGTAGCCTTGCCGAGCTCCCCGGCAGGCCCTTTGGCGGCGTCCTCGGCGGCAATCTTTTCAGCCTCCTCGGCGGCGTCCTTGGCCACGTCCTCGATGACGGTGTCCAGGTCCTCCCGGTCCGCCGAGAGAGGATCTGGATATCAAGAAGAGGGTGGGGTAGAGCCAAGATCAAAGAAGAGAAAAGAAGAGAAAAAGCAGGGACGGAAGGCCAGAGACTTACAAGTGCCAGGCTGGGAAGCAGAAGTCCCCTCCCCGCCAACATCTGGCGCCGAGGCGAAGCCACCAGCGCCCAAGTTCTCCTCCTCCTCCTCCATGTGCGTGGGCTCGGTGCTTGGCGCCCTTGCCGGGGACGCCCCTCGGGGCGGTGTGGTTGATGGGGGGCGTGGTGGGAGTAGCCCTCTACGGCTCCTCCCACTTCTGCCCTCCTCCTGCATACGCAACAAGGTCAGCGCCAAAGTATCATACCCTTTACACATGTCGACGAGGAGTGAGCGGTGAACTTACGCTGGGGGCTGCGTCGGGGGATGCTATCCGGGCTGCTCAACACCACCAGCGGCGCCCTTGAAGCACCAGCTGGGGGCTGGCTGCCCGCCGAGGCCTTTGCCCTCTTTGCCCTTTGGGCCAGCGTCTCCGCGTCCCTGCAAGGATGAAAATAAGTCAAGACATGCGGCACGGACTGAGGAAACAGAGATGGCGAAGAGGGGCAAGTTGCTTACTCGACGTTCATCTCCTCCTCTATTGCCTTCCTCTTCCTCCTTGGGCTGAGGGACCCAAAATCAAAGGTGACCCCGGCGTCAACGTCTGCCAGGGGAGGGGAAGGAGGTGGCGTCTGAACGTGGTTTGCCGAGGAAGAAGCGGATGCCTTCTCCTTCGCTGCCGCGGCTGTGGCCACTTTCTTCGCCGCCGCGGCCCTCGCCTGGTGTGCGGACATCTCCTGGGCCTGCCGGAGCTGCGCGGCCCTGCCAAGCCGGACCGGCTCGCCGGAGGTGGCCCGCCGCAGGACCCGTCCTCTCCCCGTGGCTGGAGGATCGACGGCCACGACCTCCTCCTCCTCCTCGGCCTCTTCCTCCGACGACTCGTCGGCCGCGTCTTCGACAAGAGGAGCCCTGGTGCCGGCACTGCTGCCCTCCCCAGCGGTCTCCGCCCACCGGGCGAGCTCCTCCTCCTCCTCCACGGCCGCCGCGAACTTGTCCTCCACGCCACCAGCACTGCCGGCCTCCTCGGCAAGCTGTGCCTCCATCGCCCTGGCAGCGATGTAGTCCAACTCCGCCTGAGTGGTGTCCTGGATGAGCCGCGGCTCGTCAGTGACATACCCCTCGTGCAGGGTGTCGAAGAACTGCTGCACCTGGATGTCCTCCGGCTCGACCCAGCTCGGGTCAGGGCCGTGCGCGTTGCAGTCCGGCATCATGGCAATGATGTCGGTCCGGCGCGAGTTATTGCTCAGCGGGACCACTCTTGCCGGCAACTTGAACAAAGGCCCCTTGACGACCTTGTCGGCCTTCGCGGCAGCCCTTGCGACCTTGCCGGTCCGGTCGACCTCGCCGTCGCGGCCCACATCGACCTGGAAAAGCCGCTGGCAGAAGTGGGCATGCCCCATCACTGTGAAGTTGTGGTCGAGGTTGGGGCGAAGCCGCATGATGTCGGCGGCGTTCGTGAAGAGCCAGGCCGACCTCCCCTTGTTGTGCAGTGGAGCGAACCGGCGGTGGATGAAGTCCGCCCCGATCATCTCAAGGGTGAGCCCGGCCTCAGTGAGCCAAAGGATCCTGGTTGTGGCGATCGTGAGCTTCTCGTCGTCGGCATCGACGTCACTCCAATCACTTCTGCGGATCGGCGGCGCCCGGCGAACTTCGCAGAACGCCAGCGGGTCCTTCTCTTCAATCCAGCACCACCGGCCCTGCCACTCTTCCCACCTCTCCTTCATGGCGCCATCCAGGTACGCTCCCTTGGACCTTGGGATCCAGGTGACGCAACCAGAGATGGCGCCCCACGTTTGAATCCGAAGGAAGAAGTAGTGGCGGAAAAGCGCCGTGTTGGGGTGCACCCCGGCGAAACCTTCGCAGAGGTGCGCGAAAAGGGCCATGCACACCACAGCATTTGGGGTAAAATCCAAGAGGCGGAAGCCAAAGGTGTGCATGACGTCGCTGAAGAAATCAGAGAATGGGGGACAGAGCCCGCAGGAGAAGTAGTCGACGAAGAAAGGGTACCGATTTGGAGCGGCCTCGGCGGAATTGGCGGGGATGACGTGCGTGGCTGGATGCCCCGTCTTCTCTCCCCCCGTCTTGACCCCGCACAAGGGTTTGAAGGCCTCCCGGAGCTCGAACACGTCGACCGTCGAGGGGAAGCAGGCGAGCTGCGTCTGTTGCGCCACCAGCGCACTCTCCGGCAGCTCCGTCACTCCAGCGTCCTTGGCCTTGCCCTTGGTGGATTTGGGCGCCATGGCAGCTAGGGGACCAAGAGACAGAAGACGACAGGGACACAGCGGCGGCGAGCAAGAGCGAAGCTTAGGGAGGAAGGAGAAGGGGGCGGCGGCTCTGAGATTGGAAGAAGGCGCGGAAGGGGTAAAGTGAGCAGCGCGCCAGCGGTTATTCCTTTTTACGGGGAAGGCGCGGGCCACCTCCTTTCCCATTAACTGCGACGTGACGCGTGTGTGCGAAAACCGCATCACGCATGACCCCCACGTCACGACCCTCCACGTCGCGCGCGGGTCATGGGGAAGCGCAGTGGATGAGCAGTTACTGCGGTAAAATCCGCCCCGCCTGCCCGCGCACCGTTTTGGGCCTGACCCAACAACGTGTCGCCCTTATGTGTGGCCCAGGCCCGGGGGCTCCTGTCGGCGTACAAAAGTAGGGGTACACCTTTGTACCCCTTTACAAAAGTAGGGGCACACCTTTGTACCCCTTTACTTGTGCGCGGACAGTCGGAGCCACGCGCCACAGCCACACTAAGCAGGGCAGAGGAGGGGAGCCGAAGAGAAGCCGAAGCCCAAGACAACCATGACAACGCCAAGACCAGAAACGCAAGACAACAAAGGGGTGGGGTGGAGTCCCCCGGCAAGGACCTTGCCGGGGCAGGCCTCCGCGGCCCCGGCAAGAACCTTGCCGGGTCAACTTGCCCAAAGACCAACAGAGCGAGCCACCCTTGAGCCCGCGGGTTCTAACCCAACTAACTGCGGTTGGACCAGGGCTCGGGAGGCACCTCTGTGGTGGCATGCAGATCTTCGTCAAGATCATAAGTACATGAGATTAGATGAGGACTAGAAGATGGCGACCCTCGGCGAGATCCTTACCGAGGAAACCCACAAGACCCCCGGCAAGATCCTTGCCGGGGACGGCTACGCGCCACGGCAAGACCCTTGCCGGGCCCCCCGACAAGGCCCTCGCCAAGGGCGCCAGCAGGGCCACCTCCAGGCCCGCACCAGCCAAGTCTCCATCGCCGTTCGTATGCAGCTACCGGCCCAACCAACTGGGCAGGCACCTGCGTGGCAACATGCAGCTCCCAGGCCAACTCATCAAGCGCCTTTATGGCGGCATGCAGATCTTCGTGAAGACTTTGCCACCGCGCCACCTCAGTTGCCTGCCTGCCTACATGGCGCCGCATGCATCGCTGACCAAGGCGCGTGTCGAAGCAAGAAGGAGCGGCGACGGACGGGATGGGCCTCGTTCCCGTCCCCAATAAAGCAAGAGGACACCTAAGCGGTGCATTTAATGCGTCTTGTCCTGTAATATGAGCGATAAGCTCGTAGCACTGTACGCCTTTCCACCTCCTGTGTGCCACTGTGGCAGCCCCTTTCAACTATAAAAGGAGGCCCATGGCATACTGGAGTAGGATTCGGCTCTTTGAAACGACCCAGCCACCGTCGCTAGTTGGGAGGCTCAAGAACACTCAATACATCCACCAAAGCAGGACTAGGGTTTTACGCATCCTCGCGGCCCGAACCTGGGTAAACGATCCTTGTGCTGATTACTAATCCTGCTCTTCTTGCAACCCTGCGCCCCGGCAATCGTAGTAGGGATTCTTGTGATCCCATAGGTGTCATTTCCCACCGACAAAAGGGCTAAATTTAATGGGACAAAAGTCCCCAAGATCAAGCTCAGGAGGTATGGGTTCCTCCTTTGGCCCCTTATATTGCACAACCAATTCATCATTATAAGCATTCTTTTGGCAAAAAGTCATGAGCCTTTGTTCAAGAGAAAAACCTAACCCATTGTTCTGAATAGCACAATCATCATTGAGTTCAGAGATTCTATCAACTAGAACATCGGTAGGAACCTTTTTTTCTAAGGTTTTCATTATAAGCAACTTGATCTAAAGATTGTAAACGCATTATGTCTTCTTGATTAAAAAGGATAGCTTCTATGGGAGGATGACCAGCGTCCACCCTATAATGTGCAAAAATTTGTTTGGCCTCCTTCATTATAAATCTGAACTCATGTGCCAAAAAGATAGTAGCTACTCGCTTAACAGAAGAATGCTCAATATTGGAAAATTCTAGAAAAATCCTTTGTATGCAAGGATGCATATGAACAAATTGTCTTTCAAGTTCAACTACGAGCAAAGATATAGCATCCGCAAGACTACTACTTCTATGAAGAATAGACCCACCCATAGTGGGCAGGGCACCGGCACAAGTAAAGAAATCTTGAATAACTCCTTTTCCAATAATATTACCACTACCAATCCGAAACTTTTTGGTGTGTAAAATAGTAGGTTCTTCATGAGGATCATCAAAAGCATCAAAGTTTTCCATGTTATTACCACTATCCTTATCAATGATAACCTCCCCAGTTTCAGACATGATGGCAGCAAATCGCACAAAGAGCGAGCACACAAAAGGCAAGCAAAAAGAGACGAACGGAAAAAGGGCGAATAAAACGGCAAGGGTGAAGTGGGGGAGAGGAAAACAAGAGGCAAATGGCAAATAATGTCATGCGAGGGATAAGAGTTTGTGATGGGTACTTGGTATGTCTTGACTTGTGCGTAGATCTCCCCGGCAACGGCACCAGAAATCCTTCTTGCTACCTCTTGAGCATGTGTTGGTTCTCCCTTGAAGAGGAAAGGGTGATGCAGCAAAGTAGCGTAAGTATTTCCCTCAGTTTTTGAGAACCAAGGTATCAATCCAGTAGGAGACTACACGCAAATCCCTAGTACCTGCACAAACAATTAAGAACCTTGCAACCAACGCGATAAAGGGGCTGTCAATCCCTTCACAGCCACTTGCAAAAGTGAGATATGATAAAGATAATAAGATAAATATTTTTGGTATTTTTGTTGTATAGATTGAAAAGTAAAATTTGCAAAATAAAAGGCAACAGAAATAGCACGTTGGCGGGAGATTAATATGATGGAAGATAGACCCCGGGGCCATAGGTTTCACTAGTGGCTTCTCTCAAGATAGCAAATTATACGGTGGGTGAACAAATTATTGTCGAGCAATTGATAGAAAAGCGCATAGTTATGAGAATATCTAGGCATGATCATGTATATAGGCATCACGTTTGTGACAAGTAGACCGAAACGATTCTGCATCTACTACTATTACTCCATACATCGACCGCTATCCATCATGCATCTAGAGTATTAAGTTCATAAGAACAGAGTAACGCATTAAGCAAGATGACATGATGTAGAGGGACAAACTCAAGCAATATGATATAAACACCGTCTTTTTATCCTCGATGGCAACAATACAATACGTGCCTTGTTGCCCCAGCTGTCACTGGGAAAGGACACCGCAAGATTGAACCCAAAGCTAAGGACTTCTCCCATTGCAAGAAAGATCAATCTAGTAGGCCAAACCAAACTGATAATTCGAAGAGACTTGCAAAGATATTAAATCATGCATATAAGAATTCAGAGAAGAATCAAATATTTTTCATAGATAATCTTGATCATAAACCCACAATTCATCGGATCTCGACAAACACACCGCAAAAACTATTACATCGAATAGATCTCCAAGAAGATCGAGGAGAACTTTGTATTGAGATCCAAAGAGAGAGAACAAGCCATCTAGCTAAGAACTATGGACCCGAAGGTCTATGGTAAACTACTCACACATCATCGGAGAGGCCATGGTGTTGATGTAGAGGCCCTCCATGATCGATTCCTCCTCCGGCGGAGCACCGGAAAAGGCCCCAAGATGGGATCTCACGGGTATAGAAGGTTGCGGCAGTGGAAATAGGGTTTCGTGGTGCTCCTGGATGTTTTCAGGGTATAAGAGTATATATAGGCGAAAGAAGTAGGTCGATGGAGCTATGAGGGGCCCACGAGGGTGGGGGCGCGCCTAACCCCCGGGCGCGCCCTCCTACCTCGTGGCCACCTCGTGGCTTCCTTGACGTCCACTCCAAGTCTCCTGGATTGCGTTTGTTCCAAAAACGATCCTTGCGAAGGTTTCATTCCGTTTGGACTCCGTTTGATATTCCTTTTCTACGAAGCACTGAAATAGGCAAAAAAATAGCAATTTGCACTGGCCCTCCGGTTAGTAGGTTAGTCCCAAAAATAATATAAAAAAGGTATATTAAAGCCCATTAAACATCCAAAACAGATAATATAATAGCATGGAACAATAAAAATTATAGATACGTTGGAGACATATCACCCCCTCTAGTAGTTATTTGCTCAATATTTATTATATATTCCAAAACAATTCTCCATAAATTTTCAACTCATTTGGAGATGTGCAGAAAAGGTAACTCTGACGTAGCTTTTTCAGGTCCAGAATTCCAGCTGCCGGCATTCTCCCTCTTTGTGTAAACCTTGCATATTATGAGATTAAAGGCATTAGAAATACTCCAAAAAGCATTATTATGCATAAAAACATTATAGATAACAGTAGGAAAACATGATGCAAAATGGATGTATCACTAGTCGTGAATGTAAAAGTATGGTGGAGAAACGAATAAACTTTATTTTATGTTTGGGAACCGCCTATGATATATCTAGCATGGAAAGTATTGGGAACTACTCGATCGTTTTCGTTGACAGGAACAACATGCCACCCAAAATGTTTTATATCTATTTTTTTGCTTTGAGCTCTGGCACCTCTACAAATCCCTACTTCCCTATGCGAAGGGCCTTTCTATTTACTTTATGCAATTTTTATTTTTATTTGAGTCTCCAGCTTCTCTTACAAAGCACCACTATGGGGAACTATGATCATACTTGAGCATTGGATGTAGCTAATATGTGAGTGTGTTTCATGAATGGATCAATGATTGAGCATAATGGGCTATGAATAACTTGATTTAGTGTTGATATTTTGAAAGACATGGTTCCTTGTTTATATGCTTGAGTACTGAAATCTTTATGTCAAAACTAGACTATTTCTTTGAACCATATAAAATTCCATATGTCCATGCTACAAAAGAAAATAATATGTGATGAACATGTTAGGCAACATTCCACATCAAAAATTATGTGTTTATCATTTACCTACTCGAGGACGAGTAGGAAATAAGCTTGGGGATGCTGATACGTCTCCAACATATCTATATTTTTTGCTTGTTCCATGTTGTTATATTATCATTCTTGGATGTTTTAAAATCATTTTATAGCAACTTTATATCATTTCTGGGACTAACCTATTGACATAGTGCCCAGTGCCAGTTGCTGTTTTTTTGCTTGTTTTTTACTTCGCAGAATATTAGTACCAAACAGAGTCCAAACGGAGTGAAACTTTTTGGAGAAATTTTCTGGACCAGAAGACACCTGTTGGGCCAAAGAAGTACCAGAGGGGGGCTCCGAGGGGAGTACAACCCACCTGGGCGCGCCTGGGGGCCCAGGCGTGCCCTGGTGGGTTGTGCCCACCTCGATCGCCTCCGGCACCGCCTCTTTGCTCTATGAATACCCCGAACATCTAATAACCCTACGGGTTCGTCGAAACACAATTCCAGCCGCCGCAAGTTCCAGAACCACCAGATCCAATATATACACCATCATGGAGGGGTTCATCATCCTCATTGGTGCCTCTCGATGATGCATGAGTAGTTCATTGTAGACCTACGGGTCCGTATTTAGTAGCTAGATGGATTCCTCTCTCTCTCTCTTGATTGTCAATACAATGGTCTCTTGGAGATCTATTTGATGTCACTCTTTTTGTGGTGTGTTTGTTGGGATCCGATGAACTTTGAGTTTATGATCAGATCTATTTTATCCATGAAAGTTATTTGAGTTCTTTGATCTCTTTTATGCATGATTACATATAGCCTTGTATTTCTTCTTCGAATCTTTGGTTTAGTTAGGCCAACTAGATTGATTTTTCTTGCCATGGGAAGAGGTGCTTTGTGATGGGTTCGGTCGTGCGGTGTTCTTTCCCAGTGACAGAAGGGGCTGCAAGACACGTATTGATCGTTGCTATTAACGATAACAAGATGGGGTCTATTCCTACATGAATAGATCTTGTCCACATCATGTCATCGTTCTTACTGCATTACTCCGTTTCTCCATGAACTTAATATCCTAGATGCATGTTGGATAGCGGTCGATGTGTGGAGTAATAGTAGTAGATGCAGGCAGGAGTCGGTCTACTAATCTTGGATGTGATAATATTGCCTGGATATAATGATCATTGCCTGGATATCTTCATAATTATTTGAAATTCTATCAATTGCCCAACAGTAATTTGTTTACCCGCCGTATGCTATTTTTCTCAAGAGAAGCCACTTGAGAAATCTACGGCCCCCGGGTCTATTCTTTATCATATTTGCTTCGAGATCTATTTTTATTTGCTTTTGTTTTCAGATCTATTATTCCAAAAACCCAAAAATACGTTGCTGCACTTTTTCTTAATTTTTTTATCGTGAGATCTATTTATCCAAAATCATACAAACCAATCTATCTTTTACCCGAGAGGGATTGACAACCCCTCTTACGCGTCGGGTTGCAAGTATTTGTTCTTTTGTGCAGGTAACGTTTACATAGTGTTGCTTGGTTCTCCTACTGGTTCGATATCCTTGGTTTCATAACTAAGGGAAATACCTACTGTAGTTGTGCTGCATCATCCCTTCCTCTTCGGGGAAATACTGGCGCGGACACGAGCCATCAAAGCCTCATGATGAATATGTTTGTGATAATATTTAAATTGGTTTTGGAAGAGTTCCAACTCTAGGTAATAATGATCCCACTACTTTGGAGAATGATCAATCTTATGATTTTTTTATAAAGGTGGGCTTGGAGAGGTCATGACTTTATTTGATGACAATCCAACTATGTTGGAAGAGTGTCAACTTTGCATGCATGTGGATCATGTAGAGAATATGTTATGTGATAGCTATATTGTTGAATTTGACTATGATCCCACATGTAATTATTATGAGAGAGGGAAGTATGGTTGTTGAAATTTTCATGTTACTAAATTACCTCTTGTTATGTTGAGATTATCAGTGTTTTACTCTTCTCCCTTGCATATGCTAGTTTTTGCTTGCCTTGATAATTTATTTGCTTACAAAATGCCTATGCATGGGAAGCATGTTAGACTTCAATTTGTTTGTCACATGTTTTATGATGCTCTCTTTGTGTTTCAATTATTATCTTTCATGTGAGAATCATCAAAATCTCAAAGCCTAGCTTAATGGCTACAAAGAAAAGCCTTATTGGGAGACAACCCAATATTTTTATTTTCTATTTCCAATA
The DNA here is from genome assembly GCF_002575655.3 of Aegilops tauschii subsp. strangulata. Taxonomy (NCBI): domain Eukaryota; kingdom Viridiplantae; phylum Streptophyta; class Magnoliopsida; order Poales; family Poaceae; genus Aegilops; species Aegilops tauschii. Next base: position 519,658,623 of record NC_053041.3, read on the forward strand.
AATATACCATTATGTTTCTCTTATGATGGTGCTTTGCTGTTTCAAATTAGTGTTTGTGCCAAGTAAGACCTTTGGGGTGATTTGGAAGATTGTTGATTTGATTCTGTGAAAAAATAGAAACTTTTGCGTCCAGTAGCAGAATTGTTAAAATTTGCTGGAGCGTGATAAAATGATAATTGTTTTACACAAGATTTATATAAAAAATTCCCCATGTTGTCCGCATTTTTCAGAATTTTTGGAGTTAGAGAAGTTTGGCTAAAGTCCAGATTACTACAGATTGTTCTGTTTTTGACAGATTCTGCTTTTATTATGTTTTTCGCTTATTTTGATGAATATTTGGGTTGTATCGGTGGGTATGAACCATGGTGAAGTTAGAATACAGTATATGTAATGCAAATTTAAAGTTGGAATGAGTTCATAACAGTACCTAAAAGTGGTGATTTTCTTTATTATACTAACGGATCTCATGAGTTTTCTGTTGAGTTTTCTATTGAGTTTTCTGTTGTGAAGTTTTCAAGTTTTGGGTGAAGTTTCGATAGGCTAAGGAATAAGGAGTTTCAAGAGGCTAAGCTTGGGGATGCCCATGGCACCCCAAGGTAATATTTAAGGACAACTAAGCATCTAAGCTTGGGGATGCCTCGGATGGCATCCCGTGTTTCGCCTACAATCCATCGGTAAATTACTTGAGGCTATATTTTTATTCACTACATGATATGTGTTTCACTTGGAGCGTCTTGTATTATATGAGTCTTTGCTTTATTTTCTTTTTAGTTTTCCACAATCATCCTTTCTGGACACACCATTTTAGAGGGACACATATTAATCATGAATTTATTAGAATACTCTATGTGCTTCACTTATATCTTTGAGCTAGGTAGTTGCTCTAGTGCTTCACTTATATCTTTTAGAGCACGACGGTGGTTATATTTTAAATAAATTAATGAACTCTCATGCTTCACATATATTATTTTGAGAGTCTTATAAATAGTATGGCAATTTGCTTAGGTTATGAATTTAGTCCTAATATGACAGGTATTTAAGAGGGATATAATAAAAACTTTCATGAAGATCATTGAATATATGAGAAGTTTGACTCCATGCATTTGTTTTGAGATATGAAGATGGTGATATTAGAGTCATGCTAGTGAGTAATATGGTTTAGTAAGAATATTTGTGCTAAGGTTTGTGATTCCCGAAGCATGCACGTATGGTCTCTTGTTATGCTATGAAATTGGAGCATGGTTTATTATTGATTGTCTTCCTTTGCGTGGAGGTGGGGGGCGAACGATCGTTAACTCCTACCAACCTTCCCCCCTAGGAGCATGCGTAGTAGTACTTGCTTCGAGGGCTAATAAAACTTTTGCAATAAGTATGTGAGTTCTTTATGACTAATGTGAGTCCATGGATTATACACACTCTTACCTTTCTGCATTTTTCTAGCCTCTTCGGTGTCGTGCATTGCCCCTTCTCACCTTGAGTTGTGGTGCAAACTTCACCAGTGCATACAAACCCCGTGATATGATACGCTCTTTCACACATAAACCACCTTATATCTTCCTCAAAACACCCACCATACCTACCTACTATGGCATTCCCATAGCCATTCCGAGATATATTGCCATGCAATTTCCACCGTTATGTTTTATTATGACACACATCATCGTTGACATATTGCTTTGCATGATCATATAGTTGACATAGTATTTGTGGCTTGGCCACTGTTCATATTTTTTTATACATGTCACGCTAGATCATTGCACATCCCGGTACACTGCCGGAGGCATTCATATAGAGTCATATTTTTGTTCTAGTATCGAGTTGTAATTCTTGACTTGTAAGTAAATAAAAGTGTGATGATCATCATTATTAGAGCATTGTCCCATGTGAGGAAAGGATGATGGAGACTATGATTCCCCCACAAGTCAGGATGAGACTTCGGATGAAAATAAAATAAAATAAAATAAGAGGCCAAAAAAGAGCCCAAGAAAAAAGAGGACGAAGCGCCCAACAAAGAAAAGAAATATGAGAGAAAGAGAGAGAAGGGACAATGTTACTATCCTTTCCCACTTGTGCTTCAAAGTAGCACCATGTCCTTCATGATAGAGAGTCTCCTATTTTGTCACTTTCATATATTGTTAGTGGGAATTTTTCATTATAGAACTTGGGTTGTATATTCCAATGATGGGCTTCCTCAAACACCCTAGGTCTTCCTAAGCAAGCAAGTTGGAAGCACACCCACTTAGTTTTCTTTTGAGCTTTCATACACTTATAGCTCTAGTGCATCCGTTGCATGGCAATCCCTACTCCTTGCATTGATATTGATTGGTCGGCATCTCCATAGCCCGTTGATTAGCCTTGTCAATGTGAGACTTTCTCCTTTTTTGTCTTCTCTGCACAACCTCCAACATCATATTCTATTCCACCCATAGTGATATATCCACGGCTCACGCTCATGTATTGCGCGAGAGTTGGAAAAGTTGAAGCACGTTACAAAGTATGAACCAATTGCTTGGCTGACACCGGGGTTGTGCATGATAAATACTTTGTGTTAAGAAGATGGAGCATGACAAGACTATATGATTTTGTAGGGATAACTTTCTTTAGCCATGATATTTTGGAAAGACATGATTGCTTTCTAGTATGCTTGAAGTAATATTGCTTTTATGTCAATATTAAACTTTTGTCTTGAATCTTACGAATCTGAATATTCATGCCACATAAAGAAAGATTACATGATAAACATGTTAGGTAGCATTGCACATCAAAAATTCAGTTTTTATCATTTACCTACTCGAGGACAAGCAAGAATTAAGTTCGGGCATGCTTGATACGTCTCGAACGTATCTATAATTTTTTATTGTTCCATGCTATTATATTATCAACCTTGGATGTTTTATATGCATTATAATGCTATTTTATAACATTTTTGGGACTAACCTATTAACCTAGTGCCCAGTGCCAGTTGCTGTTTTTTTTTCATGTTTTCGTCTTTACAGGAAATCAATACTGAACGGAGTCCAAACGGAACGTAACTTTTTGACGATTTTTCTTGGACCACAAGACACCCTAGAAGCTTCAGGAGGAGGCCAAAAGGTCCACGGGATTGCCATGAGCTCGTAGGGCGTGCCCTCCAAGCTTGTGGGGCCCTCGTGGACTTCCAACCCTAATTTTTCTTCTATAAATACCTAAATATTCCCCGTAGACCAGAGGGCACACCAAAAATACTTTTCCGCCACCGCAAGCTTCTGTCTTCGTGAGATCCCATCTGGGGACCTTTTCCGATACTCTGCCAGAGGGGGACTCGACCATGGAGAGCTTCTACATCAACCTTGCTGCCCTTCCGATGATGTGTGAGTAGTTTACCATAGACCTACGGGTCCATAGCTAATAGCTAGATGGCTTCTTCTCTCTCTTTGATCTTCAATACAATGTTCTCCTCGATGTTCTGGAGATCTATTCGATGTAATCTTCTTTTGTGGTGCGTTTGTTGAGATCCGATGAATTGTGGGTTTTTGATCAGATTATCCATGAATATTATTTGAGTCTTCTCTGAACTCTTTTATACATGATTTATATAGCTTTGTATTTCTCTCCGATCTATTGATTTGGTTTGGCCAACTAGATTGATTTTTCTTGCAATGGGAGAGGTGCTTTGTAATGGGTTCAATCTTGCGGTGCTTATTCCAAGTGACAGAAGGGGACTTGACACGTATTTGTATTGTTGCCATTAATGATGAAAAGATGGGTTTTTTCATATTGATTGCATCTATTCCTCTAATCATGTCATCTTGCTTAAGGCATTACTCCATTCTTGTTAACTTAATACACTAGATGCATGCTGGATAGCGATCGATGTGTGGAGTAATAGTAGTAGATGGAGGCAGGAGTCGGTGTACTTGTCACGGACGTGATGCCTATATACATGATCATTACCTTAGATATCGTCATAACTATGCGCTTTTATATCAATTGCTCAATAGTAATTGTTGTACCCACCATATGCTTTCTTTCAAAAGAGAAGCCACTAGTGAAAACTATGGCCCCGGGGTCTATCTTTTATCATATTGTTTTCAGATCTATAAAATCAAGAAGACAAAAATACTTTGCTGCAATTTATTACTTTTATTTTATTTCACACTTTTACTTACCTTTTATATCTATCACTATCAAATCTCATCCTTGCAAGTAACCGTGAAGGGATTGACAACCCCTTTATTGCATTGGGTGCAAGTATATTTTTGTTTGTGTAGGTGCAATTATTGGAGACTTGTGTGTTCCTCCTACTGGACTGATACCTTGGTTCTCAACTAAGGGAAATATTATGTCTACTTTTTTGCATCACGCTTTCCTCTTAAAGGGAAAAACCAACGCAAGCTCAAGAAGTAGCACTAGGGTTTGTGGATGAAGATGACTTTGTTATGGCTTCGTTCGATGCTCCTCTGTGTACATTTCGATGGGGTCCCTTTATAAAAGTTGTTTAGGTGGATGATCTGCCTCGAAATCCAGTCCATACGACCACTCAGACGAGCACTTGTGGTCGTATGGAACTCCGTCTTTTTTCTTCCGACACGTCTCCTGTGGATTCCTTCATTCTTAATTTCCATTCATTTCCATGTTCACATGTGATTTCTTCCCTTTTCATCCCATTTCATGTGGAAACACATCAAAGAGAGGATTGGTGTAATCCTTTGCATTCATTAGTCATTAGTAGAAATATCAGAGCGGATATATCTTTTTAAATGAAATATCTCAGGTTAAACTAGGATGAATGAGTGTAAAAGTATCACTTATCAAGTACATCCACTCGGGTCTTTCTCTGGAATACACTTCCTCTGAGCGAAAGCGTATTCCCTCTAGTATGGTTCCTTCGGGCGAAGACATAAACTCCCAAGTGCGCTTCCACTTATCCAATTAGGGGCCGCGGTTGCTCTCCTCTCACTGACAAATGGGACCATGACCCCACTTATGAGGTTCTCCTTTCTCACTCCTCCCTCCTCTTCTTCCTCCTTGGGTCATAGCCGTCCGAAGGCAATTCTGGCCAACTCTAGCATCCATTGCCAGAGTTCTAGCTAACGTTGTGTTCCTCTCCTTGTAGCGCATCTCCCTGTACCGTTCGCTTCTTTGGTGGTCGGCGGTGGTTACGACGGCTTCCTTCCCCGCGATAGCACTCCTCGGGCAATGGTGGCTTCAATACTTCTCTTCACTACAGGGTTCAACAGACGGCTCCAAGGGCTTCCTCTTGCTACTCTGCATCTTCTCATGTCGTCAATTATTCTCTAGGTTGGGACGGATTGCGCGGCTACGACGTGAGCCTGAGTGCGGCAGCTCACCTAAATTCCAGCGAGTTTGAACGCAGGGCTTGTGTGGGTGCTAGGGGGTAAGAGGGGGTGAGGTGCGAGTTGTGGAGGCTGTGAGGCGTGCTATTTATAGCCGCTGAAACTTTGCACCCATGGCGGCTATGCCGCGTCACAGTTGGGGTCTGGGGCGCGTCCTGCTGGCGTTGAGGCACAGGAGGGCATCTGATAGTGGTGCAGGGGGACCTGGGTGCTATGCCATCTTGGGGGCGTCAGGTCGATGCTAGGTTCCAATGCTAGTGGGTCACGAGCAGCGGCCAGGGCCCATGCGGCGACGGCTGAGGAAGATTGCTTCACTCCCACGACTTCTAGAAGGAAATAGGGGTTCGGGGTAACGCGTCTGACAATGAGGGGGTGGCCATGGTGGTGTTTGGGTGATGGAGGGGGGAGTGTTCGGGTGTGCGCCAGAGTGCCGATTTGGCATGCACCGAACATGGTCACCACCGGCACAGTGTGCACCAGTGGGCTATAGGCTTCTAGACCATGTCCGGTAGGTGTGTGAGTGGTCAAATAGTTGGTGTGTGTGTGTGTCCCAACGTGAACCAGTGCTGGAATTCACCCCCTTTTTCATACTGACAGCAAATTTGTGGGCCTGATGCAAGGCAGTGTGTTGTGAGGCAAGTTGTGTATCCATGTCTAGTAGTGATCACTTTCTAAGGTGCATCTCTCCACAAAAATTCAGCTCCATATGATCCCCTAGCTTGCACTTCCTTCCCAACTTGCATGGGAGGGCCGAAACTTAAACATTGCCCTGTGATAAGGTGTGGCTATGAATGACCAAGTGTGTGGTGAAGTTTGGCCATGTTTGATCACTAGGTGCTACCCAAATTATTTGGTAATTTTCAGAGCTACCAAAATGTTAGTTCCTTCACAACAACAACCTAGGGCATACTGGCTTCATCAATTAAAGCAAGACCTTCCCTTGCCCTAATTGAGCCAATATTTTTTACCAGAGTTTACTATACGCACAATGATCATCTCCAATTAATTAAATCATTTTTTATAAGGGCCTAAGTATTCCTTGGATTTATTTCCCCAAAGTGGCAAGAAATATTGCATTGGAGATACCAATATTGTGCCACTCCTTTGATCCATATGGATTGGAGAATCTCTTCAAGTATTGGGGTGAACTAGCTCCACAAAGAAAGTGAAGTTTCCTTTGTGGAAATCTGAGCTAGGGTTTCAAATTCCAAATAACTGGAGTTTGAGTCAGGTTGTCTTGGTTGTGTTGTGATCCAAGTGTAAACTACGGTTAGGTGAACCTTTGTTACAACGTTTAGAGAAAAAATTATAAGAGAGTCAAAAGTTGATAACAACACAAGAATAAAAAAACTCTGATGCTTGGGGTGTTACAGGGATGAAAGAAGCCCACGCGTGCTATGTTGGCCGGCCAAGCTGACACCACTCATCGTCACGCCGAATGCATTGAACCTCAGGCCCTCGCCATCGCTGAACCAACTATCGAGCCCGACCACCTTCCCTCTACATGCTGCTATGTTGCCCTAGTCTAGGCTACTGCCTGCCACGAAGTCGGCATGATGCAGGAGCACTAAGCGGTGGGCGTGGTTGTCAGTAGCATGGACCATGTTTGCGTGTTCTTAGCCTGCTTCGAAGTCGAAGACGTCTAGCTAGTTATATATTTTAGTTTTAGACTTACACGTTTTATCAATCTAAATGTTTGAACCATCTAAATTTTGTGTGTGTCCGACATTTTACAGTTATTCCTTGGTTGAAAGTAACCCATCACACACCGGTAATTTTGAAGAACCGTCGGTGATGATACAAATTATAGCACACACTTAAGGAGCGAACCATGTGTGTGGTATTGCACACAGTGCACTTACCTGAAATGTGTGCAACACCCCCCCCCCAACACACACACACTCGATTAGATATTTAGAACCGTGTGTTGGACGTCGCACACAATTCACGAATGTCAATCGTGTGTAATGATTTCAGTCGTCGCACACGATTCACGGAAGTAAACCATGTGCACTACATCGCACACGGTTGTCTTTAACCAATCGTGCGTGATGGGTTAGCGATTGCACACATTCCTTTTTTGTGCACATGGTTCGACTTCCATATTGTGTGTGATATTGTCATGACACACAGCTTGATGATAGCGTGTGCGATAGCCGATAGAGGCTTAATAGCACCGAATCTACACTACATAGACTCGGTACATTTACATGCGATAATTGTTTTCTCGAATATGCACGAGTGTGGATATCATATATTAAATAAGAAAGGCGTAGAAAGCCTCCACCAGTCATTTACAAAGCGTCGTGATTCCTCACGGATATACAACTCCACTCCACCCTAAACCTTAAGCTACTCCTCCCCAATGTTCCACTGAATTGGATCTGCAAACACAAAGCCTACGTTTCCTCTTATGAGTCCAGCCAGTGACCAAGTCCCGCCTTCAGAAGAGATTTTATAGAAGAGAACACCGATCGATGGCGAGGCACCGTCAAACACCACCGCATTTCTATGCTTCCACAATTCCCACATCATCAGCAGTAGGAGTGTGTGGAGATCTTTTTTGGTCATGGTGGTTAATCCTTATTTGCTGCAAAGCCATTGCTGGAGGGAGTCCTGCGGAGTAGGTGTCCAGTCCGGCTTTGCCAACGCCCGGCAGATCTCCGCCCACACCGTTCTAGCAAAGACACATGTTAGCAACACATGTCCTATTGTTTCTTCCTGTTGATCGCAGAGTGGGCACTTGTCTTGATGCGGTAATCCTCTTCTGGCAAGTCGATCAGACGTCCAACATCTATTGCGGAGAGCGAGCCAAGTGAAGAATTTGCATTGTGCCGGAGCTCGCGATTTCCAAATGAGATCCGTTGTGGGTATAATCTCCCTGCCCTAGAACCTGGTTGCGTAGGCTGATCTCGCTGTGAACTTTCCGCTCGTCTCTCGAGACCAAGATAAGCTGTCCGGAGCATGCATTGTTCACTGGTTCCCAATTTTGAACCCACTGCCAAAGCCGTAGGAATTCCTGTAAAGCATCCGCACCAAAGTTGGGGCCAATGCACGTGGCCCACATCCCGTTCTCCACCACCTGCACAAGCAAGCTTGTCCTTCGAACACGGTGTGGCACCATGTCATACATGGTTGGACATGCAAGGATTTGCTTGATCCAAATATATGCATGCATGCATGATCGATGAGTACACTCGATTTAGGAAAGCTAGAGGCTGATTCGAAATTTAGCCACGCCATCGTGAACTAGGCAACAAAAGCTCTGAACATAGTGGCAAACTAGTCATGCAAAAGGCAACATCAAAGTCCACCGTGTCATGAGTATGCACCGTCGGTGCACCAACATGTAGGCCCCGCATGTGTCGAGGACGACTCTCAGTCAATACCTATTGTCCGTGACACTTGATTAGTTAATTAACCACATGTTAGTTAATCCGATTCAGAACATTTATAGGAATCGCTTTGTTAGTCTGAGTCAAAGCTTGTCAAGACGGTTGACAAAATCTATCTCACATCTCGTTATCCATGTGACGACAACCATTACTTTTTTCCTGAGGACGGCAGAATTTTTTATTGATCTCTGAGCCTCCTCTTCATCAATTGGGACGACGCACCCTGATGACTCCTGCATGCTAGAAATTGCCCAGAGTCTTTAGGATTCTTAATTTTCTTTCATATTTGTTACTTCGAGCTCGAGTTATATTATTGACAGAAATACTTTCAGATTCGAGTTGGATGTGTACATCACAATGATGCAGAGGCTAGGCTTTTATCCTCGTTTCGAAAATAAAAGGTAGGACTCTATATAGAGCTCATTGGCTGTGTGTACCCGAGAGAGCAACTCTTCCATCATGTTTTCCGTTAAGTTGAAGTGCTCAACTTTTTGAAGTCACATGACGACTACTAATACGTTTAGAAGGGGCATCATGGTAAGCTTCAAAGGATTACTAATACTTCGACCTTGTCGCTAGCGAAACTGTTGACTACGGAAAGAAATCATTTACTATGTGCATTGTATGTAGCCCTATGCCTCCGTCCAAGTTCTAGGACCTGGCTATCCATGTTGGGGGCTCACCCATATATATGTCTAATCATACATAGGAGTTGAACAAATCTGTGCGAAAAAAGATCGACGATGACGAAAGTTGGATTGCTCGTAAGTAGCCCTCGCTAAAATACAGATATAGTAGCAGGTTACAGTTTGAACTCCCCAATATACTCAGAGCTCGTTCGTCGGACCACCAACCATTGGCTTCTTTAGCTAGCCGGTAGTTTAAAATTTACTATGCAGTCAAATTTGATCTTTTTTTAACATGCATCAACGAAGACCGAGTTGAGCGCACGTACAAACAAAGAAACCTAGTTCTACGAATATACCGATGCTTCAGTTCCTATTGGTTTCGTTGTATAGTATACACAGCTGGCATAAAGAGAACTTCTTTCAGAGAGCATCAGCATAGAAAGGGTCCTTTGACAAGGTTGTTCTTCTGCGTTGAAACAGCCTGACGACGTACCAGCTCAACTGTCTAGGCGTTTTGTTAGCTGGCTTGCCGGCTATCATTGACCTTGATTCAAAACAAGTGAACTTAAGTGTACGATACTACGTGCTATTCCACAGACCATACGTTCTCTTTTATTCTGTGATGAAGCATGGACCGTCGGTCGTTTTCAGAAGATCCTGAAGGGAAGGACTGCGTCTTCAATGGTGATTCATTCATGATCAAGCCTAATTAAGCTACTAACTATCAGCATTCAGCAAGTTTTTAATCTTCTAAGGGTCCCTTTCATTTGCTCCAGTAAGGCCAACTCCACCGCGTGACCCCATCCTGTCCGCGCGCGTCTGTTTGGGATAAAACGGACGAACGAGACGGCCCAACGCGCGGGCGCAAACAGACTTTTGCCCGTTTTGTGTCCGCTTTCGACCCATCCCCGGCCCAAGTTTGCGCCGCTTTTGGGATCAAACGGACAGCGCGCGGACGCGCGGGCCGTCTGCGTGTGTCCTCCCCTGGCCCGTCTGTCGGTGGCACAGGGGCGCCTTTTTCTATCTGCCCCCTCCCTCCCTTCGGCCGCACGCCCTCCATTCTTCTCCACCCTTCCCCACTCTTCCCTCGCCGCCGCCGCCGCCGCTGCCATTGTAGCTGTGCAGCTCGGACGCGCACTCGCCCCGCCCCTCCCCCTCGGCGCCCCCTAGCTACCCAACCACGGCCACCTGCTTTGCGCACCCGCCGGCCGGATTTGGACTGGATCCGGTCGGTCTTGAGCTCCCCCGACTGTGGGAGGCCGCGCCACGCCATGGACTGGCCGGACACCGGGCCGGAAGGCCATGGCAGGGCCGCAAGGCCACATGCAGGCAGTGGCTCCTCCTCTAGCCGCTCGGATCTACACCGTCGGTGATCCGCCGGCAGATACACGAATGGCGGTCGGCCGGGCTCGGTGCTAGCCCAAAAGCTCGTGGGCGCACCGTTGCCGCTCATTAAGTGCGACCAGTGCGTAAAGAAGGTCGTGCGCCGCGTGTCTACAACACAGGAACATCCTGGATGGGTGTTCATCAAGTGCTTAAACGATGGGGTATGCACTTTTTTTTAGCTTCGGTTTGTGCTCTAGATTTGATTAGTTGTGCTAACTTCAAATTTTGTTGTGTAGAATGGACGCAAGTTTTCGTATTGGGAAGAAGAGTACATCAATATATTGATAGAGCGCAATTTAGTAGATGTTCGTACACTTTTAGCTAGCATAAAGGCTGTAGGTGAGACAAGTGCACTTGTTGCTACTAGATTAGAGGCTAGACACGAGACTAGATGCGAGGAAGCAACCTTTACTTCTTTAGGCTCGAAGAAGAAGAAAGAAACACGCAAGATGGAGGCGGCTCCTCCACAGATCAACAATGAATGCATCGAGAAGGCACTAATCCAACTTACAGGAGCAGTTATGGAAGTTGGATATCTTCTAAAATGTATTCTTGTGGTTCTTGTTTTCTTTGGTCTTGCTTTTCTAGTCTAAATTTGGTGATGTATTCTCATGTACCAAGAATGAATGATGAAAAAAAGTTTAAGGGCTTCCATACAAAAAGTACACGGACAGGATGCGGCCTGGATGCGTTCGCGCGATGGGCGTACGGCCACCGCTTCCCAGGACAAGCCCGGACACGACCCCATTGCCTACCCAAACGGACAGAAACCGGACAAAACAGACGTCCGTTTGGGGTCACGCGGTGGAGTGGAGTTGGCCTAAGTTGATGAAGACCAAGTGGAGTACTACTACTGCATAGAGTTTACCGCATAGAGTTCTAGGATCGGACCAGAAGGCTATGTCACAGCAAACCTCTGCTGCTAGGGATAAGGAAATTAAAACAGTGGCAAAAAAGCTCGACGAGATGCTTCATCGTGAGGAAATGATGTGGAGGCAGCGGTCAAGAGCCCTCTGGTTGCGAGAGGGAGACAGGAATACGAAATATTTCCAGCGTAAGGCATCATGGAGGCGAAAGAAAAACACCATAAACAAGTTAAAGGATGAAGAAGGTAACTGAGTGGAGGACCGAACGAAATTGCAAGATATGACCACAAACTTCTTAAAAAATCTGTACTCAAAAGAAGAAGGTCTGGACCCCAAAGTTATTGTGGACTGTCTTACTGAAAGAGTGACAAATGATATGAACTCTTCGCTGCTCAAGGAGTTCTCAGAGAAGGAGGTTAGTGATGCGTTGTTTCAAATTGGACCTCTGAAAGCTCCCGGGCCCGATGGCTTCCCGGCTAGGTTTTTTCAAAGGAACTGGAGCACGGTTAAGAAGGACGTGGTGAATTCGGTTCTGAAATTTTTTAGGGAGGGTATCATGCCGGGGGGAACCAATGACACGGTCATAGTGCTTATACCCAAGAAAAACAACCCAGAGCATTTGAAAGATTTTCGCCCCATAAGTCTGTGCAATGTAATCTACAAGGTAATCTCGAAATGCATGGTAAACCGTCTGAGACCCATCTTGGATGAAATAATTTCAGAGACACAAAGTGCCTTCATCCCTGGGCGTTTAATTACAGACAACGCAACGATTGCTTTCGAATGCTTCCATAAGATTCAGTATAGCAAACAGGCTGCTAATACCCACTGTGCGTTCAAGTTGGACTTGGCGAAAGCGTATGATAGGGTGGACTGGGGATTCATGGAAGAGGCCCTGTTGAAACTTGGTTTCGATCGCAAATGGGTGGACTGGGTTATGTGTTGTGTGAAATCTGTGAGGTATTCTGTTAAATACAATGGTGAACTGCTCGAAACCTTTTCCCCGTCCAGGGGACTTCGTCAGGGTGACCCATTGAGCCCTTACCTGTTTCTCTTCGTCGCGGAAGGACTCTCCTGTCTGTTGGATAAACAGATCCGCATGGGAAATATAACTCCTATTAAGATTGCCCAGGGATGCCCTGGAATATCAAATCTTCTGTTCGCTGACGACAGCCTACTCTTTTTCAAAGTGTCAAAAAAAGAGGCCAAAAGAGTGAAACAAGTCCTCATTGAATTCCAAAAGGGTTCGGGCAGCTGCTCAGTTATAACAAGTGTTCTGTTCTTTTCAGCGAGGTTTGCCCAGTGGAGGTCCAGCAAGACGTCAAAAGTGTGCTTGATATCACGGCCTCGACCTTTGAAAGCAAGTACTTAGGACTTCCCACGCCAGAAGGACGAATGAAAGACTCCATGTTCCAGCCAATAATGGAGAGATTTATTAAGAGATGTTCGGATTGGTCAGAGAGGTTTATGTCTCATGCAGCGAAAGAGGTCCTAATTAAGTCTGTCCTCCAAGCCCTTCCCACTTACTGTATGGGGGTTTTCAAAATGACCCAGGGTTTCTGCGAAAGATACGAGAAACTGATTCGTGACTTTGGTGGGCGATGAAAATGGTCACAGGAAGGTGCATTGGATGTCCTGGGAACGCATGATCAAGCCAAAAAGAGGTGGTGGTATTGGTTTTAAAGATATGAAGCTCTTCAACCAAGCCCTGCTCGCACGACAAGCCTGGAGATTGATTCAAAGACCGAATAGCTTGTGTGCGAGAATTCTAAAATCCAAATACTACCCCAATGGCAAGCTTTTGGACACGGTATTTGCATCTAATGCATCTCCGGCCTGGCGGGGAATCGAGCACGGGCTTGAGCTTCTTAAGGCGGGCCTTGTTTGGAGGATCGGTAATGAAAGAAAGGTTAACATTCAACGTGATCAATGGATCCCGCGTGAGGAAGGACTGAAACCTGCACAATTTATTCGCCGCTCTAGATTAAGATGGGTTAATCAGTTGATGAATACTGACGGCAATGGTTGGAATTCGGAGTTGATCCACCAACTGTTCTATCATTTTGATGCTGAAGCGATTTGCAATATTAAACTTCCAATTTCGGAGGCGGAGGACATGGTGGCGTGGCACTTTGAGAAATCAGGCACCTTCACGGTCCGGAGCGCGTACAGACTGGCGGCATCCCTCCAAAACCAGGAATACCGGCCAGCTTCGAGTTCCACAAATGCAGCCAATGACCGGTGCATCTGGGATATTATTTGGAAAGCTAAGGTTCCTGAAAAAATTAAGATTTTTGGGTGGAGAATCGCGACAGACACCCTAGCAACCAAAATGAACAAATGGAAACATACCCTGGAAGTTGACAACACCTGCAATATTTGTGGCAACGGAGATGAAGATGAATATCATGCAGTGATTTCCTGTACAAAAAGCAAGGCTCTAAGGAGTGAAATGCGGAAAATCTGGGATCTTCCTAGCGAGTTGCAGTTTAGATACACTGGGGTGGACTGGCTTCAGAATCTCCTAGGAACTTGCAATATGGAAATGAGGGTCAAAACCTTACTGCTGCTGTGGAGGTGTTGGTTCCTATGTGATGACTGCATCCATAGTACAGGGAAGGAGTTAATCAGCAGATCAGTTCATTTTTTGGAGCAATATGAGGAGGAACTGAACATCTGCTACATGGTGTTTTCGTCATGCCCAAAGGACAAACAGGCCTTGGGGCATACTGAGGTTGCTTTGGCTGGGAAAGATCGGACTGAAGTTGAAGCTATTGCGGCAATGCAGCAGGAAAATGGTTCGGATCCTGCTTCTGTTGCAGCAATTTAGTGGATTCCCCCTGACAGCGATACTGTCAAACTGAATACCGATGCTTCCTTCTTAGCTGACAGCGGAGTGTCTCATGTGGGCGCTGTTGCTCGCGATCACAGCGGACTTGTTTTCTTCTCGTTGTCCAAAGGAATCGATCGCTGCTCTTCAGTGGAGGAAGCTGAGGCTCGGGCTCTGCTCTGTGGTCTGCAGACCTTGGCGGCGCTATAAGGGGGCCTATTATTGCTGAAACTGACTGCTCTTTTCTAACGAAGGAACTACAGCCTGATTCTTGTAACCGCTCTGCCTGCTTTTCGGTGCTTCATGACATCAAAGAGGAGCTAAAGAAATTCCAAGGAGCTCAGGTGAGATATACAAATCGAAAGCAAAACAAGCTGGCGCACTGTCTCGCTGCCCGAGCTAGAAGTAAAGGGACACGCAATGGATGGCTAACGTTCCGGATGACCTGAGAGCAGTGTTGGCTGCCGACTGTTTGGTTGGCTCAAGAGTAATGTAATTTTACTCTTTTTCCTAAAAAAAAATTCGAATCTGCGAGAGGACAGCAGCTACACACAATCAATTCCTCCGATTCAAATGAACAGTAGAAAAGGAAGGACCTGCCTCCAGTCACAGGCTAGCGTCCAAATACATCCAGCTGCTACACTCCGTAAGCAAGCAAGCCCACCATAGCTAGCATGGGCCCCCATTGGAGCCTAGCCAACCAAGGCCCAGCTATTCATGCACGGCGGACCCATACGTCCCTCCCTCTGCCCGTCCGTCCGTCCATGCACACATGCAAGATGCAAGAAAGCAGTGTCGCACTCTGAGCCTGAGTTGGTCCAGGCGAGCGGGCTAGAGATCAATAGTTGGCTAGGGTGGTTCGAGGAAGTATCGGCCATCGGAGATATTCAATCCCCTCTCCTTCAGCTGTCATCTTCACCGAGAGTGAGGGACCTCGGATCATCAATTTTTTTTTATCGGTGTCTAGTGGTGATCATGATGTTTCTTGCGAAAAAAATTACTCTGGCATTTTTGGTAGCGGCATGGACAGGAGGTATGTATGTGTCCTCGCTGATTTGATTGTTCAGATTTGAAGAGTTTATATCAGTGTGTCTTGTTGTTTTTGTTGGTTTTATTCTTTGTAAACTAGGAATCTTTTTCAGGACTATGGTGAAGATCTTGTGATTCGACGGTCTGCACTTTTAGCGGATCATCTTTGCTAGCGGCGGGCCCGACGCCAAAGCGCTAGGGCGGGTGGTGTGCTGCTGCTAATCTCCCGGAGGCGGCAGGGGCGACTCTGATGTTGGATCCGCGAGCAGCAGGTAGGGCGTCGCCCCTTGCCTGTGCGGCGGCGGCTTGATCCATGGCCGGCATGGTGCTCTTCCCCTCCTACTGTCGGGGTGGATCTATGCCTGGAGATGCGTGGCGACAGAGGTCGCAGATCTGGCGTCCCGTCCAGGTCCGCCCCGGCGTGGTTTTGTCCAATCGGCGGCGCGAGGAGGGGCCGGTGAGAGGCGGCTAGAGGCTCCCTACCAGTGTGTCGACGGCGGCTTTCGTCTTCACAATGAAGCTCCGTACGATTTCAGTCAGCTGCGACATCGGGTGGACGCGACTTCTAGTGAAA
Organism: Aegilops tauschii subsp. strangulata; assembly: GCF_002575655.3. NCBI lineage: Eukaryota > Viridiplantae > Streptophyta > Magnoliopsida > Poales > Poaceae > Aegilops > Aegilops tauschii. The sequence goes on from NC_053041.3 coordinate 519,674,668, forward strand.
ATCGCGTCGACTACGGTCAGGGCGGATGATGGCGGCATATGTCACATCGTTCCCTTATCGAGGCATCATTGTTGCAGGTCGCGGCATCACGCTCGGGATGCTTTGGGGGAAACCCAAGATCTGGGTCTTGCCGGATCGGACAATGACAACATCTTCGAGGTCGTGAGTCATCCTCAGCGACTTTGTAAGGTCTTTGTGAATAATTAATAAAATGGCTACACGCATCGCTCAGATGTAGAGGCCGTGAGTAGACCTGGCCATGGGCAGCCCGGCCCGACCCGACCCGACGCTGCATCCGGGCCGAGCCTGAGCCTAGATTTTGAGCCCGAAGGCCAGGCCGGGCCCGGTCCCGGGCCTACTATTTTTGCGATTTACTGAAGGGGCCCGGCCAGCGGCCCGAGGCCCGGCGGGCTTTATCACTTTTGGGCCGGGCTTGGGCCAAAAACCAAGCATGACGGCCGGGCCGGGCCGGGCTCGGTCCTAGGTTTTCTGCCTTGGGCTTTGGTAGTCCCGGCCCGGCCCGACAGATGGCCAGGTATAGCCGTGAGTCATCCTCCTTTTCCACCAAAAAATGTTAATCGCTCACGGCTTCATATATTTTGGATGGGCGACTCAAGGGCTTTCAGAATGTTTTTTTGTAATAAAGTTGAGCGGGTAAACAAGCGACAATACCGCTGCTCTAGTCCAGTTGCAACTTTTTTTATTGAAGTCATAGAAGTATTTTTGTCTTGCAAGGATTAATATCATGAAGATGTCATCAAGAAATTTCATTTTAATTCTTAGTCGTAGGAGTTCCTATGTAGTTTCTTGGATTTTTAATTGAAAGTATTGTACATCTATTGATTGCTAGTATAAATAAAGTAACAAGTATCTATCTATCTATCTACCTATCTAATAATAATAATAATAATAATAATAATAATAATAATAATAATAATAATAATAATAATAATAATAATAATATTGAATGTGATTTGCAGTCTAACCAGAAAGAAGAGAATTATGCTAGAAATTACCATAAAAAATTTGAAAGATCTGGGCATTAAATCTAATTATTATATTTTAAAAATAATTTGTTGGCTAACTAGATAAAAAATAATTATGCTAGAAATTAACACAAAAATTAGAAAGATCTGGTCGTTAAATCTAATGATTATATATTAAAATTAATTTGCAGGCTAACCAGAGAAAAGAGAATTATGCTAGAAAATGCAACAAAAAATGGAAAGATTTTCCATTAAATCTAATATATCATCAACACTAATGAAATTTCAGCCAATTAATTTAATTATGGTTTTTGCACGGCACACGCGATTCCACCTAGACCCTGCGGAATTATTATTATTATTATTATTATTATTATTATTATTATTATTATTATTATTATTATTATTATTATTATTATTATTATTAATTTGCAGGCTAACCGGGAAAAGAGAATTATGCAGGAAATTACCACAAAATTAGAAAGATTTGGCCGTTAAATCTAACATATCATTAACATAATTTAAATCTCAGCCAATAAATTTCATTACGGTTTTGACCTCACGCAGGCTTGCACCTAGACCCCATGGAATTATTATTATATTATATATTAACATTAATTTGCAGGCTAACAAGAAAAAAGAGAATTATGCTAGAAATTATCAAAAAATTAGAAAGATCTGGCCGTTGAGTCTAATCATTATTATGTTTTTGCGGGTGGAGTCTAATCATTATTAGTAGTACTCGATATTAGAATTTATTTATTTACAAGCTAACTAGGAAAAAGAGAATTGTGTTAGAAATTACCACAAAAATTAGAAAAATCTGGCCATTGAATCTAATATATCATCAACATTAATTACTGACGCTTCCTCCTAGACCCCAAGGAAATCCTATCTGAGATCCAACTTGACCGTAAAAAAAAAAGAGGAAAGCCGTGATCAGCTAAAAAAAGGTACGTGAATGCACCCCACGCCAGCTCCCATCCTGTACGCCATGTGCAAGATACAAAGGATGCATCCCCCCGCAAAACAGAAACAAAAAAGATACAAAGGATGCATTCCCCGTATGAATGAAATAGTATAAAAACATGATCCGATACAGGCGTCATGAGTGGGGAGCATGCAGAGCACACCCCAGATAGCTCGGCCATGCATATATGCAGGGTTTGCTCGATCTTGAATGCCAAACAGTTCTAATATCTTAGCTAGCTTATGGCTCACGATTCACCTACACTATCCAGTTGTGATGTTTGAACAACGCAAATATATCACATGAGATTAAATCAGTCAAATTGTACTATGTTTTTACCCGCGAAAGAAAGTACTATGTTTGCTACCAGTTTGCAGCATAATAAATCCAGCGAACGGGCTTGAAGCTACTATAAGAAAAACCTAAATAAATTAGAAATACTGATTGTCACATTATATGCTATTTTTAAAACAGTTATATTATCTTATAATAAATCGATATAGTTAATTTTGTTAACTCAATAACCCATACCAAATATGCGCCCCCTCTGCACAACAAGATGCTCACAATTTGACAAATCCAGAGAAAACAAGAAATATAATAAACAGGACATAAAAAAGAAAGACCACATAGTGTGCTGGAAGCACGATCTGTAGACTAAACCGCCATCCATACACGGTAAACATCTCCTTGGTTGTTTGCTCCGACCGGTGTACACGAGACTGTAAATAGTCCAACGTCGTCCAAGGCTCTGAACACTGATGAATAATATACCACGCATGGAATCAATGTGTATACCAGTGTACTATATTAGCCTACAAAAGAGAAGAAGTCTTGTCGTTAAAACCCTCATTATTCCTGGACAGTCGAAGAGCCCAATATAAAGGTCAGAGCCCTCACCACCATATGAAAAGAAATATTTTTATTAATAACCATTAAATCAGTTGCCAAACATATTACTCACATTATGAGGTGGATATAATTAGAGGTCATTTAAACTATGGACCAAAAAGTTCGAGCAAACTTGCACTAAAAAAGAGATATTTGAGTGACTCGACTTTCAAAAATGCAACTCGTACTTCCTTGTCAGTTGCATCACGCAAGGTTGTCCCTTGTGAAAATGACCACTGACACAGATGTCAGAGAAAAGATATGAGTTCTTGTACATTTAAGCGTTTTCAAATCTTTGAAACGCATGGACTACACTATTATGATTTTCCTTAGCATACACTATTATGATTTTCTTCCATGAAGATATTTCCACTAAACAAATATGATCAAACACACTATTTAACAATTTTTCACCCACACTGTTTAAAATTGGTCTTCGCTAACGTCACACATGATGATAAAGCGACATCTTCTAACAATCCTCACAGACACAAGTATAATCATGTACAATTCACCCCTAAAGAAACAAGTCCAATCTAGTAAGTGAGGATATACATACTTCTTAATTTATATCATTGTGCCTTTGCTAGGTCACAACGGATGTATTCTCGTGTTAGAAGTAGACTTATTTAATTGAAGTAAAAAGTCGCACTAAATCCAAATTACGAAAATTACTGTCATAAGTGCAAGTCTAACCGACTTCTGAATGTACTCCTCAAATCCTCATATGGAGTTCATGAGTGGCATCAAGAGACACCTGAATAGTTGCATAGTAGGGCTGAGTAATAATTACTACTCCCTCCGATTACAAAAATAAGATGGTCTGACTTTTTTCTGAATAGTTGGGAGTTGCATTAGAGTGTGCATGCATGGATGCATCTTAATATAATTTGCATATGTAAATCGAGTGGGCCGTGTGCACCAGTTTGTTTTTTTGGGCAAACAGTGTGCACTAGCGGACGCGGAGTTCTCCATGACCTCCGTTTTCCAGAGAGAGATTGGCAGATCGGCAGCAGAGGGTATAACTGTGTACACTGTGATGGTAGGGTATTGCCACTACGTACTCGATGAGAGCTTTGCCTGCGAGCGACAGCAATGGCAGGCATGCAGGATATGTGTAGCTAGCGCCCAACCGATCGGCAGGTACTGAAAGGTGTAATGGAACGAAGGCAGATGATGAACAGTAGTGAGCTTGAATGCGGCCGCAACAGTGCACTGTAGGAGGTATAATTACATATGCTCCTCTCGATCCTGTTCCGCCACCTCCCCCAAGCTATAGCATTCATGGGCTCGATCGGGACTGTTCTGTTTGCCCCCTACCTCATGTCGTGCGTGTTCATGCATGCCTTCCATGCGTCTCTCTCTCTCTCTCTCATGAGAAGCTGATAGGTGGGTGCTTGGAATCCAGAGTAAAAGCCAGTACGTGTATCTGTCGATCTGTCAGTGCGACGATGGGGTAGATACAAATCTGTGCTTTCAGGGCATCTCCAAGGATGACCTTGAACCACCCTCTGTTCGGATCGAGCTTTCCAGATCCAAATTACCATCCAACGTGATGCCCCATCGATCCGGAGAACAGACCAGATTTTCGTTTTCCCATAAACAGGAGTCGAACATCCCTCTGTCGGTCCACTTTTTTTCACTCCGCCCTTGGGGAGCTCCTATGTGGCACCTTAAGCGCCACTTGGAGGGCGCTCACGCACCCCTGCTCGTGGGTTGTCCCATGTAGAAGGCGAGCGCTCGATCGCTTGACCGGTTTTCCCCTAGTCGCTCGATCGCATATTGACCCGCTGCGGTTAACCAGGTTCGTTGACTTTTGAAAAAAATGAAAACAACTAAAAAATGAAGAAATCGCAAAAGTTCGTGAATTTAAAGATGTTCATGGATTTTGAAAAAAGGTTCATCGATTTTGAAAAAAAGTTCATAATTTTTTTTAAAAATCATTGATTTAAAAAAAGTTCATCAATTTTGATTAAAAACTCACTGAATTTGAAAAAAGTTAATCAAAATTCAAAAACAATCATCGGTTTTGAAAAAGTTCATCAAATTTAAATAAATTCATCCATTTGAAATAAAAGTTCATTGCTTTTTTACAATATATATATATATATATATATATATATATATATATATATAAAATCATATGATTTGTAAAAGTTCACGCTTTTAATTAAATAAAAATGAAACAGAAAAACAAAATAAGAAAATACAGAAATGTAGAAATCCCAAGTGGAAACGCAGAGAAAAAGGAACAAAGAAAACAATGGGCCGGCCTGCTCCTAGACCAAGTGTACAAGCGTGTGCGCCATGTACCATTAGGCCTATAAAGGGCACCACGGGCGCCGTATAGGAATTTCCCCGCCTCTACTCCTCCCTTTGCGGGAATTTGGATGCCGCCACATAGGACCTGGACATCCCGGCCCACTCAAATCCAACTCTTGGTCCACTTTTCTTTCACTCCGCCCTTGCTTTACATCCGCACCCTTGTCGTACGATGCCGTCACTAAATCTCGCCGACCAACGCCCAGACATTGTAGGACGTCCACAGACCCCCACCAACACGTCTGCCCGTCTTCGACTACGTCGCCGTCCACCCCGGTTCCCTCAGCAACTAGGTACCCTCTAACCCTGTCCACGACGTCCATGGTGCACACATGCCCAACGGGTGTTTGGTCGAATGCCATTGAGCTCGTTTGTTGAACTTTTTGTTGTGTTCCTAGAGTAATTCGATGGCAGGGTACTCAATGATGAAGGATGAGATGTTGTGTGATGTGTGGGGTACTCAATGATGAAGGATGAGATGTTGTGTGATGTGTGGTTGGTCGCATCTGTTGACTTTATAGGCAGGAACTCAAGGGGCTCGATCTTTTGGGGGCGTGTGCATGCTTTGTTTCATGAGCAAACGAACTTCGCGCCTTTTGACATGCACGTCATCCATGAATGCAATGTGAATTTGATATTGCATCGATGTTACACTATCTGCAACTCGTCATGAAGTTTTGACGTGCGATTCACCGAGTGGGGACAATGTGATCATTTGGCTCGTCGACCATGAAGATCGTAAGTTTTGCTTCCTGTTGTTCTACATGTTGGTTAATTCATTCATTCACCCAGTGTTGCTCTACACGTTGTATAGCATGCACGCCCTGTCGTGATATCCTACAGGACCAAGAGCAGGCCATTCACGCACATACATTGTTGGATGAAACTCAAGGGGCAGTATGCGTAGGACGACATGTATCGTTGACTCTATTATTATCGAATTTGAAATCAATGAATTCGAAAAACTTGTTGAACATCCGGTTTTCTCGGATGTAATATTTACATTTGAACTATGTTGTACTAGAGATATTTATATGTTATTTATGGATGAATTATGCTATTTATTATAATTATTTTAAGTGTTGCGGTCTTAAAAGAACGGAAATGGAATTTAGAGAACATGATTGGATTGTTGGTTCCTATATCAGTGTCTGTGGACTTGGCCAGACTAGTCCACGGACAAATAGTGCCGGTTGTAGAGGCAATTATTGTAGATGTCGTTCGTGGATGCTATATTTGTTTTTCGTCGTACAAAACCACCATGCATACTGCATATCGGCGTGACAGAGATGCACAAAACCCGTGTCTGATAAGATTTACTTTTGAAGGAAATATACCCTAGAGGTAATAATAAAGTTGTTATTTTATATTTCCTTATATCATGATAAATGTTTATTATTCATGCTAGAATTGTATTAACCCGAAACTTGATACATGTGTGGATACATAGACAAAACACCGTGTCTCTAGTAAGCCTCTACTAAATTAGCTCGTTAATCAAAGATGGTTAAGTTTCCTAACCATAGACATGTGTTGTCATTTGATGAACATGATCACATAATTAAGAGAATGATGTGATGGATAAGACCCATCCGTTAGCTTAGCATGTTGTTCTTTCAGTTTTATTGCTATAGCTTTCTTCATATCATATACATATTCCTTTGACTATGAGATTATGCAACTCCCGAATACCGGAGGAACACCTTGTGTGCTATCAAACGTCACAACGTAACTGGGTGATTATAAAGATGCTCTACAGGTGTCTCCGAAGGTGTTTGTTGGGTTGGCATAGATCGAGATTAGGATTTCTCACTCTGAATATCGGAGATGTATCTCTGGGCCCTCTCGGTAATGCTCATCATGATATCCTTGCAAGCAATGTGACTAATGAGTTAGTTGCGGGATGATGCATTACGGAACGAGTAAAGGGACTTGCCAGTAACGAGATTGAACTAGGTATGAGGATACCGACGATCGAATCTCGGGCAAGTAACATACCGATGAAGAAGGGAATGACGTATGTTATCATTGCGGTTAGACCAATAAAGATCTTCGTAGAATATGTAGGAACCAATATGAGCATCCAGGTTCCGCTTATGGTTATTGATCGGAGATGTGTCTCGGTCATGTCTACATAGTTCTCGAACCCGTAGGGTCCGCACGCTTAACGTTCGATGATGATTTGTATTATGAGTTATGTGTTTTTGTGACCGAAGATTGCTCGGAGTCCCAGATGAGATCACGGACATGACGAGGAGTCTCAAAATGGTCGAGAGGTAAAGATTGATATATTGGACGATAGTATTCGGACACAAGAATGGTTTCAGAGTGTTTTAGATATTTATCGGAGTACCGAGGGGTTACCGGAACCCCCCGGGGAAAGTAATGGGCCTACATGGGCCATAGGGGAGAGAGAGAGCAGCCCACAAGGGGTGGTGCCGCCCCATGGGCAGTCCGAATTGGACAATGGGAGGGGGCGCGGCCCCCCTTTCCTTCTCCCTCTCCCTCTCCTTTCCCCTTCCCCCCTCCGAAAGAAGGAAGGGGGGCCGACTAGGACTAGGAGTCCAAGTTGGTTTCCCCCCCACTTGGCGCACCCCTAGGGCCGGCCTCCTCCCACTCCTGCTTTATATACAGGGGCAGTGGGCACCCCAAAGCACATCAATTGTTCTCTTAGCCGTGTGTGGTGCCCTCCTCCACAGTTTAATCCTGCTGCCTCATGAGCACTGCGTTGGTTTTCCCTTGAAGAGGAAAGGGTGATGCAGCAAAGTAGCGTAAGTATTTCCCTCAGTTTTTGAGAACCAAGGTATCAATCCAGTAGGAGGCCACACGCAAGTCCCTCATACCTACACAAACAAATAAGAACCTTGCAACCAACGCGATAAAGGGGTTGTCAATCCCTTCACGGCCACTTGCAAAAGTGAGATCTGATAGAGATAATAAGATAAATATTTTTGGTATTTTTTATGATAAAGATTGAAAGTAAAGATTGCAAAGTAAAATAGATTGGAAACTTATATGATAGAGAATAGACCCGGGGCCATAGGTTTCACTAGTGGATTCTCTCAAGATAGCATAAGTATTACGGTGGGTGAACAAATTACTGTCGAACAATTGATAGAATTGAGCATAGTTATGAGAATATCTAGGCATGATCATGTATATAGGCATCACATCCGCGACAAGTAGACCGACTCCTGCCCGCATCTACTACTATTACACCACACATCGACCGCATTAGGTAAGGTGACATGATGTAGAGGGATAAACTCATGCAATATGATATAAACCCCATCTTTTTATCCTCGATGGCAACAATACAATACATGTCGTTTCCCCTACTATCACTGGGATCGAGCACCGCATGATTGAACCCAAAGCTAAGCACTTCTCCCATTGCAAGAAAGATCAATCTTGTAGGCCAAACCAAACTGATAATTCGAAGAGACTTGCAAAGATAACCAATCATACATAAAAGAATTCAGAGAAGATTCAAATATTGTTCATAGATAATCTTGATCATAAACCCACAATTCATCGGATCTCGATAAACACACCGCAAATAGAGTTACATCAAATAGATCTCCAAGAAGATCGATGAGAACTTTGTATTGAGATCCAAACAGAGAGAAGAAGCCATCTAGCTAATAACTATGGACCCGAAGGTCTGTGGTAAACTACTCACACATCATTGGAGAGGCTATGGTGTTGATGTAGAAGCCCTCCGTTATCGATGCCCCCTCCGGCAGAGCGCCGGAAAAGGCCCCAAGATGGGATCTCACGGGTACAGAAGGTTGCAGCGGTGGAATTAGGTTTTCGTGGTGCTCCTCGATGGGTTCGGGGTACGTAGGTATATATAGGAGGAAGAAGTAGGTTGGTGGAGCCACGAGGGGCCCACGAGGGTGGAGGGCGCGCCCCCTGCCTCGTGGCCTTCTTGTTGATTGCTTGACGTCCACCAAGTCCTCTAGATCACGTTTGTTCAAAAAATAACTCTCCCGAAGGTTTCATTCCGTTTGGACTCCGTTTGATATTCCTTTTCTGCGAAACACTGAAATAGGCAAAAAACAGCAATTTGCACTGGGCCTTGGGTTAATAGGTTAGCCCAAAAAATAATATAGAAGTGTATAAATAAGCCCATTAAACATCCAAAACAGAATATATATAATAGCATGGAGCAATCAAAAATTATAGATACGTTGGAGACGTATCAACTCCTCCGATCATATTGTCGTAGTGCTCAGGCAAAGCCCTGCGCGGATCGCATCACCATCACCGTCACCATGCCGTCGTGCTGATGAAACTCTCCCTCGACACTTTGCTGGATCAAGAGTTTGAGGAACATCATCAAGCGGAACGTGTGCAGAACTCGGAGGTGCCGTACGTTTGGTGCTTGATCAGTTGGATTCTGAAGACGTTCGACTACATCAACCGCGTTAAGCTAACGCTTCCACTTTCGGTCTATGAAGGTACGTGGACACACTCCCCCCCTCTCATTGCTATGCATGTCCTAGATAGATCTTGCATGAGCGTAGGATTTTTTTTGAAATTGCATGCTACGTTCCCCAACAGTGGTATCAGAGCCAGGTCTATGCGTAGATAATATGCACGAGTAGAACAGAAAGAGTTGTGGGCGATCATAGTCATACTGCTTACCACGAACGTCTTATTTTGATTCGGCGGTATTGTTGGATGAAGCAGCCCGGACCAACCTTACATGACCACGTTCATGAGACCGGTTCCACCGACAGACATGCAACTTGTTTTGCTTAAAGGTGGCTGGCGGGTGTCTGTTTCTCCAACTTTAGTTGAATCAAAATTTACTGCGGCCGGTCCTTGTTGAAGGTGAAAACAGCAAACTTGATAAATCACCGTTGTGGTTTTGATGCGTAGGTAAGAACGGTTCTTACTAGAAGCCCGTAGCAGCAACGCAAAACTTGCAACAACAAAGTAAAGGACTTCTAACTTGTTTTTGCAGGGCATGTTGTGATGTGATATGGTCAAGACATGATGTAATATACGTTATCGTATGAGATGATCATGTTTTGTAAAAGTTATCGGCAATTGGCAGGAGCCTTATGGTTGTCGCTTTATTGTATGAAATGCAGACGCCATGTAATTGCTTTAATTTATCACTATGCGTTAGCGATAGTTGTAGAAGCAATAGTTGGCGAGGCAACAATGACGCTACGATGGAGATCAAGGTGTCAAGCCGGTGACGATGGAAATCATGAAGGTGCTTTGGAGATGGAGACCAAAGGCACAAGAAGATGATGGCCATCAGGGCCGGTCCTGAGATTTTGCGGGCCCGGGGCGAGACTAAAACTCGGGGCCCTTAATATGTATGCCATAACAATAAAAATGAATATATGTATATATGAAATATTTATCGATAAAACTTAAATGCATCTATAATCAGTTTGCATATCAAATAATTTATACATATTACCTTAAAGTTTTCTTCTAACAATCCTCGATGCAAAGTCAATTATGATGGGGTTGATGTCAATATTATCCAATAATTTCTTCTCGATGCATAATGTTGCCGAATCATTTAAACTCTCTGAACCATTGTTTACCTCAAATAGTTCTTCAGCAATTTCAACTTTGGAAGCTAGTCACAGGCATAGTAAATAAGATGTGATAAGCAATGGAGATGTTAGGGTAACAATCAACTTCTTGGACATGCTCAAAAATCTCCATAGCTCACATTACACCATCTCGCAAAGTTAATTTTATAGTCTTCAATTCAAGAATAAGATCACATACCTCAACATCTCATGAACCATCAAGAGAGAAAGTTTCTGCAAATTTTGTGCATCACTCTTCAAGTTCAATATCATGCGACTTCATGGTCCGCCCGAGCTCATATAATCCGAATATATATCTTTAATCACCATGCATTCTTTAAATCTACCTTTCAAAGAAGTGATCTCCATATCAACCAAAACAAAAGAAGAAATACTTAACTTCCACCGCAAAAGAAGAGAAATATTTAACTTGAAAAGCCTTCTCAGTTTCTAGGATTTCTTCTTGATAATCACTTTCGCCATACATATTTCCGCACTGTGATTGTACATGTCATCCACAACTTTCTTCCTTCTCCTTTTATCACTACCAGATGGATACTTCCTCCCGAACGACATGATAAGACACAATGTTGAAAATAACTATTAGAAAATACATCAATTGACAATTGTTGAACAGTGTCGATGTGCCTGCTGTTCATCTAGGAGACTAGGGTGTAGGAACCGCGGTATGAAATATAAGATATGAGTATACTTTAGGAGACAAGATTTTCAGCACCCGGGTGCCCCTACACCCTCTATGCTCACCCAGAGGGTCGAATTGTTGATGGACGGAGAGCAAAGTGATGTTGCGCTGGCCGCCAGGGAAATGAAATCGGCGGACGACCTGACTGAATTAGAAAGGAATAATCGATTTAGGGGGAAATGGAAAAGGAGTGCCATACGCACAGTCGCAATTAGCCAAGAGGCAAGAGACAACCGTCGGTGGCCGCTGGCAAATTGGAAAGAGCTGCATGAATGCGTGCGTGATGGAACGAAAGGGGATCAATCAGTTCCTTCTTTTGCGGAATGCACGTACTAACCTAAGGAAAGAATCAGAACTTCCTTCTTTTTCTACGTGCATGTACTAAATTGAACGAATCGATCGCTGGCTCATCCTCCATGACTCGCTGCGTGCGAACGTTCCGTTGGGCCATAGGCCGCCTGCGTGTATATGGGGGGATGGGCCCGCCGGGCCCCCCTGCCCCTCCCCAGGGCCGACCCTGATGGCCATATCATGTCACATATTTTGATTGCATGTGATGTTTATCTTTTATGCATCTTATTTTGCTTAGTACGGCGGTAGCATTATAAGATGACCCCTTACTAAAATTTCAAGGTATAAGTGTTCTCCCTGAGTATGCATCATTGCAAAAGTTCGTCGTGTCGAGACACCACGTGATGATCGGGTGTGATAAGTTCTACGTTCACATACAACGGGTGCAAGACAGTTTTGCACATGTGGAATACTCGGGTTAAACTTGAAGAGCCTAGCATGTGCAGACATGGCCTCGGAACACTGAAGACCGAAAGGTCGAACGTGAATCATATATATAGTGGATATGATCAACATAGAAATGTTCACCATTGAAGACTACTCCATCTCACGTGATGACCGGACATGGTTTAGTTGATATGGATCACGTGATCATTTAGATGACTTGAGGGATGCCTATCTAAGTGGGAGTTCTTAAGTAATATGATTAATTGAACTTAATTTTTCATGAACTTAGTCCTGATAGTATTTGCATATCTATGTTACAGATCAATAGCTCGCGTATAGCTCCCCTGTTTTATTTTTGATATGTTCCTAGAGAAAACAAGTTGAAAAATGATAGTAGCAATGATGCGGACTGGATCCGTGATCTGAGGATTATCCTCGTTGTTGCATAGAAGAATTATGTCCTTGATGCACCGCTAGGTGACAGACCTATTGCAGGAGTAGATGCAGACGTTATGAACGTTTGACAAGCTCGGTATGAGGACTACTTGATAGTTTAGTGCACCATGCTTTTCGGCTTAGAATCGTGACTTCAAAAACGTTTTGAACGCCACGGAGCATATGAGATGTTCCAGGAGTTGAAATTGGTATTTCAGACTCATGCCCATGTTGAGAGGTATGAGACCTCTGACAAGTACTTTGCCTACAAGATGGAGGACAATAGCTTTACTAGTGAGCATGTGCTCAGAATGTCTGGGTAGTACAATCGCTCGAATCAAGTGGGAGTTAATCTTCCAGACAAGATAGTGATTGACAGAGTTCTCTAGTCACTATCACCAAGTTCTAGAACTTTGTGATGAACTATAATATGCAAGGGATGACGAAAACGATTCCCAAGCTCTTCGCGATGCTGAAATTAGCGAAGGTAGAAATCAAGAAAGAGCATCAAGTGTTGATGGTTAGCAAGACCACTAGTTTCAAGAAAAGAGGGCAAGGGAAAGACAAGGAACTTCAAGAAGAACGGCAAGCAAGTTGCCACTCCCGTGAAGAAGCCCAAAGCTGGACCTAAGCCTGAAACTGAGTGATTCTACTGCAAAGGGAATGGTCACTGGAAACGGAACTGCCCCAAATGCTTGGCAGATAAGAAGGATGGCAAAGTGAAAAAGGTATATTTGATATACATGTTATTGATGTGTACTCTACTAGTGTTCATAGTAGGCCCTGGGTATTTGATACCCGTTCAGCTGCTAAGATTAGTAACTCGAAACAGGAGTTACAAAATGAACAGAGAGTAGTTGAGGGTGAAGTGACGATGTGTGTTGGAAGTGATTCCAAGATTGATAAGATCACCATCGCACACTCCCTCTACCTTCGGGATTAGTGTTGGAAAATGTTATTTGGTATTTGCGTTGAGCATGAATATGATTGGATCATGTTTATTGCAATACGGTTATTCATTTAAGTCAAAGAATAATTGTTATTCTGTTTACATGAATAAAACCTTCTATGGTCATACACTCAATATAAATGGTTTATTGAATCTCGATCGTTGTGATACACATATTCATAATATTGATGCCAAAAGATACAAAGTTGATAATGATAGTGCAACATACTTGTGGCACTGCCGTTTAGGTCATATTTGTGAAAAGCGCATGAAGAAACTCCATGCGGATGGACTTTTTGAATCACTTGATTATGAATCATTTGATACTTGTGAACCATGCCTCATGGGCAAGATGACTAAAACTCCGTTCTCCGGAACAATGGAGCGAGCCACTGACTTATTGGAAATAATACATACCGATGTATGCGATCCGATGAGTGTTGACGGTCGCAGCAGGTATCGTTATTTTCCGACCTTCACAGATGATTTGAGCAGATATGGGTATATCTACTTAATGAAACACCAGTCTGAAATATTTGAAAAGTTCAAAGACTTTCAGAGTGAAGTGGAGAATCATCGTAACAAGAAAATAAAGTTTCTACGATCTGATTGCGGAGGCGAATATTTGAGTTACGAGTTTGGCCTTCATTTAAAACAATGTGGAATAGTTTCACAACTCATGCCACCTAGAACACCACAGCGTAATGGTGTGTCCGAACGTCGTAACCGTACTTTATTAGATATGGTGCGATCTATGATGTCTCTTACCAATTTACCACTATCGTTTTGGGGTTATGCATTAGAGACAGTTGCATTCACGTTAAATAGGGCACCATTTAAATCCATTGAGATGACACCATATGAACTATGGTTTGGCAAGAAACCTAAGCTATTGTTTCTTAAAGTTTGGGGTTGCGATGCTTATGTGAAAAAGCTTCAGCCTGATAAGCTCGAACCTAAATCGGAGAAGTGCGTCTTCATAGGATACCGAAAAGAAACTGTTGGGTACACCTTCTATCACAGATCCGAAGGCAAGATCTTTGTTGCTAAGAATGGATCCTTTCTAGAGAAGGAGTTTCTCTCGAAAGAAGTGAGTGGGAGGAAAGTAGAACTTGATGAGGTAATTGTACCTTCTCTTGAACTGGAAAATAGCTCATCACAGAAAACCTTCCCGTGATGCCTGCACCAACTAGTGAGGAACCTAATGATAATGATCATGAAACTTCGGATCAAGTTACTACCGAACCTCGTAGGTCAACCAGAGCACGTTCCGCACCAGAGTGGTACGGTAATCCTGTTTTGGAAGTCATGTTACTAGACCATGACGAACCTACGAACTATGAGGAAGGGATGATGAGTCCAGATTCCGATAAATGGCTTGAGGTGATGAAATATGAGATAGGATCCATGTATGAGAACAAAGTAAGGACTTTGATTGACTTGCCCGATGGTCGGTGAGCCATTGAGAATAAATGGATCTTTAAGAGGAAGACGGACGTTGATAGTAGTGTTACTATCTACAAAGCTCGAATTGTCGCAAAAGGTTTTCGACAAGTTCAAGGTGTTGACTATGATGAGATTTTCCCACTCGTATCGATGCTTAAAGTCTGTCCGAATCATGTTAGCAATTGCCGCATTTGATGAAATGTGGCAAATGGATGTCAAAACTGCATTCCTTAATGAATTTATTAAAGAAGAGTTGTATATGATGCAACCAGAAGGTTTTCTCAATCCTAAAGGTGCTAACAAAGTGTGCAAGCTCCAGCGATCAATCCATGGACTGGTGCAAGCATCTCGGAGTTGGAATATACACTTTGACGAGTTGATCAAGGCATATAGTTTTAAACAGACTTGCGGTGAAGCCTGTATTTACAAGAAGGTGAGTGGGAGCACTACAGCCTTTCTGATAAGTATATGTGACTCACATATTTTTGATCGGAGATGATGTAGAATTTTCTGGAAAGCATAAAGGAGTGTTGCAAAGGATGTTTTCAAAGAAAGACCTCAATGAAGCTACTTACATATTGGGCATCAATATCTATAAAGATGGATCAAAATGCTTGATAAGACTTTCGATGAGTACATACCTTGATAAGATTTTGAAGGAGTTCAAAATGGATCAGTCAAAGAAGGAGTTCTTCCTGAGTTGTAAGGTTTGAAGTTGAGTAAGACTCAAAACCCGATCACGGCAGAAGATAGAGAGAGAATGAAAGTCATTCCCTATGCCTCGGCCATAGGTTCTATAAAGTATGCCATGCTGTATACCAGACCTATTGAGTACCTTGCCATGAGTTTGGCAAAGGGGTACAATAGTGATCCAGGAGTAGATCACTGGACAACGGTCAAAATTATCCTTAGAGGACTAAGGAAATATTTCTTGGTTATGGAGGTGATAAAGAGTTCATCGTAAAGAGTTACGATGATGCAAGCTTTAACACCGATCTGGATGACTCCGAGTCTCAATCTGGATACATATTGAAAGTGGGAGAAATTAGCTAGAGTAGCTCCATGCAGAGCATTGTAGAAATAGAAATTTGCAAAATACATACGGATCTGAATGTGGCAGACCCGTTGACTAAGCTTCTCTCACAAGAAAAACATGATCACACCTTAGTACTCTTTGGTGTTAATGACATGGCGATGTGAACTAGATTATTGACTCTAGTAAACCCTTTGGGTGTTGGTCACATGGCGATGTGAACTATGTAGGAGATATGCCCTAGAGGCAATAATAAATGTTATTGATTATCTCCCTGTTCATAATTATGTTTATGTTCCATGCTATAACTGCTGTGGTTCCCGAGCCCATATATCCATAAAGGCTCTGGGGAGAACCCATATGCACGTGTGGAATAATAAACGGTAAAATGTATTCCTAGTCGTGCCTCTAAGACTAGCTCAAGTGTTGCATGATGATTATGTTTTCCCAATCATGGGCATGTCTATGCCAAGCAATTTTGAGGGCACAATGTTAGGAAGGACATTTGTGTTGAATCGACCCGAATTGATGTTATGCTATGAGATACATTCGTCACAAGTTAATGGTTTATAACACAGAGATAGTTAATGTTTGCATAATTCCTTAGACCATGAGAGTATCAAGTTTCTTCATGCTTGCTTCATGAACTTTGGGGTTTGTTAAACGTCATCCGTAACTGGATGGCTATTACGGCAGCTTACGGGTTCATGGGAAAGTATGTTAAGTAACTTGATAGCTCGAGATTGGGATTTGCTCCTCCGATGATGGATAGATATACTCGGGCCCTCTCGGTGTTACGATATCCATCATCGTCTGGCCAGACACTTTGTGATTTGATCACGGGGATGCCGGAACACGATAACGAGAAAAGAGAACAATACCGGTAACGAGGTAACTAGCATAGTGGACAAGTTGTTGATCCACGGGAATGCCAACATGTCTCACCTCAGGTATTTGTAACATATCGCGAAGCACCAGGAATAGCACACGACAACTGGAGGTTCACTCGAATATTTATTCGTGTGGGTATAGGGGTCAATATGGGTGTCCACGGCTCCGATGTTGATCATTGATCGAAAAGGGTTCCAGTCATGTCTATACTTCACCGAACCTATAGGGTCACACACTTAAGGGTCATCTATCTGCTGAATACTAGACAAGGAGTCTGAGAGAAAATCACGGAAAAAGTTTCGGACACCGGAAAAGTTTCGGACAGCGGAAAAGGTTCCGCAGAGAGAGCTCACCGGATGAGTTCCGGTGAAACTGAAAAGTTGTTTCAGGGGATACCATAAAGTCAAATTGGTTTCAGCACATGCCTGATAATTCTTGGAGGGTGCCAGAATCATTCTGGAAGCGTTCTGGAATTTTCCGGGATAATAACCGGATATGCTCCGGAGCTGCAGGAACCACTTCAGATGCTTTTCGCAGATGAAAATCACTAAACCGGAATTGTTTCAGAACGCGTTGAAAATAATTTTGGTGGGTACTGGAAATGTTCTAAGCCCACACAAATATTTTCAGTTCGAACGGACGCTGAAAAATGTCGTCGTGAATAGTGAAAATCAGCTTTATGGTTACTTTATGGAAAGCCACCTTTTGGGGCTTTGCTCCAAAAGATCTTGGTGATGACATGGATGGATAGGAGCCATTTTTTGGGCCCCTCATGGGGGGTGTGGCCGGCCACATGGGGTATCCCCCCTTGGGGACCCTCTTGTTCATTGGTTTTAGTCCTAGGTCCTTGTGGAAGGACTTCATTCATGTGCATTTTGGGTTTTTGTGTGAAACTACCCTACCCCTTGGGATTTCCTATAAATAGAGGTTGAGGGGCAGCCCTCCACACTTACTCTTTCTCACATACATGCCATTGCAATGATCTGGCTTCTTCTCTCCCTCCCAGCGAAATAGTTTCGTAGAGCCGAAAGGCTGTCTGGGTTCCGGCAGGAACTAGTTCTGGACGGCGAAGCCCTGCCGGATAGCTGACACCATATGTGTGCAACTCTGTAGAGAGGTCTTAGTTTTGATCTTAGTGCCCTGAGGGGCTGTTCGAGAGTGCCTCCCGAAGGGCTGTCCAAGTGACGGTCCGAGTTCTGTGGGTCCTCCCAGAGGGCTGTCCGAGTGACCGTTCGAGTTTCGAAGGTCCTCCCGAAGGGCTGTCCGCGACACCGTCCGCGGGACTGTTCGAGCACCTCCCGGAGGGCTGTCCATATGGCGGATGAGGGTATACATCCTCACGGTTGGGAGGTTCTAAATCCTAGCTGCGGGGATCTGCACCGCCGATCGTCATGGAGTCTACTTCCGCTGCGCTACGAGTCGTTAACGAAAAAGATCAAACCTTGTATGCAGTCTTCATAGTGGTCCTGGGCTGGTGCGTAGGTAGGATTTTTTTTGTTTTCTGCTGCGTTACCCTATCAGTGGCATCATGAGCCGTGCTATGCGTAGATGCAGGTTGCGATCTAGAATACATAGAGATGTATGGGTATTGCATAATATAATTAGGTAGTAGATGAGATCTATTGCTGAAAATTATTTATGCGGGTGACAGATGAAATCTGTTACCCGATGTTCTTGTTGCTTCCCTGGAATTTGCATATTTCTGATCTTGATAACAGTATGGTGGAGTTTCAATGTTCTGGCAATCGGCGATCCTGATTGATCAACGAAGTGCTAACAGTTCATTGAATTCCATCGTAGTTAAAAAGAAAGATGAAATTTCGCAGACGAAAGGGCAATGCAGATATGATCTGCACGAGGGTCATGCGTATGACGAAGTTTAGTATGGGGCTCAAGATTTTATTATCTCGTGTTTCATACACCCTGGAACGTTAATCTAGCGACTTGAATTATCATACTTGATGATGGACGTTGGTAGCTTCGGTTTGTTTCGAAACCTTAGAAGCCATGTAAAACAAGTTTTTTGCATGAACCGATTAGAAACGTCTAACTTGGTTTTGCAGGAGGGTTTGCATGTGCATGTGATGTGGTATAGCAGTGCTCATAATAATTTGATTATGTATGAGATGACTATATAATGTAAATTAATTAACATGACCTGCGTGTCATGATTCGGCATTATGGCTGGAGCCATATGATTGCACTTTAATGACCTGCGTGTCAACCTTGTTGTAATGCATTATTTTGTTAGCTATAGAGATAGCAATATTATCTGGTGCATCGACAAGGTGGTGGCAATCTTCGCGAAGGTGAACACCGACGTGAATGCCGAAGACGAAGAAATGAAAGACTTCTCCGTCAGAAAGGGCTATACCATATCATGCTATTATGAATTGCCTGAGATGTTTATCCCTTATGATGCACCCTTCTTGATTGCACGGTAGTCGCTTTTATTAGCTTGATCTCTCACTTAAAATACCAAGTAGTTAGTGTTCTCCCAAGTGTAGCACCATCACGGCACCTATCTTTTCGGGGTGCGCCGTGTCACACGGGTACGAACGATTAGAGAAGTGTGAGGCGGGTGAGTTGAGACCTCGCAGCGAGATCACTTGGTTGTCTTGACGTTCAGGCATGACCGTCATGAGCTCGGAACACACCCATCGAAAGATGAACAAGAGTCACATAGAGATGTGATTGGCAAGTTGGCCTACCGGTTGAGATTTTTCGTCATCAGTGGTGTTACACCAATGGCGAACAATTGAAATGTGGGTCTTGTATCACTCACAATCAATTTTGAGAGATATTGATTTGAGTGGGAGCGCACTATTGAATTAACATGTTTAATTCTTAGTGCAATTACTTATGAACATTGTCTAAGTGTTATATGCAAAATAGTTGTAGAATAATGGCTCGCGTTTCCACCTTCCCTATTAAAATTGAATAGTTGTTAAATATCTGGTTAAAACTTTACGATTGGTAACGTAATATGAGGATTGTCCTCAAAAGTGTCGAGAAGGACTTTGTCCTATCGCATGCTTTCCGTATCCTCCCGCTAATGCTATGGATCATGTGACTCTTGTCCTTCGATCCAAAAGCTAGAATTCTGTTACGGTCAAGTGAAATATGTTTGCTTCCATGAAACTCGAACTTCGAAAGTTTGGGATAGTTATGTGATATTCATGGAATTGGAAATTAATTTTCAGATACAAACAAAGGCTGAAAGATATGAAATATCCAAAGCAATGTTTGATTGCAAATTATTAGTAGAGTGTTTACTATGCATTAGACTGATAAGAGAGGGATCCAGAAGAACGTCTGTCATATAATGAAAGGTGAATAAAACAACAACTTAAAGAGAAAGGAAGTGTCCAAAGGGGGTTAGTATGACTTACACGCCTAGGAAGTCTGGGGCTAACGCCACTCTTAAGTTGGGTGCTGCTTTTGCGAGTAGGAGAAATACTAAAAGTTAAACTATTGGAAGTATAAAGGCAAAAGGAAAGAAGACTGGAATATCCAGCTCATGTATGTATGTCATACAAGTTTTTGATGTATAGAAGGCTGGTCAAAGATATAGTTCTTGCGAATTATGGTTAAACATGTTAATCACTAATTCTTGGGTATTGTGAGTTAATAACAAAAATGCCTGCTCGATTGCATTCTGTTGCAACTCGATGTAAGAACTACTATGGCCTGATAGACTAGCCAGGAATGAGGTTGAGATACACACATGGAACATAGTAAATGTTACTATACCTTCCATCGGTGTATTACCCATGTATTTACTTTCATAATTCATTTTAGAGTTTCACACTCTAGCCCTTTGCATAAGGTATCTTGCAAGAAGGTTGTTCATAAGAGAACTTTTCATGTTCGGTGTTATGAATAACATAAGGGCCATACTTTCATTTTGAATGAGATGTATGTTATGAATATTGATTAATACATTACCTCTGGGTTTACCTTCATAATTCATTTTAGAGTTTCATACGCTCTAGCCATTGCACAATGTTTGATGCAAGAGTGTTGTTCAGAATTATGAATAACATAAGGGCCATACTTCCATCATCGATGGGACGTATGTTATGAATATTGATGGTAATATGGTACATCCATAAACATTGACGCTGAATGTCGCAAGACTAAAAGAATACCACACAAGTGTGGCACTGCATTTGGTCACATTGGAGAAACCCGCATGGAAAATTCCATTATGATGGATTTTGAAGTCGTTTGAATTTGAATCATCTGACGCTTGCAACTTTCCTCCGAAAAGTGAAGAGACTGAAATACCGTTCACAGGCCATAAGGAACGAGCAACAAAGCTTATTGGTGATCATACATTTGATGTATGTAGTTCAATAAATGTTGTTGCAAGTAGTGGATTTATCTATCTTCAGAAATGACTCAAGTAGATATGTTGATATTTACTTGATGAGACGTAAGTCTGGATCTTTTGAAATCATTCGAAAGGTTTTCAAAAATGAAGTAGAAGTTATTGTAATAAGAAAATTATGTTTCTACAATTCGATTGCAGAAAGGAAAGTTTGAGTTACAAGTTTAGCGAATGTCTAATGAGTTGTGAAAGGGGTTTCATAAACTTGCACCTCCCGGAACACCACTTCAAGTGGAAAGTCCGTGAAGATGTAATAGAACCATTTATGACATGGTAAGATCAAAGATGACATAAATAAATTTGCCATTATCCCTTTTAAAGAGTGATGCTTTAGAGACTACGGCTTTTACACTCAAAAGAGCTTCATCAGGTCTGTTGAAATGAAGCCATGATATGGTACGCCCAACCATGTTGTATCTTTTCTTAACATTTGGAATATGGGGCTTGTGTAAAAGGTTACAAACCTATTCCAAATCAGACAAGTGCTACTTTGTAGGTTATCCCAAGTCATTGGGTATTCCTCCCTCACTATACTGAGGCAAATAGGTTTGCCACAAAGAACGGTATGCTTTTAACGAGAATGGTTCTTTCTAAAAGGTGAGTGGGAGAATAGTGCAACTCGACGAGATAAACAGTATCTTCATCAGATCAAAGGAAAGAGACCTTGGAAGAAATTCCAGAGTTTCCTACTGCGACTGATACGGAAGTCTCTACAATAAAATGTATGGACTTCGGTCGAACTTGCAGCTGAACCACGTAGGCAAAGCTCGTGCAAACCTCTCAGGTGCGCAAACGAGATATTGTTGTTAGACAACAATATACCTACAATACACAAGGAAGCGTTGATGGGCCCTGACTCCGGAATTGGCTAAATTCCAATACAACCCGAGTTAGTTTCCATATAAGTGATTCAAGATTAAAACTTTGATACACCTTTCGGAAGACTTAGAGTCTAACAAATATTTATGGAACTTAAAACTGATACGGATAAAAATGTTTTATCCATAAAGCTCGACTTGTTGAAATAACAAGTTCAAGGAGTTGACTACAATGAGGTGGTTTCACCGTAGCGATGCTTAAAGTCGGTTCGGGTTGAACTAGCAATTAATACATATTTCAATCATGAGATATGAACACATGGATGATAAAAGGATTTCCATCTGATGGAAATGAAAGCTAGGACATGTATATGATACAGTCCAAAGTAATTTGTCGATCCAGAGGATGCTAGTAGATATGCAAACTTCAGAGTTCCAGCAATGGACATAAGAGAGCAAAATGGAGTTGGAATCTTCGTGTTTTGATGAAATGGTCAAAGGGGTTTTGACTTCATCAATGGGTAACGAAGATGCTTATAATTCAAGAAAGAAGTGGGAGCGTAATAATATTTCTAAAACCCTTATGTGCTTGGCACATTGGTAATTGGAAATAAATTTCTTGACACGAATTAGGACTTGATTTGAAAATAGTTTTTCGATGAAGTGCTTAGGCTAAATAGCCTCAATATTAGGCATGATGATCTATGGAGATAGATTTACCTAATGGGGCTAAGCAATGAATACATATTGACAAGATTCTAAAACCTTTTAGCATTTAAAATGCCAAGGAGTGATTCTTGCCGAAGTCACATGGAAAGAGTTTTTGCAAGACTCGGTGTCCCAAAACACTGATGAGTAAAATACATGATGGAGATTCCACACACTCTTGTGTTTGGATTAATCATGTATTCCATGGTATGTAAAACAACCAAATATGTCCGATACTCCCAAGGTGTTGCGAGTATGGATACCAAAGTGATCAAATTACTGATCATGGGACAATAGTGAAAGATGTCACAGAGTACTAGAGTAAGTACTGATGACATGGTTTTCTCGCAAGCAGAGATCATGAAGAGTTCATTGTAAAATGTTACATCGATACAGTCTTCATCTTTTCTCCATGAGATTTTCGATTTAAATTAAGGGTTTTGTGTAACACACAATGTGGTGGCACAGTTAGTTGGAATTTGTTCAAACTAGTTACTGTGGCGAATTCTATAACAAGGGCTAAGTATGTTGACGCTTTAGAAGCGACAAAGAAGATGTTGAATCATATAGTTCATTCATGAACTTAGTATGGTTCCAAGATGGCTTTTGACAATGGGACACTACTGCAGGTAGTTGCTCCATAACTCAGTCTGAGGAATCCAGGTTCGACCTGTGATTCACATACATACAAAGCCAAGTCCACACAAAATATGAATTTTGTGAAAACGTGAAAACACAAGGACATGCAAAGATACACATGGAGCTGAAGTCGTCAGATCCGTTGGACATTAGGCTATACCACAAGCGAAGCATATTTACACCGGTGTGCCACAGGTGTGAAGTGCATTAGCATAAGCTAGATTATTGTCTCTAGTGCAAGTGGGAGTCTGTAGGAGATATGCCCTAGAGGCAATAATAAATGTTATTGATTATCTCCCTGTTCATAATTATGTTTATGTTCCATGCTATAACTGCTGTGGTTCCCCAGCCCGTATATCCATAAAGGCTCTGGGAGAACCCATATGCACGTGTGGAATAATAAACGGTAAAATGTATTCCTAGTCGTGCCTCTAAGACTAGCTCAAGTGTTGCATGATGATTATGTTTTCCCAATCAAGGGCATGTCTATGCCAAGCAATTTTGAGGGCACAATGTCAGGAAGGACATTTGTGTTGAATCGACCCGAATTGATGTTATGCTATGAGATACATTCATCACAAGTTAATGGTTTATAACACAGAGATAGTTAATGTTTGCATAATTCCTTAGGCCATGAGAGTATCGAGTTTCTTCATGCTTGCTTCATGAACTTTGGGGTTTGTTAAACGTCATCCGTAACTGGATGGCTATTACGGCGGATTACGGGTTCATTGGAAAGTATGTTAAGTAACTTGATAGCTCGAGATTGGGATTTGCTCCTCCGACGATGGAGAGATATACTCGGGCCCTCTCGGTGTTATGGTATCCATCATCGTCTGGCCAGACACTTTGTGATTTGATCATGGGGATGCCGGAACACGATAACGAGAAAAGAGAACAATACCGGTAACGAGGTAACTAGCATAGTGGACAAGTTGTTGATCCACGGGAATGCCAACATGTCTCACCTCGGGTATTTGTAACATATCGTGCAGCAACAGGAATAGCACACGGCAACTGGAGGTTCACTCGAATATTTATTCGTGTGGGTATAGGGGTCAACATGGGTGTCCACGGCTCCGATGTTGATCATTGATCGGAAAGGGTTCCAGTCATGTCTATACTTCACCGAACCTATAGGGTCACACGCATAAGGGTCATCTATCTATTGAATACTAGACAAGGAGTCTGAGAGAAAAACACCGGAAAAGTTTCGGACACCGGAAAAGGTTCCGCAGAGAGAGGTTACCGGATGAGTTCCGGTGAAACTGAAAAGTTGTTTCAGGGGATACCATAAAGTCAAATTGGTTTCGGCACATGCCTGATAATTCTTGGAGGGTGCCAGAATCATTCTGGAAGCTTTCTGGAATTTTCCAGGATAATAACCGGATATGCTCTGGAGCTGCCACAACCACTTCAGATGCTTTTCGCAGATGAAAATCACTAAACCGGAATTGTTTCGGAACGCGTTGAAAATAATTTTGGTGGGTACTGGAAATGTTCTAAGCCCACACAAATATTTTCAGTTCGAACGGACGCTGAAAAATGTCGTCGTGAATAGTGAAAATCAGCTTTATGGTTACTTTATGGAAAGCCACCTTTTGGGGCTTTGCTCCAAAAGATCTTGGGGATGACATGGATGGATAGGAGCCATTTTTTGGGCCCCTCATGGGGGTGTGGCCGGCCACATGGGGTATCCCCCCTTGGGGACCCTCTTGTTCATTGGTTTCACTCCTAGGTCCTTGTGGAAGGACTTCATTCATGTGCATTTTGGGTTTTTGTGTGAAACTACCCTACCCCTTGGGATTTCCTATAAATAGAGGTGGAGGGGCAGCCCTCCACACTTACTCTTTCTCACATACATGCCATTGCAATGTTCCGGCTTCTTCTCTCCCTCCCAGCGAAATAGTTTCGTAGAGCCAAAAGGATGTCTGGGTTCCGGCAGGAACTAGTTCTGGACGGCGAAGCCCTGCCGGATAGCTGACACCGTATGTGTGCAACTCTGTAGAGAGGTCGTAGTTTCGATCTTAGTGCCCTGAGGGGCTGTTCGAGAGTGCCTCCCGAAGGGCTGTCCAAGTGACGGTCCGAGTTCTGTGGGTCCTCCCGGAGGGCTGTCCGAGTGACCGTTCGAGTTTCGAAGGTCCTCCCGAAGGGCTGTCCGCGACACCGTCCGGGGGACTGTTCGACCACCTCCCGGAGGGCTGTCCGTATGGCGGATGAGGGTATACATCCTCGCGGTTGGGAGGTTGTAAATCCTAGCTGCGGGGATCTGCACCGCCGATCGTGATCGACTCTACTTCCGCTACGCTACGAGTCGGTAACAAAAAAGATCAAACCTTGTATGCAGTCTTCATAGTGGTCCTGGGCTAGTGCGTAGGTCGGAATTTTTTTGTTTTCTGATGTGAACTATTGGTGTTAAATCACATGGCGATGTGAACTAGATTATTGACTCTAGTGCAAGTGGGAGACTGAAGGAAATATGCCCTAGAGGCAATAATAAAGTTGTTATTTTATATTTCCCTATATCATGATAAATGTTTATTATTCATTGTATTAACCGGAAACTTGATACATGTGTGGATACATAGACAAAACACCGTGTCCCTAGTAAGCCTCTACTAGACTAGCTCGTTAATCAAAGATGGTTAAGTTTCCTAACCATAGACATGTGTTGTCATTTGATGAACGGGATCACATCATTAGGAGAATGATGTGATGGACAAGACCCATCCATTCGCTTAGCATGTTGATCGTTTAGTTTTATTGCTATAGCTTTCTTCATGTCATATACATATTCCTTTGACTATGAGATTATGCAACTCCCGAATACCGGAGGAACACCTTATGTGCTATCAAACGTCACAACATAACTGGGTGATTATAAAGATGCTCTACAGGTGTCTCCGAAGGTGTTTGTTGGGTTGGCGTAGATCGAGATTAGGATTTGTCACTCCGAATATCGGAGAGGTATCTCTGGGCCCTCTCAGTAATGCACATCATGATAAGCCTTGCAAGCAATGTGACTAATGAGTTAGTTGTGGGATGATTCACTATGGAACGAGTAAAGAGACTTGCCGGTAACGAGATTGAACTAGGTATGAGGATACCGACGATCGAATCTCGGGCAAGTAACATACCGATGGCGAAGGGAATGACATATGTTGCCATTGCGGTTTGACCGATAAAGATCTTCGTAGAATATGTAGGAACCAATATGAGCACCCAGGTTCCGCTGTTGGTTATTGATCAGAGATGTGTCTCGGTCATGTCTACATAGTTCTCGAACCCGTAGGGTCCGCACGCTTAACGTTCAATGACGATTTGTATTATGAGTTATGTGTTTTGCTGACTGAAGATTGTTTGGAGTTCCGGATGAGATCACGGACATGATGAGGAGTCTCGAAATGGTGGAGAGGTAAAGATTGATATATTGGACGATAGTATTCGGACACCGGAATGGTTCCAGAGTGTTTCAAATATTTATCAGAGTACCGAGGGGTTACCGGAACCCCCCGAGGAAAGTAATGGGCCTACATGGGCCATAGGGGAGAGAGAGGGCAGCCCACAAGGGGTGGCGCCCCCCATGGGCAGTCCAAATTGGACAAGGGGAAGGGGGCGCGGCCCCCCTTTCCTTCTCCCTCTCCCTCTCCTTTCCCCTTTCCCCCTCCGAAAGAAGGAGGGGGGGGGGGGCGACTAGGACTAGGAGTTCAAGTTGGTTTACCCCCCACTTGGCGTGCCCCTAGGTCCAACCTCCTCCCTCTCCTGCTTTATGTACGGGGGCAGGGGAACTCCAACGCACATCAATTGTTCTCTTAGCCATGTGCGGAGCCCCCCTCCATAGTTTACTCCTCCGGTCATATTGTCCTAGTGCTTAGGCGAAGCCCTGCGCGGATCATATCACCATCACCATCACCACGCCGTCGTGCTGATGAAACTCTCCATCGACACTTTGCTGGATCAAGAGTTCGAGGGACGTCATCAAGCTGAACGTGTGCAGAACTCGGGGGTGCCGTACGTTCTGTGCTTGATCGGTTGGATCGCGAAGACGTTCGACTACATCAACCGCGTTAAGCTAACGCTTCCGCTTTCGGTCTACGAGGGTACATGGATGCACTCTCCCCCTCTCGTGGCTATGCATCTCCTAGATAGATCTTGCATGAGCGTAGGATTTTTTTTTGAAATTGCATGTTGTTCCCCAACAACTTTATATATTACATATATACATTGTGTGACGCCTCAACAATAAGAAAGATAATCATGGATCGATATATGGAATACTGTTGGGATTCTAACAAATAAACCACAATAGTAACAATATGTTTTAGTCCTAAATAAGTTAGGAGTAGGCTAGAATTGGAATATAGAAGATATCGAGACCAAGACATGATTCTGGCACATGGCTCGCTAACTTTCATGCACCATTTTCATGGCTAAATCTTTGGTGATACTTCAGTCCTTCATGTCTCTTTTTACAAACTCTTCTAATATAGTATAATGGAAAGTTTGGCCTAACCATCCTCTCTTGACATTATCAATATGTCTCAACCCTCCGCTATGCATAGGTGCTTCTATAGACCCGCGTTCCTGTCTATGCCCAAACTGTTGGGGAACGTAGCATGCAATTTCAAAAAATTTCCTACGATCACGCAATATCTATCTAGGAGATGCATATCAACGAGAGGGGAAGAGTGTGTCCACGTACCCTCATAGATTGAAAACGGAAGCGTTAGGTTAAGGCTGTTGATGTAGTCGAACGTCTTCGCGATCCAACCGATCAAGTACCGAAAGTACGACACCTCCGAGTTCAGCACACGTTCAGCTTGATGACGTCCCTCGAACTCTTGATCCAGCAGAGGGTCGAGGGAGAGTTTCGTCAGCACGATGGCGTGGTGACGGCGATGGTGATGTGATCCGTGCAGGGCTTCGCCTAAGCACTACGTGAATATGACCGGTGGAGTAAACCGTGGAGAGAGACTCCGCACACGTCTTGGAACAATTGATGTGTCTCCAAGGGGTGCCTTGCCCACGTATATAAAGGAGGGAGAGGAGGAGGTCGGCCACCAGGGGGCGCGCCATGAGGGGGGAGTCCTACTAGGACTCCAGTCCTATTAGGATTCACCCCCCTTTTTCCTTCTCATGTAGGGGGAAAGAGGGAAGGAGAGGGATAGGGGGAAAGGAAAGGGGGGCCGCGCCCCCATCTCCTTGTCCAATTCGGACAGCCCATGGGGGGGGGGGGCGCCACCCCTTGTGGGCTCCCCTCTCTCTCCCCTATGGCCCATGTTGGCCCATTACTTCCCCGGGGGGAGGGGGTTCCGGTAACCCCTCGGTACTCCGATAAGTATCCGAAACGTCCCGAAACCATTTCGGTGTCCAAATACTATCATCCAATATATCAATCTTTACCTCTCGACCATTTCGATACTCCTCGTCATGTCCGTTATCTCATCCGGGACTCCAAAAAATCTTCAGTCACCAAAACACATAAGTCATAATACAAATCGTCATCGAACGTTAACCGTGCGGACCCTACGGGTTCGAGAACTATGTAGACATGACCGAGACACATCTCCGATCAATAACCAACAGCGGAAGCTAGATGCTCATATTGGTTCCTAAACGAAGAACTTTATCGGTCAAACCGCAATGACAACATACGTCATTCCCTTTGTCATCGGTATGTTACTTGCCCGAGATTCGATCGTCGGTATCCTAATACCTAGTTCAATCTCGTTACCGGCAAGTCTCTTTACTCGTTCCGTAATGCATCATCCCGTAACTAACTTATTAGTCACATTGCTTGCAAGGCTTATAGTGATGTGCATTACCGAGAGGGCCCAGAGATACCTCTCGGATACACGGAGTGACAAATCCGAATCTTGATCTATGCCAACCCAACAAACACCTTCGGAAACACCTGTAGAGCATCTTTATAATCACCCAGTTACGTTGTGACGTTTGATAGCACACAAGGTGTTAGGTATTCGGGAGTTGCATAATCTCATAGTCAGAGGAATATGTATAAGTCATGAGGAAAGCAATAGCAATAAAACTTAACGATCATTATGCTAAGCTAACGGATGGGTCTTGTCCA
Source organism: Aegilops tauschii subsp. strangulata (assembly GCF_002575655.3). Classification (NCBI taxonomy): domain Eukaryota; kingdom Viridiplantae; phylum Streptophyta; class Magnoliopsida; order Poales; family Poaceae; genus Aegilops; species Aegilops tauschii. The sequence goes on from NC_053041.3 coordinate 519,704,245, forward strand.
TCACATCATTCTCCTAATGATGTGATTCCATTCATCAAATGACAATACATGTCTATGGTCAGGAAACTTAACCATCTTTGATTAACGAGCTAGTAGAGGCATACTAGGGACTCTTTGTTTTGTATATGTACTTCACACATGTATCAAGTTTCCGGTTAATACAATTCTAGCATGAATAATAAACATTTATCATGATATAAGGAAATATAAATAACAACTTTATTATTGCCTCTAGGGCATATTTCCTTCAGTCTCCCACTTACAGTAGAGTCAATAATCTAGATTACAGAGTAATGACTATAACACCCATGGAGTTTTTGTGCTTATCATGTTTTGCTCGTGGAAGAGGCTTAGTCAATGGGTCTGCAGCATTCAGTTCCATATGTATTTTGCAAATCTCTATGTCGCCCTCCTTGACTTGATCGTGGATGGAGTTGAAGCGTCTCTTGATGTGTTTGGTTCTGTTGTGAAATCTGGATTCCTTCACTAAGGCAATTGCTCCAGTATTGTCACAAAAGATTTTCATTGGACCTGATGCACTAGGCATTACACCTAGATCGGATATGAACTCCTTCATACAAACTCCTTCATTTGCTGCTTCAGAAGTAGCTATATACTCCATTTCACACGTAGATCCCGCCACGACGCTCTACTTGGAACTGCACCAACTGACAGCTCCACCATTAAATATAAATACGTATCCGGTTTGTGACTTAGAGTCATCCGGATCAGCGTCAAAGCTAGCATCGACGTAACCATTTATGACAAGCTCTTTGTCACCTCCATAAACGAGAAACATATCCTTAGTCCTTTTTAGGTATTTTAGGATGTTCTTGACCGCTGTCCAGTGATCCACTCCTGGATTACTTTGGTACCTCCCTGCTAAACTTATAGCAAGGCACACATCAGGTCTGGTACACAGCATTGCATACATGATAGAACCTATGGATGAAGCATAGGGAATGACTTTCATTTTCTCTCTGTCTTCTGAAGTGGTCGGGCATTGAGTCTGACTCAACTTCACACCTTGTAACACAGGCAAGAACCCTTTCTTTCACTGATCCATTTTGAACTTCTTCAAAACTTTATCAAGGTATGTGCTTTGTGAAAGTCCAATTAAGCGTCTTGATCTATCTCTATAGATCTTGATGCCCAATATATAAGCAGCTTCACCGAGGTCTTTCATTGAAAAATTCTTATTCAAGTATTCCTTTATTGCTATCCAGAAATTCTATATCATTTCCAATAAACAATATGTCATCCACATATAATATTAGAAATGCTACAGAGCTCCCACTCACTTTCCTGTAAATACAGGCTTCTCCAAAAGTCTGTAGAAAACAATATGCTTTGATCACACGGTCAAAGCGTATATTCCAACTCCGAGATGCTTGCACCAGTCCATAAATGGATCGCTGGAGCTTGCACACTTTGTTAGCACCTTTAGGATCGACAAAACCTTCTGGTTGCATCATATACAACTCTTCTTTAAGAAATCCATTAAGGAATGTAGTTTTGACATCCATTTGCCAAATTTCATAATCATAAAATGCGGCAATTGCTAACATGATTCGGACAGACTTAAGCATCGCTACGGGTGAGAAGGTCTCATCATAGTCAACTCCTTGAACTTGTCGAAAACCTTTCGCAACAAGTCGAGCTTTGTAGACAGTAACATTACCGTCGGCGTCAGTCTTCTTCTTGAAGATCCATTTATTTTCTAAGGATTGCCGATCATCGGGCAAGTCAACCAAAGTCCATACTTTGTTCTCATACATGGATCCCATCTCAGTTTTCATGGCCTCAAGCCATTTCGCGGAATCTGGGCTCACCATCGCTTCCTCATAGTTCGTAGGTTTGTCATGGTCTAGTAGCATGACTTCCAGAACGGGATTACCGTACCACTCTGGTGCGGAACATACTCTGGTTGACCTACGAGGTTCGGTAGTAACTTGATCTCAAGTTTCCTGATCATCATCATTAGCTTCCTCACTAATTGGTGTAGGCATCACTGGAACTGATTTCTGTGATGAACCATTTTCCAATTCGAGAGAAGGTACAACTACCTCATCAAGTTCTACTTTCCTCCCACTCACTTCTTTCGAGAGAAACTCCTTCTCTAGAAAGGATCCATTCTTAGCAACAAATGTCTTGCCTTCGGATCTGTGATAGAAGCTGTACCCAACAGTTTCTTTTGGGTATCCTATGAAGACGCACTTCTCTAATTTGGGTTCGAGCTTATCAGGTTGAAGCTTTTTCACATAAGCATGGCTGCCCCAAACTTTAAGAAACGATAGCTTAGGTTTCTTACTAAACCACAGTTCATATGGTGTCGTCTCAACGGATTTAGATGGTGCCCTATTTAACGTGAATGCAGCCATATCTAAAGAATAACCCCAAAACGATAGTGGTAAATCGGTAAGAGACATCATAGATCGCACCATATCTAATAAAGTATGGTTACAACGTTCGGGCACACCATTACGCTGTGGTGTTCCAGGTGGCGTGAGTTGTGAAACTATTCCACATTGTCTCAAATGAAGACCAAACTCGTAACTCAAAATTCGCCTCCACGATCAGATCGTAGAAACTTTATTTTCTTGTTACGATGATTTTCCACTTCACTCTGAAAATCTTTGAACTTTTCAAATGTTTCAGACTTATGTTTCATTAAGTAGATATACCCATATATGCTCAAATCATCTGTGAAGGTCGGAAAATAACGATACCCGCCGCGAGCCTCAACACTCATCGGACCGCATACATTAGTATGTATTATTTCCAATAAGTCTGTGGCTCGCTCCATTGTTCTGGAGAACGAAGTCTTAGTCATCTTGCCCATGAGGCATGGTTCGCAAGCATCAAGTGATTCCAAAAGCCCATCAGCATGGAGTTTCTTCATGCGCTTTACACCAATATGACCTAAACGGAAGTGCCACAAATAAGTTGCACTATCATTATTAACTTTGCATTTTTTGGCTTCAATATTATGAATATGTGTACCACTACGATCGAGATCCAACAAAAATAGACCACTCATCAAGGGTGCATGACCATAAAAGATATTACCCATTGATAACCCAGAAGTATAGAGGATCGTTTGTAGCCTTTTTTGATAAATAAGAGTGTCGAACCCAACGAGGAGCTAAAGGTAGAACAAATATTCCCTCAAGTTCTATTGACCACTGGTAAAACTCTACGCAAACTTGACGTCTGCTTTACCGAAAACAAGTATGAAACTAGTTTGTTGGGGTGATGCTGGAACTACTTTGCAAGAATAAAACTAGAAGTGATTTGCAAGATAATAAAAGTTAGGTGTTTAGTAAAAGGGTTTGTGTCAACAAGAAAGTTATTTGTCCCTAGGCAATCGATAACAAGTACCGGTAATCATTCTTGCAATTTTATATGAGGGAGAGGCATGAGCTAACATACTTTTTCTACTTGGATCATATGCACTTATGATTGGACCACTAGCAAGCATCCGCAACTACTAAAGATCATTAAGGTCATGAAACCCAACCATAGTATTAAGTATCAAGTCCTCTTTACTCCCATACGTCATACCCCACTTACTCGGGTGTAAGCTTCTGTCACTCTCGCAACCCACCATAATCGAACCATGAACATATTGCAACACCCTACAGTGGGGGCCCCTCACATTTGCGTGAGAACAAAGGGAACCGTAGGACAACACCATAAATAAAATATACAATCATACCAACCAAGATCACGATTAACCCACAGGACAAAATGGATCTGCTCAAACATCATAGGATAGCCAAATATCATTGGGAAATAATATATGGAGTTGAGCACCATGTTTAAGTAGAGATTACAATGGGGAGAAGAGGTGTTACACCGCTGCATAGAGGGGGAGAGAGGTGGTGTTGATGGTAGCAAGATTGTTGATGTAGATCGCCGTCCCAATCGTTGCCCCGGCGGCACTCCGGCGCCACCGGAAGCGAGGGGGAGAGTGCCCCCTCCTTCTTCTTCCTTGGCCTCCCCCTAGATGGGAGGAGAGTTCCCCCTCTGGTCCTTGGTCTCCATGGCGGTTGAGGGGCAGGAGACCCTCCGAGATTGGATCTCCCTCTCTGTTCTCTTCTGTTTCGCGTTTCCCTGATCTGGCCGAAAACCGTTTCTTATATTCCGGGAGATCCGTAACTCCGATTGCGCTGAGATTTTAACATGATTTTTTTTCCGGATATAAGCTTCCTTGCGTCCGAAGTAGAGCTCCAACCAACGTCCAAGGAGGTCACAACCCAGCACCACATGCCAGGGGCCTCTGGCGCGCCCTGGTGTCTTGTGGGCTGTGTGGGCCTCCGTGAAATTTTATTGCATTTGGACTTGGTTTGATATGGATTTTCTGCGATACAAAAAACATTGAAAATACAGGAACTGGCACTGGGCACTGGATCAATAGGTTAGTCCAATAAATCATATAAAAAGTTGCCAAAAGTATGTGAAAGTGGTATAATATTGGCATGAAACAATCAAAAATTATAGATACAACGGAGACGTATCAGCATCCCCAAGCTTAATTCCTGCTCGTCCTCGAGCAGGTAAATGATAAAGAAGATAATTTTTGATGTGGAATGCTACCTAGCATAAACTTGATCATATATCTAATCATGGCATGAATATTAAGACATAAGTGATTCAAAGCAATAGTCTATAATTTGACATAAAGACGTCAATAGTCAGGCATCCCAACAAACAATCACGTCTTTCAAAATATCAACACTAAAGAAAGCTATCCCTACAAAATCATATAGTCTTGTCATGCTCTGTCTTCTTAACACAAAGTATTTATCATGCACAACCCCGATGACAAGCCGGGCAATTGGTTCATACTTTTTAACGCGCTTCAGCTTTTTCAACCTCACGCAATACATGAGCGGAAGCCATGGACATAGCACTATGGGTGGAATAGAGTATGATGATAGGGGTAAATATAAGGAAGACAAAAAAGTAAGAAAGTTTCACGCAGACGCGGCTAACCAACGGGCTATGGAGATGCCCATCAATTGATATCAACATGAGGAGTAGGGATTGCCATGCAGCGAATTCACTAAGAGCTATAAGTGTATAAAAGCTCAATTTGAAAACTAAGTGGGTGTGCATCTAATCCTATAATGAAAAATTCCCACTAGTATACGAAAGTGACAACATAGGAGACTCTTCATATGAAAAACATGGTGCTACTTTGAAGAACAAGTGTGGTAAAGGATACTAACAATGCCCCTTCTCTCTTTGTTTATTTTTTTTCTTTTTTCTTTTCTTTTTCTTTCTCTCTCATTGTCCGAGTCTCATCCCAACTTGTGGGGTAATCATAGTCTCCATCATCCTTTCCTCACTGGGGCACTACTCTAAAAATGAATAATGATGATCATCACACTTCTATTTACTTATAACTCAAAAGAAATAAAAATTACAACTCGATACCTATGCCAAAATATGACTATATATGAATGCCTCTGGCAATGTACTAGGATGTGTAATGATCTAGCATAACATGTATGAAAAATGATGAACGGTGGCTGAGCCACAACTATCATGTCAGCTATATGATAACGCAAAGAAATATGACAATGAATGCTTAAGTCATCAAACGGAAGCGGTGGAAGTTGCATGACAATATATCTCGGAATGGCCATGGAAAAGCCATAATAGGTAGGTATGGTGGCTGTTTTGAGGAAGATATAATAAGCCTTATGTGTGATAGAGCTTATCATATCACGGGGTTTGGATGCACTTACGAAGTTTGCACCGACTCTCGAGGTGAGAAAGGGCAATGCACGGTACCGTAGAGGCTAGCAAATTGCGAAAAGGTAAGAGTGCGTATAATCCATGTACTCACATCTATTATATATAAAAAGTAATTAACGGGTAACAAGAAAAAAGGAAATAAGCTAGAAATTCCTACAAAAAACAGAAATATCCAACCTTTCATTTAGTAAATCAAAAATTTACAACCGTTAGATCCACTTTTAAGTTGAATAAATTACCCACCAATGCCATCAAGTATATATGGCTAATTTTAGTTACATGATGTGTCTAATCTAGCCCGTAAACCTATTTTCCTGGATTTCCCCGTGGCAGGCGCCGGCCACCTCTCCCAAAACCTATTTTCCTAGATTTCTCCATGCATGGCTGCCGCCGGCCACATCTACGTACGTACGTGATCCTCCAACCATTGACACTTTCACCATTGGACATCACATGGATTTTTCCTTTACCTCCACGTCCACTACGTAGATCACTTTGCATTCATAGGCATCCCATGGATTTTCTCTGTAGCTCCATGTCCGCTACGTAGATCCCTTCCCTCTCGTACATAAAATTCTTGCTGCAGTTGATTTTCTCTGAACGATTTTCTTTTGCAGATTTGTATAGGATGAGAAGATGGTGCGCAGGAACACAGACAGCTTCCAAGGTTGTAGGCGGCGCCAATCGCAATGCTAAAGGATTTTTTTACACATTTGTATGACGAGATGATGTGCAGGAACACATGCAGCTTTCGAGATCGTGAACGGCCGTGTCCAGGAAATGCCAGGGCGCTTAACGTCATACGAGAAGAATTAAAGGTGTGACTTGGATTAACCCCGCTGCTGGCCGGTATACGTACACAACATAAATAACAAAGTTGATTGATTATTCCAGCGGCAGTATCGAGCAGCCGAGGCTATTCTGTACGTGCATGTCCAAATCATTGGAGTTAGCATATGCAAGGATCGATCAAGAGTTTAAGTACGTGCATGTTTGCTTCTTTGTAAAGCATCGGCATGTAGTATCCTTGAGTGGAAGTTAGCTTTTCTTCAGCGTCGTTCTGACAGGAATTACTTGGTAGCCAGGATCTTAGCGGGTTGCCACCATGATCCTGGTCTTGCATCATCCACGTTGATAGCTACCAGAGAGTGGAAAGATTTAGTGATTCCAGGATAAGGCCATGTGCGAGGAACCCATACTGATATTGATATATAAGTATAAACTACAAGGTACCATACATTTCTATTCAACTAATTTTTTTTTGAAAAATTATCAACCGAATCATTGTAGCTATGCAGGCACATATGTTCTGGGTTTCCTCTGCTAGCAACACATCCATCATTGGGTAAGATAGATACGATTGGGATTGACATATGATGGCGTTTCGAGAATGAGAAATTTGATGGGATTAACACCATATATATGCATGATTACCATCACTCTTTTTTATTGATCACCTTGGACTACATGTGCTAAATTATTTCTTTGCAGAAGAAAAAACTATAACTGAAGTTTTATATATTTCTTTACATTCCCTTTCTTCCGTTTACAGCCATCGAATGTATAATTTATGTCCTATGAGAGTATCTAGCTATGTGGGTATTTCAAACATAGAAAAGAAATAGTACATCCTGTAATTAAGAAACTATGACAAAAGTTATAGAAAATACGTCACCAAATTAGAATTAGAAAATAGAAATTACAAATTACAAATTAGAAATAGAAATTAGAAATCTATCTATTATTATATATTAGAAGTACTTGATGGGTTAACCAGAAAAAGATAAATAAACTACAAAATCTCACAAAAATTAGAAACATTTGTCCTTTAATTTTATATTCCAGGAAATAATAACCGTTAGACCTACTTTAGAACTGAAGAAAATATCATCCTCTATAAATTACCCACCATTGCCATTACATAAAACCTTATGCTCCTAGAAAATTTTCCTCACGTCTAAAACAATCACGTGTCCACCTCAAAAGGAAAAAAAAGAATGGTCTTTCCTCTAGCTAAAGAAAATAAAGTGTCCAGGTAAAAAAAAATACACCGGTCCTAACATGTCCTGGTGTCTAGGTTAGAGAACAATCGCGTGATGAGGTCAAAACAAAAAGAATCGCCATCCGTCTAAATAGCTAAAGAAAATCACGTGTCTATGTCCAAAAAATACCCGTTCTCATGTGTCCAGGACATAGACGATCAACCGTCCATCTACCTAATGAAAATCACGTGAGATTTTTGCAAACGTACATCCATCAGGTGCATACGTAACTGTACATGTGTTGCATTGTCTTTCCGGCCAGCCGGGAGCGAATCAATCAGGAGCTTTGTTATGTTACATAAGAGGGAAATCCATCATCTTTACTTCATGTGTGTCTACGTGCGTGTTGACCCTGGGCAGAATCAATCAACAAGGATGGCTAGCTTTGCACTGTAGGAACCGGTCAGCTTCGTCGTTTATGTTAAATATAGAGAGAGACTAACTTGGTAATGAAATAGAGGAAATCAAGCAAACCAAAAGCTCAAAATTCACCGGTTCTAAATGGTCCACTCGAAGTTGACCAGAACAGATAATTCTGCCAAAAAAATCGATTTCACCTCCAAACCTAGGTATATTATCTATTACGATCTTAGAATTATCAATCGTATCTATCTATACACATACCATTGTGGTAGAAGGAAACTTGGTTTTTCACATTACTATGAACGGATCCTAAACAGAGAAAAATTCAAACCTAGGGAAGGTCAAAGTAATCGAGATTTATGGAGCAAGCAGATGATGGAGCATGCATGTGGACGGGGTGTCGTTCTAAACAGTGGCTGGAGAACCGGCTGTACGTACACACAGATATCAAAGAAGACATCCTAGGATTGGTAATAGGAGCTTCTACGCCTACGCCGCCAAGGACAAGCCGTATCCATCTCAGGAGATTTCAACCTGGAATGATAGAATTCAAATATCAAGTAGTTACATTCTCATGCCACTTGATTTCTATTATCATGCTACTAATCTCATCCTTCACCAAAATTCAAGGCAAGATGATAGAACGGCTGGCAACGATGACAGATGGGGACATCCAAAGTATCCAGTTAACTAGAAAAGGCTATGCAACACATCCTGCTTTCTCTACCAATCATAATGTTGTCCTGAAACCACACTATGTATCTGCACCGTCATCGGTTTTCTCACACAATTTCGGCATGTTCTATTGTACAACATATAATATTCAAAAAGAATAATTAAAGCCTATTATTTATTTATCATACAAATATATGAGGGATAAATTCGTATAGTTCAGCACCAAAGACCTCATTATAACTACTTCCATTGAATCACCTCCATCATGGTAATTGACAAACCAAATAACCTTATTATTCAATCTGTCGTGGTACACATGAGTTGTAATGGGTTTTTCCTTCATGAATGTAATGCTCAAATTTGACTACGAAATTTTTCTGGAGTCATGTGTTCTAAAGTGTACAAATATAATAGAATCCAAGTAAAAGTTGTAATTTTTTAGAGTGCAAGACTACATGAAACACACTAATATCAATACATGATGTTTAATTTCTTTCAAAGATCTAACAAAATTAAACTCCGGAAAAAAATTCAATGGTAGATTCGGAAAATTTTAGTAAAATATTATTACATCTAGGTGTGAAATGATATTTTTTTTCTTAATCCTTATTAATTAGGTTCGGATTTAGTATTACTACTAATATTTATGTACTACACAAATAACGAATGACAATCAAAATATTCAAATGGATTCTAGAATATTTGTAATCTCACATTATATAAGAAATTTAATGATATATGACAGAGGGTTAAAAGACATTGCCCGCGCATCGAGCGGGCCACTTTCCTAGTTAGTCATAAAGAACTCATATACTTATTGCAAAAGTTTATTAGCCCTCGAAGCAAAGTACTACTACGCATGCCCCTATGGAGATAGATTGGTAGGAAAGTACCATCGCTCTTCCCCGACCGCCACTCATAAGGAAGACAATCAATAATAAATCATGCTCCAACTTCATAGCATAACGAGAGACTTTACGTGCATGCTTCGGGAATCAAAAACCTTAACACCAATATTCTTACTAAACACAACCGTTTACTAGTACCTCCACATATTCCATCTCTATATCGCAAAACTATTGCAAGCAATCAAACATTCCATATTCAGTGATCCAAAAGTTTTATGTAGGATTTTATGACTAACCATGCAAATGACCAATTCCTTTTGACTCTCTAAATAGATATAAGTGAAGCATGAGAGTTTAATTATTTCTGCAAAAGATCATGCTCTAACAAATATAAGTGAAGGAAAAGAGCATTCTTCAAATAATGATTTTCTATGTGAAGAGAAACAGGCAATCCAAACTTCAAATCATATAAGTGAAGCACATGAAGCATTCTACAAGGCCATACTCAAAAGATATATGTGAAGTGTAATGAGCATTATACAAATAAACCATGGACTAGCTCATACCAGCATGGTGCATAAAAGAAAAATGAAAACTAAAAGCAAAAGACGCTCCAAGGTTTGTGATACGTCTCCGTCGTATCTACTTTTCCAAACACTTTTGCCCTTGTTTTGGACTCTAACTTGCATGATTTGAATGGAACTAACCCAGACTGACGCTATTTTAAGCAGACTTTCCATGGTGTTATTTATGTGCAGAAGCAAAAGTTCTCGGAATGACCTGAAACTCCACGGAACATCTTTTTGGAAAATATCAAAAATACTGGCAGAAAAATCCACGTCAGGGGCCCACACCCTGTCCACGAGGGTGGGGGGCGCACCTGCCCCCCTGGGAATGCCCCCTACCTCGTGGGCCCCCTGACACTCCATCGACCTCAACTCCAACTCCATATATTCACTTTCGAGGAGAAAAAAATCAGAGAAAAGGATTCATCGCGTTTTACGATACGGAGCCGCCGCCAAGCCCTAAAACCTCTCGGGAGGGCTGATCTAGAGTCCGTTCGTGGCTCCGGAGAGGGGGATTCATCGTCGTCGTCATCATCAACCATCCTCCATCACCAATTTCATGATGCTCACCGCCGTGCGTGAGTAATTCCATCATAGGCTTGCTGGACGGTGATGGGTTGGATGAGATCTATCATGTAATCGAGTTAGTTTTGTTAGGGTTTGATCCCTAGTATCCACTATGTTCTGAGATTGATGTTGCTATGACTTTGCTATGCTTAATGCTTGTCACTAGGGCCCGAGTGCCATGATTTCAGATCTGAACCTATTATGTTTTCATGAATATATTTGAGTTCTTGATCCTATCTTGCAAGTCTATAGTCACCTACTATGTGTTATGATCCGGCAACCCCGAAGTGACAATAATCGGGACCACTCCCGGTGATGACCATACTTTGAGGAGTTCATGTATTCACTATGTGCTAATGCTTTGTTCCGGTACTCTATTAAAAGGAGGCCTTAATATCCCTTAGTTTCCATTAGGACCCCGCTGCCACAGGAGGGTAGGACAAAAGATGTCATGCAAGTTCTTTTCCATAAGCACGTATGACTATATTCGGAATACATGCCTACATTACATTGATGAATTGGAGCTAGTTCTGTGTCACCCTATGTTATGATTGTTACATGATGAACCGCATCCGGCATAATTCTCCATCACCGATCCAATGTCTACGAGCTTTTCATATATTGTTCTTCGCTTATTTACTTTTCGTTGTTACTGTTACAATCACTACAAAACACCAAAAATATTACTTTTTCTACCGTTACTTTTGTTACCGCTACCGTTACTTCCATACTACTTTGCTACTAAATACTTTGCTGCAGATACTAAGTTATCCAGGTGTGGTTGAATTGACGACCCAACTGCTAATTCTTGAGAATATTCTTTGGCTCCCCTTGTGTCGAATCAATAAATTTGGGTTGAATACTCTACCCTCGAAAACTGTTGCGATCCCCTATACTTGTGGGTTATCAAGACTATTTTCTGGCACTGTTGCCGGGGAGCATAGCTCTATTCTTTGAGTCACTTGGGATATATATCTGCTGGTCACTATGAGGAACTTGAAAGACGAGAAAACAAAAATTTATCCCTCAACTACGAGGGGAGGTAAGGAACTGCCATGTAGCTCTGCACTTGATTCACCTTCTGTTTTGAGTAAGCTTGCGACACCTAAATCTGCTTCTGCTATTCGTTCTGATATGTCGCATGTTATTGATGATGCCACTTCTGCTATGCATGATACTTATGATGAAACTACTTCTATGCTTGATACTACTGTGCCACTTGGTGAATTTCTTGATGAACAACTTGCTAGGGCTAGAGAGAATGAAATTATTGAAACTGATTATATTGATGATCGTGATGATGAAGACTCTCCCCCTAATAAATATGAATTACCTGTTGTTCCTGAGGGTTATTATTTGTATGAAGAATCTGCTAGAGCCATTCTTGCTTGCAATGATAGAAGTGATCTTAAGAAATTATTAGCTAAATGGAAGCAGCGATCTCTTGATGCTAGAATGAAATCTGACCCTGCTTTTGCTACTTCACCTATCTGTGTTATTGATAAGGATTATGAATTCTCTGTTGATCCTGATATAATTACTTTGGTTGAATCTGATCCTTTTCATGGCTATGAATCTGAAACTGTTGTGGCACATCTTACTAAATTAAATGATATAACCACCCTGTTCACTAATGATGAGAATTCTCGCTACCTTTATATCCTTAAAATATTTCCGTTCTCATTAAAGGGTGATGCTAAGATATGGTTTAATTCTCTTGATCCTGGTTGTGTGCGTAGTCCCCAGGATATGATTTGTTACTTCTCTGCTAAATATTTCGCTGCTCATAAGAAACAAACTGCTTTGAGGGATATTTATAATTTTGTGCAAATTGAAGAAGAGAGTGTCCCACAAGCATGGGGGAGGTTTCTCCAATTACTTAATGCTTTGCCTGATCATCCTCTCAAGAAAAATGAAATACTTGATATCTTTTATAATGGACTAACCGATGCTTCCAGAGGTTACCTGGATAGTTGTGCTGGTTCTGTTTTCAGGGAAAGAACACCGGATGAAGCTGAAATTCTATTGAATAATATGTTTACAAATGAAAATAATTGGACACTTCCTGAGCTAACTCCTGAGCCAATTCCTGAGCCTATTCCTAAACCAACTCCGAAGAAGAGAGGTGTTCTATTTCTCAGTCCTGAAGATATGCAAGAGGCAAAGATATCTATGAAAGAAAAAGGTATTAAAGCTGAAGATGTTAAGAATTTACCTCCTATTGAAGAAATACATGGTTTTAATCTACCGCCTGTTGAAGAAACATATGATCTTAATCCATTACCTATTGAAGAAACTCATGGTCTTGATAACCCGACACAGGTAGTAAAGGTAAATTCTCTCTATAGATTTGATGAAGGTCATATCCCTCACTATAAGTCTGCTAGACAATGCTTAGAAGAGTTTGATAATTTTATTGTCAAACAAGAAAACTTCAATGCTTATTTTGGTAGACAATTGAAATATAATTCCGATACGCTTGAGCACTTGGGTGATTATATGTCTAGAGTTAAAGGTGAACTTAAACTCATTACTAAACAAGCTTCTATGGTTACCAGTCAAGTAGAACAAGTACTTAAAGCTCAAAATGATTTGCTCAATGAATTGAATAGTAAGAATAATGATTATGCTATTAGAGTGGCTACTAGAACTGGTAGAATGACTCAGGAACCTTTGTATCCTGAAGGCCACCCAAAGAGAATTGAGCAAGATTCTCAGAGAAATAATATTGATGCACCTAGTTCTTCTAAAAAGAAGAAAAAGAAAAATGATAGGACTTTGCATGCTTCTAGTGAAACTATTGCTGAACCACCTGTGAAACTATTGCATGCTTCTATTTCTGATGCTGAAACACAATCTCGTAATGAACATGAACCTAGTGAAAATATTAATGATGATGTTCATGATGATGCTCAACCTAGTAATGATAATGATGTAGAAATTGAACCTACTGTTGATCTTGATAACCCACAATCAAAGAATCAATGTTATGATAAGAGAGACTTTGTTGCTAGGAAACACGGTAAAGAAAGAGAACCATGGGTTCAGAAACCCATGCCTTTTCCTCCCAAACCATCGAAGAAAAAGGATGATGAGGATTTTGAGCGCTTTGCTGAAATGATTAGACCTATCTTTTTGCGTATGCGATTAACTGATATGCTCAAAATGAATCCTTATGCTAAGTATATGAAAGATATTGTTACTAATAAAGAAAGATACCGGAAGCTGAAATTTCCACCATATGCGTGCTAATTACACTTTTAAAGGTGGAATACCAAACAAACTTGGAGATCCAGGAGTACCTACTATACCATGCTCCATTAAAAGAAACTATGTTAAAACTGCTTTATGTGATCTTGGAGCCGGTGTTAGTGTTATGCCTCTCTCTTTATATCGTAGAATTGATTTGAATAAGTTGACACCTACTGAAATATCTTTGCAAATGGCCGATAAATCAACTGCTGTACCTGTCGGTATTTGTGAGGATGTGCCTGTTGTAGTTGCACACATTACTATTTTAACGGACTTTGTTATTCTTGATATTCTCGAGGACGATAGAATGTCTATTATTCTTGGAAGACCCTTTTTGAATACTGCAGGGGCTGTTATTGATTGCAACAAAGGCAATGTCACTTTTCATGTTAATGGTAATGAGCATACGGTACACTTTCCGAGGAAACAACCTCAAGTTCACAGTATCAATTCTATTGGAAAAATTCCATCGATTATTTTTGGACGTTTTGAGTTTCCTTTACCTAATGTCAAGAAGAAATATGATATTCTTATTATTGGGGACGTGCATATCCCCGTCGAGGTAACATAGTGTTATTCGAAATTTCTCCGGTTCCATGTTATTCGGAATGAGTTTGTTAACAAGACGTGATCAACCTTGTTAGTGGATTCCTTTTGATGAGCATGAGATGGATGAAACTAGAAGGCACAACCTTCTGTACCTTCTTTCTAATTTCTGTTATTTAGTTGAAATAAAGTAAAAATAGTATTTTTCTATCTGTTTTCTTATTTATCCATGCAATATAAAAATACCCCGAAAATAAAAGTTCTCCAAATGCCCTAAAAATGGAATATGATTTTTTCCGGAATATTTGAGAATACGTGGCACTAAGAACACAGCAGGAGGGGCAAGCACCTGGCCATGAGGGTGGAGGGCGCGCCCTATCCCCTGGGCGCGCCCCCTGCCTCGTGGGCCCACGGTGGCTCCCCTCCACTTATTCCTGCACCCACACACTTCTTCTTCCTCCCAAAAAAATCACCATCCAGCTCAAGCACGAGTTCTAGCTCATTTTTCTGCGATTTTCGATCTCCTTGCTCAAAGCACCTCTCACAAAACTACTTGGGGGGATTGTTCCTTGGTATGTGACTCCTCCATTGGTCCAATTAGTTCTTGTTCTAGTGCTTTATTCATTGCAAATTTGTGCTGCCTAGGTGACCATGTTCTTGAGCTTGCATGTCAAATTTATCTGGTTCCAAGTAGTTCTAATGCTTGATATAGGCTCTAGTCACTTGTAGGAGTAGTTGCTATCAATTTTGTTGAGCCTAGTTCACTTTTGTTTCAAGTTACTGAAAATTTCAGAATTTTTCAGAAAATAATGAAGAGATTTTTGAGGGGCTCATCAAGCCGAAGCTCGAAGGAAAAGCAAAATGAAGAAGCACAAATGCCCAAATATAATCTGCCTCGCACCGCGGAGATTCGGCCGTGTGAATGGCCTTCCGATGATTTCTTGAGAGAAGCTGGGATTTATGATGATTTCTATTCATTGGCTGAGAATGCAGGCCTCACCGACTTCCTCCGCGACCAACGTCATCAGTATCTCTTACTCACCAATACTTTTGTGCAAAGCTTCTACTATTATCCTAAGGAAACACCTCCTTCAGTAGAGTTTCATTTATATGATGTTGTTAAGAAGATGCCACTAGATGAATTTGCAAGGTTTGCAAAATACCTTTTGAGGGTAGTTTAGAGGAACCACATCGTAAGGATGTGGACGGGTTTATTGACACCATCACTGTGGGGGAAACCAGGAAGGTTTCCGATGCAAGAATCACTAGCATACATTTTCCTGTTTTACGCTACTTTGCCATATTTGCTAGTCGTTGCTTGATTGGTCGCGGAAACCGTGGAAACCTTAGTGTTCCTGATATTATCATTTTGTTCCATGGTTTATTTTCCGATAACACTGTTAGTATGGGCGGTATTATTGCTAAACAGTTAAGTTTGAACCGTACAAAAGGCCCCATCTTTGGAGGTATTTACGCTTCACACCTTGCTGCATATTATAATATACCTATTAGGCACTATGAAAAAGAAGAAAAATTGCTGCCCACTGTTTATTTAGATTATAAGAGTATGGTAGCGCATGATTTCATTGTTAAGAATAAGGAAGGGGCGCTTAAATATAAATTGTTCTTTGATAAGCATCACCCTGAGACTATTATCTTGCCTGCTCCTTCCTTGTTTAATTTATCTGCAGGTCCGTATCTCATTCCGTGGGCGGCCATTTACGCTTACCGAAACCCTACACCAGCCACGGAGCCAGAACCACAATTTGAGCGTCCACGACAATCTAATTACCAGTGGGATCTGGAGATGATCGCCAACTAGTGGCAATCAGAGTCTTCTTCATCTCAGTACGACCCCGGGTACAACTACGGATATCCGCCAGGCCATCCGTGGCAATGAACCAACTTTGGCCAAAAGCCTAATCTTGGGGGAGTACGTATTTCCACCGACATTACATTTATGTTCACACACTCATTGCTAGATGTCGGTGCTCATACTCTTTCACTGTAACATCCATGCTAGTTTATTTTCCTTTTCTTGCTTTCTTCTTGTATGTTTAATAAACTTTAAGAAAAAAAATTAGTAGTAGCTTTTAGCTAGTTTACTTTTCTTGCTGTAGTAGTAATAATTAAAAAGAAAATCCAAAAAAATTTCCCGTTCTTCTTTTGCTTGTTGGGAGCTTTCCCGTGTAAATAGTTTTATTTCTTTTCTTTTCTTTGCGGGTCGATAGGAGAAGACCATGATTAAATTGTTGAAGTGGCTCTTATATGCATTATTGTTGATTTAACCAAGAGCCCATATTACCTTGTCTTCTCCTGTTTATTGAATGCTCGCAGATTCCAGCTTAGTCCAATGCACGTGCACTCTTATTATTTTTCACATCGTTCGGTCGTGCAAGTGAAAGGCAATTATGACGATATATGATGGACTGACTGAGATGAGAAAAGCTGGTATGAACTCAACGTCTCTTGTTTTTGTAAATATGATTAGTTCATCGTTCCCGATTCATCCTATTATGAATAAACATGTTTGCAATGACAATTAGAGATCATAGTTGCTCGTGCCATGCTTGATTAGCTATGAGTTATAATGGTTTACCCTGCGTGCCAACATGCTATTAAAATGGTTGTGATGTGGTATAGTGGGGTGGTATCGTCCTTTCAATGACTTAAGTGACTTGACTTGGCACATGTTCACACATGTAGTTGAAACAAATCAACATAGCCTTCACGATATTTATATTCATGGTGGATTATATCCTACTCATGC
Source organism: Aegilops tauschii subsp. strangulata (assembly GCF_002575655.3). Lineage (NCBI taxonomy): Eukaryota > Viridiplantae > Streptophyta > Magnoliopsida > Poales > Poaceae > Aegilops > Aegilops tauschii. The sequence goes on from NC_053041.3 coordinate 519,721,640, forward strand.
TTGTACTCAATGTTCATTAATTTTAATGCATGTTCATGACTGTTGTCGCTCTCTAGTTGGTCGCTTGACAGTCTTTTGCTAGCCTTCACTTGTACTAAGCGGGAATACTGCTTGTGCATCCAATCCCTTAAACCCCAAAGTTATTCCATATGAGTCCACTATACCTTCCTATATGCAGTATCTACCTGCCGTTCCAAGTAAATTTGTATGTGCCAAACTCCAAACCTTCAAATGAAATTCTGTTTTGTATGCTCGAATAGCTCATGTATCAACTAGGGCTGTCCGTGTCTTCCATGCTAGGCGGGTTATTCTCAAGAGGAGTGGACTCCGCTCCTCATTCACGAGAAAATGGCTGGTCACCGGGATGCCCAATCCCATGCTTTATGCAAACTAAATCAAAATAATTGCAAACAAAACTCCCCCTGGGACTGTTGCTTGTTGGAGGCACTCGTTGTTTCGAGCAAGCCATGGATTGATGCTTATTGGTGGAGGGGGAGTATAAACTTTACCATTCTGTTTGGGAACCGCCTATAATGTGTGTCGCATGGAAGATATCGCCATCTCTTGGTTGTTATGTTTACAATGAGAGTATACCGCTCAAAATATTACTTATCTCTATTTCAAAACCGAGCTCTGGCACCTCTACAAATCCCTTCTTCCCTCTGTGAAGGGCCTATCTATGTTGAGTCATCACCCTCTTATTAAAAAGCAGTAGCTGGAGAGCGCAGCTGTCATTTGCATCCATTACTATTAATTTATATTGGGTATGACAATGATTGGATCTCTTTTACCATGAATTACAATGTCTAGTCAGTCCTTGATCTTTAAAGGTGCTCTGAATTTATGTTTTGCGGTCTCAGAAAGGGCTAGCGAGATACCATCTTGATATATTATATCATGATTGTTTTGACAAAGTGTTGTCATCCGAGATTTATTATTATGGCTCGCTAGTTGATTATGCCATTGATATGAGTAAACATCAGACCTAAGAGTTATTGTGAATGTGGTTAGTCATAATCTTTGCTGAAAACTTGAATGTTGGCTTTATATATTTACAACAACAAGAGCAAACAGAGTTTGTAAAAGTTTTTCTTTATCACTTTCAGTTTATCAACTGAATTGCTTGAGGACAAGCAAAGGTTTAAGCTTGGGGAGTTGATACGTCTCAATCGTATCTACTTTTCCAAACACTTTTGCTCTTGTTTTGGACTATAACTTGCATGATTTGAATGGAACTAACCCGGACTGACGCTGTTTTCAGCAGACTTTCCATGGTGTTATTTATGTGCAGAAGCAAAAGTTCCCGGAAAGACCTGAAACTCCACGGAACATATTTTTGGAAAATATCAAAAATACTGCAAGAAAAATCCACATTAAGGGGCCCACACCCTGTCCACGAGAGGGGGGGCACGCCTGCCCCCCTGGGCACGCCCCCTACCCCGTGGGCCCCCTGACGCTCCACCGACCTCAACTCCAACTCCATATATTCACTTTCGGGGAGAAAAAAATCAGAGAAAAGGATTCATCACGTTTTACGATACGGAGCCGCCGCCAAGACCTAAAACCTCTCGGGAGGGCTGATCTGGAGTCCGTTCGGGGCTCCGGAGAGGGGGATTCGTCGCCGTCATCATCATCAACCATCCTCCATCACCAATTTCATGGTGCTCACCGCCGTGCGTGAGTAATTCCATCGTAGGCTTGCTGGACGGTGATGGGTTGGATGAGATCTATCATGTAATCGAGTTAGTTTTGTTAGGGTTTGATCCCTAGTATCCATTATGTTCTGAGATTGATGTTGCTATGACTTTGCTATACTTAATGCTTGTCACTAGGGCCCGAGTGCCATGATTTCAGATCTGAACCTATTATGTTTTCATGAATATATGTGAGTTCTTGATCCTATCTTGCAAGTCTATAGTCACCTACTATGTGTTATGATCCGGCAACCCCGAAGTGAAAATAATCGGGACCACTCCCGGTGATGACCATAGTTTGAGGAGTTCATGTATTCACTATGTGCTAATGCTTTGGTCCGGTACTCTATTAAAAGGAGGCCTTAATATCCCTTAGTTTCCATTAGGACCCCGCTGCCACGGGAGGGTAGGACAAAAGATGTCATGCAAGTTCTTTTCCATAAGCACGTATGACTATATTCGGAATACATGCCTACATTACATTGATGAATTGGAGCTAGTTATGTGTCACCCTATGTTATGGTTGTTACATGATGAACCGCATCCGGCATAATTCTCCATCACCGATGCAATGCCTACGAGCTTTTCATATATTGTTCTTCGCTTATTTACTTTTCCGCTGTTGCTGTTACAATCACTACAAAACACCAAAAATATTACTTTTGCTACCGTTACCGTTACTTCCATACTACTTTGCTACTAAATACTTTGCTGCAGATACTAAGTTATCCAGGTGTGGTTGAATTGACAACTCAACTGCTAATACTTGAGAATATTCTTTGGCTCCCCTTGTGTCGAATATATAAATTTGGGTTGAATACTCTACCCTCGAAAACTATTGCGATCCCCTATAGTTGTGGGTTATCAGTTTGCACATATCACGCGAACGAGACGAGAACGAAAACATACCGATACTTGTTGAAGAAAGATGGGATGCCTTCCGGAGCATCCCCAAGCATAGATGCTTGAGTCTCCTTGAATGTTTACTTGGGGTGCCTTGGGCATTCCCAAGCTTGATCTGTTGCCTCTCCTCCTTCTCCTCATATGGAGACCTCCTCGATCTTTGATCACTTCATCCACACAAAACTCAACAAGAAGCTCGGTAAGATCCGTTTGTATATTAAAGCAAATCACTACTCTAAGTACTGTTGCAAACCAATTCATATTTAATTTTTGCATTGTATCTACTGTAATATAACTTTTCCATGGCTTATACCACCGATAGAATCGATAGTTTCATTAAAACAAGCAAAACAATGCATCAAAAAACAGAATCTGTCTGAAATAGGACAGTCTGTAGCAATCTGAACATCTACTATACTTCTGGTACTCCAAAAATTCTGAAAAATTAGGAAAAATAAAATTTTGTATATTAGGACAGTACAAAAGGTTTCAGAACCGTTTGACGTTCCAGTAAAAAATGTAAAATCGTGCACTACAGCCAAAGTTTTTGTTTTGCACCGCACAAGCCAACAAGCAGTTTAAACATCCTAAAGGCAAATCTTGTCACATTATTTTAATTATACAATGGAATTGTACAAGGGGATAATTATTTTTGTTGAAAAGTTTCTGTAATTAAGATTAACAAAGTTTCCATGAGCAAGAACAAAGTTCAAGGACATCCCCCACTTTCACAAAGCTCGTCTCCCTCACTTTCGCTTTTCTTTTTGTGAAGTTTTAAGGCCCCCCCCTATATTTTTCTTTGTTTTTAAACTATATAAAAGCACTCAATAGAATAAATGACTCTCTAAAACTTTCGGGTTGTCTCCCTGGCAGCGCTTTCTTTAAAGCCATTAAGCTAGGCATAAAGTGCTCAAGTAATGGATCCACCTGGATCCCAAGGCATATCAAAGCCAATTTTAATTAGCAATGATTTGGCATTTAGTAGTGAGCACAAAGGAGCATATATCAAGCAGTGACGAAGTCTAACTGTCTTCCTATGCATCGGCATGTCATACAAGGCCAATACATAACATAAGCAGTTTCTTGCAATTTTATCGTGTTGGAAACATAGAGAGGTGGAGATATCGTTCCTCTCTCATAATAATTGCAAGTAGGAGCAGCAAGCACATGCATATTATATTCTTCAAAATACTCATATGCAACGGTAAAAGGCAACCCATCAATATAATCCTTAACAAGAGCAAACTTCTCTGATATAGTGTAGTTGGGAGAATTGGAAAACATAATAGGACTATCATGTGTGGGTGCAATAGCAACAATGTAATTCTTAACATAAGGAACTATAGCAAGTTCATCTCTATCAGCATAATTTAAATTGGCATCATGGCCACAAGCATAACAAGCATCAAGTTCATCAAAAAGGGATATTTCAAATGAATCAACGGAATCATAGCAATTATCATAGCATTCATCCTTGGTAAGAACGAAGGGGCATTAAATAGTGTGTGAGTTGAAGAGTTAGTCTCGTTAGAAGGTGGGCACGGGTAGCTCATCCGCTCTTCCTCCGTTTGTTCTTCGCTCTCCTCATCATCTTTTTCATCCAATGAGCTCGCAGTTTCATGAATTTCTTCTTCGACAGACTCCTGCAAAATATTAGTCTCTTCTTGGACAGCGGATTTATTCTCAATAAATACATCAATATCGTAATTGTATTTATAATTATCATAGCAATATTTAAGGATAGCAAGATTTTCAGGTCTATAAACTAAATCATCAAAATCTTAAAACTTTTTAAACAAAGATTCAATTTCATAAGCACCCTTAAAATCAACAAATTCTTCAATTCGTTCCACATCATAATAATCATATATACCATTAGCATAAGAAGCTAAGGTTTCATTATGATTAATCTTGCATGAAAAGGGAAGATGTGTAGCATTCATCCTAGAGCAACAAGTATAATCATATCTCAAGCATAGATTCCAAGCATACCACTTCAATATATGAATTTGATCCCATAACAATTTCCCTTTATGAGTCAAGCGATAATCCCTAAAGTATTCACGTTGATCCAGCATTACTCCCATTATATAGTTGAATGGGGTTTTCTCAGGATTATCAAAGCAATGCATAATATCTTTCACATAACAAGCATCGAGGGTTTTAGGAGGTTCCCCATCTCCATGAGTAGCAGGTACAACTAATTTTTTTTTGTGTTTCGTGTTCCATATCCATAACTAAAGATAGAGAACAACTTAGAACAGGAAATAAAAACTACTTGGTGATAAAGCAAACAAGCACACACGAGAATATTCACCCCATGCTGTAACTCCCCGTAATGGCGCCAGAAAACGGCCTTGATAACCCACAAGTATAGAGGATCGTTTGTAGCCTTTTTCGATAAATAAGAGTGTCGAACCCAACGAGGAGCTAAAGGTAGAACAAATATTCCCTCAAGTTCTATCGACCACCGACACCACCGACACAACTGCTTTACCGAAAACAAGTATGAAACTAGTTTGTAGGAGTGATGCTAGAACTACTTTGCAAGAATAAAACTATAAGTACTTTGCAAGATAATAAAAGTTATGTGTTTAGTAAAAGGGTTTGTGTCAACAAGAAAGTTATTTGTCCCTAGGAAATCGATAAAAAGTATCAGTAATCATTCTTGCAATTTTATATGAGGGAGAGGCATGAGCTAACTTACTTTCTCTACTTGGATCATATGCACTTATGATTGGACCCCTAGCAAGCATCCGCAACTACTAACGATCATTAAGGTCATGAAACCAAACCATAGCATTAGGTATCAAGTCCTCTTTACTCCCGTACGTCATACCCCACTTACTCGAGTTTAATCTTCTATTACTCTCGCAACCCACCATAAGCGAACCATGAACATATTGCAACACCCAACAACAGGGGACCCTCACGTTTGCGCGAGAACGAAGGGCACTGTAGGAAAGCACCATAAATAAAATATACAATCATACCAACCAAGATCATGATTAACCCACAGGACAAAACGGATCTACTCAAACATCATAGGATAGCTAAATATCATTGGGAAATAATATATGGAGTTGAGAACCATGTTTAAGTTGAGATTACACCAGGGAGAAGGGGTATCACACCGCTGCATAGAGGGGGAGAGAGTTGGTGTTGACGGTAGCAAGATTGTTGATGTAGATCATCGTCCCGATCGTTGCCCCGGCGGCACTCCGGCGCCACCGGAAGCGAGGAGGAGTGTAGCGATCCGACCTCAAATGGTCAAATCTCTGTGCATAAGTGTCATCCCTGGATCGGTAATGCTGACACACACAGTACTTGAAGGATTTATAACAGAGTGCAATCACACACTTATTACATCGAATGTCTCAAAAGAGAATTTATTACAATAATTTGGCTTAAGGCTATCTAAATAAGATAACAGCGGAAGCATCGAAGGTAAATGAGTCCATCAACTCCAATGACATAGCTGAGTGCACGACAACGACCTAGCGCACCTTACTCTTCGTCTGAAAAGTGTGCAACATAATACGTTGCAGCCCGATCGAAACGGGTCAGCACATGGAATATGCTGGCAAAATAACATTGTAGAGCGATGAACAAAGTAAATGCTAACACTACATGCATATATGGCTGGTGGAGGCTCTATGGTTATCTTGTTTTTGCAAAAAGCCAATTTTCCCTACTTCAAAGAATATATTTTATTTAACTACAAAGTTTTTTGAAAACATTGAGAATGGAAACCCCATCTCAATCCCAAATTAATAATCAATAACCCAACAAATTAATTAAGTAAAGTGACGAGATCATCATAATAATTCAATAACTAGATACTCAAGATGTCCATAACCGGGGACACGGCTAACCATGATTAGTTTGTACACTGTGGAGAGGTTTGCACACTTTTCCCCACAAGACTCTATCTCCTCCATTGGATTTCTCGCACTACATGGTGTTTGAGAAACGGATGACCGAGACACAGTCTTTCAGAAGCGTTAACTCTTTCGACGGGTAAACCGTACCACCTACATCCCCTACATCTGCTAGTATACCACTGAAAGAGGTCACACAACATACTCAACTATGCCAGAGCCTGTAATGGCTTGTGGCTGCACACGGAAGTTTCTAGCATGAAAAATCTTACGATCCCTTTTACCCTAGGTGGTGAACCATAGGATGATCACACAGGTTCCCCGGGATCTCCTTGGACATCACTGGATTCCCCAGGTGCCCACAAACAATCCACCCAGATGTGTATTAAAGTAGCCACGTTAAATAAACCCTTAGTTCATAATGATCTCACATATGTCATGAATCACTCAACCAAACCACGTCTACGAGCATAGCATAGCAGTATAAGCATAACGTAGAAGTAACCCCCAGGGTTTGAAATAATGGCAATAGGTACTACCTCATCATCTACTTCCCAATACCCACATGTTATCAAAACCTACTCATGCAATGTTTGAGGGTTGGACTAAGGCATAAAAACTGGGTAATAAAGGGGTATGATCAAAGTGTTACTTGCCTTGCTGACGATCTGCAAACCCTAGAGACTCGTAGTAGCACGCTTCGCACTCTGGAAATTCTATCAAAAACAAAAAATAGCATACATAATCACTCAAGCATAGTTGCAAGGGTAAAAACTCAGATAAAAAGATCCAAACTGGAAGTTCAACTGGAGTGTTTCGATTCGCAAAAAGAATCAATCGATTCGGAGCTACGAAACTCAAACTACGATCAAAAGAAGTTCGAATTCAAATCTGCTTGCAACCAAGTTTTAAATTGTCCAAAATCATGGTCATGTTGACTAACTGGAAAGAGGGGTCCGAGACGAAGATTTTGGCGTTGGTTTCACTGGATTTGGACAAGCGAGCAAAAAGTTGCGAGCGTTTGAAGATCAGGGGCTAATCTGCGATAAAAATAATCATGGATAGGTCCCTGGTCAAAAATAAAATTAAAAGAAAAAGACTAAAGAACGAACGTTCGTTAACAGAGACGAACGAACGAACGCGTTCGTGAACAGATGCGTTCGGGCGAACGTTCGCTAATTAGCGAAACCGAAAAAACCCGAATCGAACCGATCTAACGAAAAAAAAACGGGCGACGGCGACGGTTTTTACAGGTTCTTTGAAAAAGACCGGCGGCGGTGAGATCCGGCGGACGGGGCTCCGGCGGGGCTGTGGGGCTGCGGCGGCGGGGTCGGCGGGGTGGGGCGAGGGCGCGGGGCTGCGGCTGCTGCTACTGCTGCGGAGGCGGCGGGCGGTGGTGGTGAGGAGAGAGGGGCCGGGGGGTCCGGCTTTTAAAGCCTCGGGGGGGGGGGGGGGGACGGGGCAACTTGGGCAAGGGGCGGCGGCGCGTGGAGTCCGAGCCGGACTCTTGTTGGAGTCCGCCGGCGGCACAGCGGCGCGGAGCGTGGAGGCGGTGGTGCGGGCCGCCCGGCCTGCTCGGTTGGGCCTTCGACCCAATCGGGCGGGAACTCTTTTTTTTAATAAATTCCGCCGAGAAAAAAAAATCCTAATAAAATAAAAAAACTTCTAAAAATTCCAAAAACAATTTTCACCGTTTAAATAAAATATTTAGAACAAGTTGAACATTTTTGTGGCCTAAAAACGCAATTTTGGAAAAGTGCTTATTTTTCTAATTCAAATAAAATAGCAATAAAATACCTAATAAAATATTAATTTGATTTTAATGTTTTTCCTCCAACATTCCCCTCTTATTTTGGAGAAGTCATTTATCATAAATATTTCGGAGAGAAAAAATATTAAAATCAAAATGATCCTCTTTTCAAATTTGAGAAAATTCAAACATGAAAATAAATGAAATCCCAACTCTCTCCGTGGGTCCCTGAGTTGCTTAGGATTTCTAGGATCACAATCAAAATGCAAATAAATTATGATATGCTTATGATGACCTATGTATAACGTCCAAATTGAAAATTTGGGATGTTACAAGGAGAGAGCCCCCCTCCTTCTTCTTCTTCCTTGGCCTCCCCCCTAGATGGGAGGAGAGTTTATCGGAGTTCGGATCTAAAACTGACTCTATCGGAGTTCGGATCTGTACACTCACCTAAGGGGCTACTTCCATCAAGGATTCCCCTCACCGAGGACAGGCGGCGCGGACGTGCGACAGGAGGTCCAAAATAACTTTTTGTAGACCGCACTCTTTATTTCGAGCCTGTACTCTGCCTCTTCCTCCGCCTCCGACCCCGAGCATGTCAAATAGCTGGGGTTGTGGTCTTTATATATATAAAGTAATCATTGGCATATTGCTCAGCTCCTAGTAAATAGTATCTGAATTAATCATCCATGTTGTTTCGCCAATGAATATGGCTCATATGGTTGTTTCACAGATATACCCCGGCATAACCTGCCAGGGGCTTGGTATGGGAACAAATGAGTTGCCAGCAAAAGTCCGAACAGCTCTATAGCGTACTTCGGCGTCGCAAGTTTGGCCTTATATGCATCAGCTCCGAATCATTGTCTTGGGTCAATAGTTGGGTTGCCCGGCTCCTGTGCTTGCTACCCTACGTTCCGCTCCATCAGCTAGGGTAGTAAAGGGAGAACTACTGCGATTGTGCTTCCGGCTCATCTGGTCAGGCACCTCAGTAGAGAAAGCCGAAAACTGACTGTCATGATGCGGCGAGAGCTGGTCAACCACTTGACGACTTATTGGAATCCTTAGCGATTCTCCGTGTCACATGCGAGATCTTTAAATATTTCAAATATTTAAGGCACCATATTATAATACGCCGCATACATGCCAGGGGCTATGTCGTAGTCCCACCATAAAACTCCTATGGCTAAGTGAAAGTGTTAACGCCCTATAGTCCGATTGCCTCGTTCGTCGCATTATCACCTCCTTCATGGACCAAGACGTTGGATAAAGAGTGATTAAATGCTTTTCCGAACACCCCCGTACTTCCTACGAGGGGGCTGAAGCCGACAACGGGAAAACTTTCAAATTATATTAAAATGGCCGCACAGGAGGAATACAAAGCTTTCGAGCAAAACATAAAAATAGATTAACTATAAAATTGTCTTTTACAATTCTCATCCACCTCACTCGAACATTATGTCTTTCGAGCATTGACCCTCTATCAAGCGGGCGGCCTCTAGGACGTCTTCAAAATAATGCTCCGGCTCGGGACGGTCCTTGCCCTTGGGTGGACTCTTCGCCGCAACATCAATGGCCTTCATCTTCCCCCAGACTATCTTGACTCGGGCAAAAGCCATCCGTGCACCCTCAATGCACGTCGACCACTTCACAGCGTCGATACACGGCACCGTGTCAACAAGCCTTTGCACCAAACCTAAGTAGCTATTCGGAACAGGCTCGGTTGGCCACAACCGGATTATGATGTTCTTCATGGCAGCGCAGGATATCCTATGAAGCTCGGCCCATTGGGACATATGTTCATTCAGCAACAGAGGGCGCTTTGATGCGCAAAACTGTGACCAGAAAAGCTTCTCCGTTGCGTACCCCTCTCGCGCTTGATAATATTGCGCCGCATCAGAAGAACTCTTCGGCAAGTCTAAAAATTTGTCCGGAGAGCTCCACACTCGGTCAAGCTGAGCATAGTTTGGATCGCCGAACTTAGTCTATAGCAGAAAGGGTTTACCAGCCGCAATCTCCCCAGCTTGCCGGATCTCCTCACGGGCTGCTCTGGATTCGGACCGCGCTTCTCTCGCCTCTTGTAAGGTCTTGTTTAGTTCAGCCGTTTTGGATTCATTCTCCTTCTCCAGAAATTCACAGCGGCCAGTAGCATTTTTCAGTTCGAGCACCATCGTGTATATCTTCTCCTCGTCTTGGCACCGTGCAGCTTGTTCGGCTTTTAGCTCAGCCTATGCCTTTTCGGCAGCCACATTGCTACACCGGGCCTGCTCCTTGGCCCGGGACAGCTCCGCTCGAAGAACTTCAACGGCGGCAGCACCATCTATAGTCATGCATATTCCAGCATATAAATCTTAGCATCATGCTTATACCACAAAAATATGTGGGGATTGCCCCAAATACATACCTTGCGACTCGTCAAGACGCATATTGATTAACGCAAGGTCATCCCCTGCTACATGAAGCTTCCGCTGCAACTCGGCAATATCCATAGTTCGGGAAGTAGCCAAGGGGGAAGCAGCCTGTGTTCAAGTCCATCAGATTAAATCCTTGAGTAATTCTTTTTGATCCTCCGTTCGCTTCCCAGTGGAAGCCGACCCGAGTCTCAGGGGCTACTACCTATACACAGGTGCATCTTTGCAAATAAAACATAGCTGAAAACATCATATCACAAACCTCGAAGCCTTTTAGTAGGATCATGAATGCTTCATTCAATCCGCTCTTCGCGGACAAAATCTTCTCAACCACTGTACCCATCAAGGTACGCTATTCCCCCAAGACAGATGCTTTTTGCAACATGTCTCGCAATATATCCGGAGCCTCCGGGTTTCCGGAAGCCGCTCTAGGAGCGCAACCATCCTTTGAAGGAATCCGTTCACCCATCTCCAGAATCACCGTCGGCTGCGAGCCAGACAGTTCGGGGCCTTTATTATCAGCCCCAGAATCCCGGACGGTCGGAGATCCACCTTCGGGTACTGCCTCTTTTATCAGCGTAGCTTGTTGATCAAGAAAAACCCTCCGCGATGACACTTCAGAGTCATCCGCCTTATTTGGCGAGGAGGTTGGGGAAGGCGTCTCGCTCTCCATCATCTCTGGGAGGAGACCTCCCGAAGAAGAGGATTGCCCAGAAAAACTCTGTGCCGACCTGGAAAAATGCACGGACACATTACGTATATCTTCGGTAACGGCAAAGGCGCAGGACACTATCAAAGTACCCCATATTCACTTATGGTTTGGTCAAGGGCTTGTCCTCATGTTGGAGCTGTTCAACGGCATCGCTTTCCAAACCCAAGCCACTCGACGGTACTCCCAACTTTCGGAGGCGGCCCTTTTCCTCCTGCTCGGAGAAGGGATACCGGGTCCTCTTTCGCCTCTGTCTTCAGGCGAGGAAAGGTCGATTTCTCCGGACTCAGTATCCGACTTACCTCCAGAACAAAGGTCATCTCGGGTCTTCTCGCTCTCCTCTTTACCCTCCCTTGCCGGCGCCTGGTATGGTGCCGAGGCCAGTATCCTTGTTAACATAGGATTAGCTGGGTCTTCGGGAAGGGGAGCCGAACACCTAATCTGTTCCACTTTCTTTATCCAGCCCTGAAAAAGGATGATTCGGTCAGTGTCTTATCATTGGGTGTCTGATTATGAGGTGTTCGACGGACGGGTACTTACCGGGGTGTCCGGATGGTTACAGTCTAGGCCGATATCTTCGCTGGTGTCCGGCCATTGCTTTCGTTTCCCGAAAAATAATCTCCACATTCCTTCGTGCATAGTGCCGAAGAAGTGCTGAAGAGTCTACGGCCCTTCTGGATTGAACTCCCACATGCGGAGAGGCCGTTGCTGGCACGGCTGGGTCCGGCGGACTAGCATTACTTGAACAATGTTGACGATATTGATGTCCCTCTCAATGAGGCTTCAGATGCGACTTTGCAAAGCCAGCACCTCGTCCGTTGATCCCCAGTACAAACCCTTATTAATCCACGATGCAAGCTGAATTGGGGGGCTGGATCGAAATGCGGGCGCAGCTGCCCACTTGGAACCACGGGGCTCGGTGATATAGAACCATCCCTACTGCCATAAATTGGAAGACTTGGCAAAGGATCCTTTCGGCCAAACAGCGCTAGCAAGCTTGCTCACTATGGCACCACCGCACTCTGCCTGCTCCCCCTCAATCACTTGCGGCTTCACATTGAAGGTCTTGAGCCACAAGCCAAAGTGCGGAGGAGTTCGGAGGAAGGCTTCGCACGTGACGATAAACGCCGAGATAAGAAGAATAGAGTCCAGGGCCAGATCGTGAAAATCTAGCCCATAATAGAACATGAGCCCTCAGACGAAGGGATTAAGCGCAAACCCTAACCGCGGAGGAAGTGGGACATGAACACGACTCTCTCGCTAGATCTGGGGGTGGGAATAACCTGCCCCTCGGCAGGAAGCCGATGAAGGATTTTCTGCGGTCAAATACCTCGCCGCCCGAAGCTTTGCAATATCTCCCTCCATGACAGAAGAAGCCACCCACCGGCTTTGACGGCTGGATCTGGACATGATTGGAGCTTGTGGCGATTGAAACCCGGGTGTTGGAACTCGGGGTTGCAAGGGTTGAGGAAGAAGCAAGCGTGAAAGAAAAAGACAGGTCTGTACCCCTATATAAAGGCCGAGAAAATTGAACGTCTCCTCCTGGGCCTCTAAACTTGCCTATTCCCAAGGAGTTGTACCCAAGCAACGGTTGGGTTACCCACGTCCGGGTTGATAAGAATCCCTTAAAAAGGGGAGGCACGATCTCCGCTTGGATAAGACATGCCAATAAAACCACTTCTCGAGACGTGGGACGATGGGCTAGCTAACGGTTCAAAAATAATGGCCAAGCAGGCATGATGTCGTATTACTAAAAAGTTGTCAGCGGATTGGACTCATGAAATATTTTATCCTCTGCAATTGTGTATACAAGACCATATACAATCATTACATCCGAAGACTATCTTGGAGTTCGGAAAAAAGGGAACCCGCCTTGCAATGCCGAAGACAATCTTAGCGCAGGACTCCTTGTCATTGAAGCCAGGTTCAGGGGCTATTGAGGGAGTCCTGGACTAAGGGGTCCTCGGGCGTCCGGCCTGTTATCCATGGGCCGGAATGGTGGGCTATGAAGACATGAAGGCCGAAGACTGTACCCGTGTCCGGATTGGACTCTCCTTGGCGTGGAAGGCAAGCTTGGCGACCAACTATGAAGATTCCTTCTTATGTAACCGACTCTATGTAACCCTAGATCCCCCCGGTGTCTATATAAACCGGAGGGTGTAGTCTGGAAAGGATATACTCATTACCATAGTCATACAGGCTAGGCTTCTAGGGTTTAACCATTACGATCTCATGGTAGATCAAATCTTGTAATACTCATATTCATCAAGATCAATCAAGCAGGAAGTAGGGCATTACCTCATAGAGAGGGCCCGAACTTGGGTAAACATCATGTCCCCCGTCTCTTGTATCAACTCTTGTAACCATTGACCTTAGACGCATAGTTCGGGACCCCTACCCGAGATCCGCCGGTTTTGACACCAACAGGTGTTGCAGGTGCGACGGCTGTCGGCGGCGAGGAAGGACTTTAGACGGAAGATGGCCGGGTCGGGGGATAAATCCCGTTGTCATGGACGAGGCGGTCATAGGAGCGGTAACGGCAAGGTGGACGACGTCGCCGATGAAGCAAGAGGACGCGATGAAAGGATCCTGGTCCGATGCCGTGGATGAGAGACGTCCATCTCTTGCAGTGGACGATGGGGTAGGGGTAGTAGCTCCAACAAGGTGGAGGACGGGGTGGGGGACGGAGGAGGCTGGCCGCAGTTGGGAGGTTGTTGTGGCACCGACGGTGTATGAATTGGGAAATGGAGGGGGAGGGGGGATCTCAAACTTTGGGATGAGCTTGTCTGAAATGTGGGAAAGTTACGAACTTATCCCCCGTTTAAAATTTCAGACATCATGTCGGTTGGAGATAGGACAGTAATCTCGCATCTCCCAAATATTTGCCGGTTGCGATTTCAGGCGAGGAGAGGGTGTTTTGCCACCCACGATTGGCGCCCACGGTGATGAACGGGGCTGATAGGTAGGGCGGTTGTGTCACGTCTGAGGGAAGTTACACATCTGCCCCTATTTAAAATATTTGCCTACATCAATTTCGGACGAGGAGAGTTTGTTTTGCCGCCCACCGTGTATGAATGGGGAAATGGAGGGAGAGTCACATGTCTTCCGGACGATCTTGAATCAAATGTATTTTGGCGCCCACGTATGGCGCCCACCATGTCTGAATGGGCTCAGAGGCGTTCGTGTCACGTCTAATTGAAGTTACTAGTCTACCCCTATTGACAGCAAGGGTAGACAGTAATTTCCATCTCGCAAACACTTGCTTCAGGTAGCCAACAAATGATAGTGGGTGTTTAGCCACTTCGTTCAAAACTTGGGAGAATTAGCATTCACGTTTGCCCTGCGCCCTGGCAACTAAATTCATATCCAATTTGTATTCGATTATGAATATCCATAGATAATTCTACGTTTTGTTATTTATTTCTTCAAAACCACGACAAAGATTTATTCCACCTTTATATATGATTATGATTCAGAAATGTCATGATCTTCGAATTCAGTAGTTTGGATACACTTTGAGTCAAACAGCCATTTCATCCAATACAACATGCTTACACGAAAAACAGTTCATCTTAATTCAATCATACAAGTACTGGGGATTACCTCGCTTAAAAATTCGGATCATTACAACTCATGGACAACATAGGGGGTCTTACAACATAATCCATTCAGAGACATGACACAACATGCAAGTACAATAATCTGATGACAATTTCAAGTGGTATCTAAAGAAGAACTGGGATTACCCAGGGCTTCAGATAACAGAAACAGCAGGACCTCCTCTGTCTTCAAATGCAACATTCTTACTTCCTCCAATTATTGGGTTGCTTGCATAATGCGTGCAGCTAATTGCATAATTTCCAGCCTGAAGATCAAGATTACCTCATTCATGGCAGCCACACCATCTCTTTCTCTCTCTAGTAGAGCCTCAAGAACTATAATATCTATGTTTAGACTGCTCTCCGACGGTCTTGCCTCTGAACTGCTACCATCTAGTAACATGGATGGCGCACTGCTTCCACAAATAGATTCTGGGGTTGTACATTGTGTCCTAGTGTGAACGGCATCCTGAAAGGTTTCCGCTGGACATAAGTAAGAGATAGTTATCGCATGATCCAGGCAGTAAGTTTACATGGTAAATGACATACGAATTATTGCCGAGCATGGCAAGCTAGATTTAAATGGTTTGAAGCAGCATTAGGTGAAAAGAAATTAAAATGGTAAGATGAAACTAGGGATGTAAGTGGCAAATAAATGACATCCGCCAGACCCATCTAGTTAGTTTTTGCTAGCTCCCGAGTTTATTTTCCTCAAAAAACAAAAACTCTTTTGAACTATCATACCACTAGTGGACTTTAATCGGGATTAAATGGGACCCAGTTGACATCCCTAGTTGAAAGGGAGTGTACCACCACTATATTTAAGTTGCCAAGGCATCTAAGCAGTTGAAATAATCTAAGAAAACACTTAACAGTGTGGCTTCGTATAAACTACGAAGACAGTCTTGTGATGAAGTTCATAGGAAAAGTTAAGGACTCAAATGAACTAGGCATGCCTTTCTTTACGATAGTACAACAGGCACTGCTGACATATTGGACAACTCAGGTAGAGCCTAACAAGTACCAAACAAGCATTCGAATAAAGCAATACAACAAAGCAGACAACTGAACTATTTGTAATTCTGTAGGATTACAGGTTGAGGGCACAAGCCAAGAAAGCAGCCCACACGCATTACATTTCACATGTACTAAAACACACTGGCTTACCATATGTTGTTGTGAAGCCTCCCTGCTGTTGCAATGTTCTTTGAAGATATCGTCAGCATCTCGTGGTTGCAAATCTAGTTGTTGTAGTTTATGCTGCACCCTCTATTTACATAAAATTAATTTTAATCGCATGCATTGTTTCGAATTGATCATCAATGGTTCATCTAAACTAATGAAATAAGGGTGTGTGCTTACACGACAATATATGTGCTTGATATGTCTCCGTCGTATCTATAATTTTTTATTGTTCCATGCCAATATTCTACAACTTTTATATACTTTTGGCAAATTTTATACTATTTTTGGGACTAACATATTGATCCAGTGCCCAGTGCCGGTTCCTGTTTGTTGCATCTTTTTTGTTTTGCAGAAAATCCATATCAAACGGAGTCCAAATGGGATAAAAACTGACGGACATTTTTTTGGAATATATGTGGTTTTTGGGAAGAAGAATCAACGGGAGACGATGCCCGAGGGGGCCACGAGGCAGGGGCGCGCCCCAGGGGGTCAGGCACGCCCTGGGCCCTCATGGCCACCCCATAAGGTGGTTGGTGCCCTTCTTTCGCCGCAAGAAAGCCAATATCCGGATAAAAATCGTGCCCAAATTTCAACCCAGTCGGAGTTACAGATCTCCGGGAATATAAGAAATGGTGAAAGGGCAGAATCAGGGAGCGCGGAAACAGAGAGAGACAGAGTGATAGATCCAATATCCGAGGGGCTCTCGCCCCTCCCATGTCATGGAAGACAAGGACCAGAGGGGAAACCGTTCACCCATCTAGGGAGAACGTCAAGGAAGAAGAAGAAGAAGGGGGGCTCTCTCCCCCTCTCTCCCAGTGGCGCCGGAACGCCGCCGGGGCCATCATCGTCACCCAATCTACACCAACACCTCCGTCATCTTCCCCAACATCTTCATCACTGTCCCCCATCTATCTACAGCGGTCCACTCTCCCGCAACCCGCTGTGCCCTCTACTTGAACATGGTGCTTTATGCTTCATATTATTATCCAATGATGTGTTGCCATCCTATGATGTCTGAGTAGATTTTCGTTGTCCTATCGGTAATTGGTGAATTGCTATGATTGGTTTAATTTGCTTGTGGTTATGTTGCTGTCCGTTGGTGCCCATCATAGGAGCGCGCACGTGGATCACACCATAGGCTTAGTTGTATGTTGATAGGACTATGTATTGGAGGGCAAGAGTGACATAAGCTTCAACCTAGCACAGAAATTGATGCATACGGGATTGAAGGGGGACCAATATATCTTAATGCTATGGTTGGGTTTTACCTTAATGAACATTAGTAGTTGCGGATGCTTGCTAATAGTTCCAATCATAAGTGCATAGAATTCCAAGTCACGGCTGACATGCTACCAGTGGCCTCTCCCACATAAAACTTGCTATCGGTCTAGTAATGTAGTCAATTGCTTAGGGACAATTTCGCAACTCCTACCACCACTTTCCCACACTCGCTATACTAACTTTATTGCTTCTTTATCTAAACAGCCCCTACTTTTTATTTACGCGCTCTTTATTATCTTGCAAACCTATCCAAAAACACCTACAAAGTACTTCTAGTTTCATACTTGTTCTAGGTAGACTGAACGTTATGCGTGCGTAGAGTTGTATCGGTGGTCGATAGAACTTGAGGGAACATTTGTTCTACCTTTAGCTCCTCATTGGGTTCGACACTCTTACTTATCGAAAGAGAATACAATTGATCCCCTATACTTGTGGGTTATCAAGACCTTTTTCTGGCGCCATTGCCGGGGAGTTATAGCGTGGGGTGAATATTCTCATGTGTGCTTGTTGCTTTATCACTAAGTAGTTTTTATTTTCTGTTCTAAGTTGTTCTCTATCTTTAGTTATGTATATGGAACACAAAATACCAAAACAATTAGTGGTACTTGCTGCTGATGGAGATGGGGAACCTCCTAAAACCCTCGATGCTCATTATGTGAAATATATTATGTACTACTTTAATAATCCTGAGAAAACCCCATTCAATTATATAATGGGAGACACGTTGGATCAACGTGAATACTTTAGGGATTATCGCTTGACTCAAAAAGGGAAACTATTATGGGATCAAAATCATATGGTGCATTGGTATGCTCGGCAACTATGCTTGAGATAGGATTATACTTGTTGCTCTAGGATGAAGGCTCCACACCTTCCCTTTTCATGCAGATTTAATGATAATAAAACCTTGGCTTCTTATGCTAATGGTATATATGATTACAATGATGTGGAACAAATAGAAGAATTCGTTGCTTTTAAGGGTGCATGTGAAATTGAATCTTTGTTTAAAGATTTTGATGATTCAGTTTATAGACCTGAAAATTTAGCTATCCTTAAATATTGTTATGATAATTATAAATTCAATTCCGATATTGATGAATTTATTGAGAAAGTCTCCGCTGTCCGAGAAGAGACTAATATTTTGCAGGAGTCTATGGAAGAAGAAATTGATGAAACTGTGAGCTCATTGGATGAAAAAGATGATGAGGAGAGCGAAGAACAAAAGGAGGAAGATCGGATTAGCTACCCGTGCCCACCTTCTAATGAGAGTAACTCTTCAACTCATACATTATTTAATGTCCCTTCGTTCTTACCGAAGGATGAATGCCATGATAATTGCTATGATCCCGTTGATTCGTTTGAAATATCCCTTTTTGATGATGCTTGCTATGCTTGTGGCCGAGATGCCAATATGAATTATGCTTATGGAGATGAAATTGCTATAGTTCCTTATGTTAAACATGAAATTGTTGCTATTGCACCCACACATGATAGTCCTATTATCTTTTTGAATTCTCCCGACTACACTATATCGGAGAAGTTTGCCCTTATTAAGGATTATATTGATGGGTTGCGTTTTACTACTAAACATGATGATTTTGATAGATATAATATGCATGTGCTTGCTGCTCCTACTTGCAATTATTATGAGAGAGGAACTACATCTCCGCTTCTCCAAGTTTCCAACACGATAAAATTGCAAGAAACTGCTTATACTATGCATTGGCCTTTACTATGTGTGCATGAATTGTTCTTTTATGACACGCCGATGCATAGGAAGAGAGTTATACTTCGTTGTTGCATGATATATGTTACTTTGTGCTCACTACTAAATCACAAATCATTGTTAATTAAAATTGGCTTTGATATACCTTGGGATCTAGGTGGATCCATTACTTGAGCACTATATGCCTAGCTTAATGGCTTAAAAGGAAGCGCTGCCAGGGAGACAACCCGGAAGTTTTAGAGAGTCATTTATTTCTGTTGTGTGCTTTTATATAGTTTAAAAACCAAAATAATGTGCCAATGTTTGCCTTTAGTATGTTTATAATGCTTGTTGGTTTGTGCGGTGCAGGACAGAAACTTTGGCTGTAGTGCGCGATTTTACATTTTTTACTGGAATGTCAAACAGATCTGAAACGTTTTGCACTGTCTTTCTATAAAAATTGTTTATTTTTCCTAATTTTTGCAGAATTTTGGGAGTACCAGAAGTATGATTAATGTTCAGATTACTACAGACTATCCTGTTTAAGACAGATTCTGTTTTTGATGCATAGTTTGCTTGTTTTGATGAAACTATCGATTTCTATCAGTGGATTAAGCCATGGAAAATTTATGTTATAGTAGCTAAAATGCAAAAACAAAATATGAATTGGTTTGCAACAGTACTTAGAGCAGTGATTTGCTTTATTATACTAACGGATCTTACCGAGCTTTCTGTTTAGTTTTGTGTGGATGAAGTGTTCGAAGATCGAGGAGGTCTCGATGTGAGGAGAAGGAGGACAGGCAAGAGATCAAGCTTGGGGATGCCCAAGGCACCCCAAGTAAAAATTTAAGGAGACTCAAGCGTCTAAGCTTGGGGATTCCCCGGAAGGCATCCCATCTTTCTTCAACAAGTATTGGAATGTTTTTGGTTTCGTTTTGTTCATGTGATATGTGCAAATCTTGGAGCGTCTTTTGCATTTAGTTTTCACTTTTCTTTGATGCACCATGCTGGTATGAGATAGTCCATGGTTGATTTATAGAATGCTCATTGCACTTCACTTATATCTTTTGAGTATGGCTTTATAGAATGCTTCATGTGCTTCATTTATATCATTTGAAGTTTGGATTGCCCGTTCCTCTTCACATAGAAAACCGCCATTTGTAGAATGCTCTTTTTCTTCACTTATATTTGTTAGAGCATGGGCATATCTTTTGTAGAAAGAATTAAACTCTCTTGCTTCACTTATATCTATTTAGAGAGATGACAGGAATTGGTCATTGACATGGTTAGTCATAAAATCCTACATAAAACTTGTAGATCACTGAATATGATATGTTTGATTCCTTGCAAGAGTTTTGCGATATAAAGATGGTGATATCAGAGTCATGCTAGTGGGTATTTTTGGATTGTAGAAATACTTGTGTTGAAGTTTGTGATTCCCGTAGCATGCACGTATGGTGAACCGTTATGTAACGAAGTTGGAGCATGAGGTATTTATTGATTGTCTTCCTTATGAGTGGCGGTCGGGGACGAGCGATGGTCTTTTCCTACCAATATATCCCCATAGGAGCATGCATGTAGTACTTTGTTTTGATGACTAATAGATTTTTGCAATAAGTATGTGAGTTCTTTATGACTAATGTTGAGTCCATGGATTATACGCACTCTCACCCTTCCATCATTGCTAGCCTCTTCAGTATCGTGCATTGCCCTTTCTCACCTCGAGAGTTGGTGCAAACTTTGCCGGTGCATCCAAACCCCGTGGTACGATACGGTCTATCACACATAAGCCTGCTTATATCTTCCTCAAAATAGCCACCATACCTACCTATCATGGAATTTCCATAGCCATTGCGAGATATATTGCCATGCAACTTTCATCATCATCATATACATGACTTGAGCATTTATTGTCATATTGCTTTGCATGATCGTAAGATAGCTAGCATGATGTTTTCATGGCTTGTCCGTTTTTTGATGTCATTGCTACGCTAGATCATTTCACATCGCGGTACACCGCCGGAGGCAGTCATATAGAGTCATATTTTGTTCTAGTATCGAGTTGTAATCATTGAGTTGTAAATAAATAGAAGTGTGATGATCATCATTATTAGAGCATTGTCCCAAAAAAAGAGAAAGGCCAAATAAAAAAAGGGGAAGGCCAAATAAAAAAAGAAAAAAATAGAAGGGACAATGTTACTATCCTTTTACCACACTTGTGCTTCAGAGTAGCACCATGTTCTTCATATAGAGTGTCTCTTGAGTTATTACTTTCATATACTAGTGGGAATTTTCATTATAGAACTTGGCTTGTATATTTCAACGATGGGCTTCCTCAAACGCCCTAGGTCTTCATGAGCAAGCAAGTTGGATGCACACCCACTTAGTTTATTTTGTTGAGCTTTCATACATTTATAGCTCTAGTGCATCTGTTGCATGGCAATCCCTACTCCTCACATTGACATCAATTGATGGGCATCTCCATAGCCCGTTGATTAGCCGCGTCGATGTGAGACTTTCTCCTTTTTGTCTTCTCCACACAACCTCCACCATCATATTCTATTCCACCTATAGTGCTATGTCCATGGCTCACGCTCATGTATTGTGCGAAAGTTGAAAAGGTTTGAGAACGTCAAAAGTATGAAAAAATTTCTTGGCTTGTCATCGGGGTTATGCATGATTTGAATATTTTGTGTGGTGATGATGGAGCATAGCCAGACTATATGATTTTGTAGGGATAACTTTCTTTGGCCATGTTATTATGAAAAGACATGATTGCTCTATTAGTATGCTTGAAGTATTATTGTCTTAATGTCAAATGATAGACTATTGCTTTGAGTCACTCGTGTCTTAATATTGATGCCATGATTATTCTAGGTAGCATTCCACATAAACAAATATCTTTTTTATCATTTACCTACTTGAGGACAAGCAGGAATTAAGCTTGGGGATGCTGATACGTCTCCGTCGCATCTATAATTTTTGATTGTTCCATGCCAATATTCTACAACTTTTATACACTTTGGGCAACTTTTTATACTACTTTTGGGACTAACATATTGATCTAGTGCCCAGTGCCAGTTCTTGTTTGTTGCATGTTTTTTATTTCGCAGAAAGTCCACATAAAATGGAGTCCAAACGGGATAAAAACAAACGGAGAATTTTTTGGAATATATGTGATTTTTTGGAAGAAGAATCAATGCGAGACGATGCCCGAGGGGCCACGAGGCAGGGGGGCGCGCCCTGGGCCCTCGTGGCCACCCTGTAAGGCGGTTGGTGCCCTTCTTTCGCCGCAAGAAATCCAATATCCGAATAAAATCGTGTCCAAATTTCAACCCAATCGGAGTTACGGATCTCCCGGAATATAAGAAACGGTGAAAGGGCAGAATCAGGGAGCGCGGAAACAGAGAGAGACAGAGAGGCAGATCCAATCTCGGAGGGGCTCTCGCCCCTCCCATGCCATGGAAACCAAGGACCAGAGGGGAAACCCTTCTCCCATCTAGGGAGAAGGTCACGGAAGAAGAAGAAGAAGGGGGGCTCTCTCCCCCTCTCTCCCGCTGGCGCTGGAACGCCGCTGGGGCCATCATCGTCACCGCAATCTACACCAACACCACCGTCATCTTCACCAAGATCTTCATCACCATCCCCCATCTATCTACAGAGGTCCACACTCCCGCAACCCGCTGTACCCTCTACTTGAACATGGTGCTTTATGCTTCATATTATTATCCAATGATGTGTTGCCATCCTATGATGCCTGAGTTGATTTTCGTTGTCCTATCGGTAATTGGTGAATTGCCATGATTGGTTTAATTTGCTTGTGGTTATGTTGCTGCCCTTTGGTGCCCATCATATGAGCGCGCGCGTGGATCAGACCATAGGGTTAGTTGTATGTTGATAGGACTATGTATTGGAGGGCAAGAGTGACAGAAGCTTCAACCTAGCATAGAAATTGATGCATATGGAATTGAAGGGGGACCAATATATCTTAATGCTATGGTTGGGTTTTACCTTAATGAATGTTAGTAGTTTCGGATGCTTGCAAATATTTCCAATCATAAGTGCGTACAATTCCAAGTCACGGATGACATGCTACGAGTGGCCTCTCCCACATAAAACTTGCTATCAGTCTAGTAACGTAGTCAATTGCTTAGGGACAATTTCGCAACTCCTACCACCACTTTTCCACACTCGCTATACTAACTTTATTGCTTCTTTATCTAAACAGCCCCTACTTTTTATGTACGCGCTCTTTATTATCTTGCAAACCTATCCAAAAACACCTACAAAGTACTTCTAGTTTCATACTTGTTCTAGGTAAAGCGAACGTTAAGCGTGCGTAGAGTTGTATCAGTGGTCGATAGAACTTGAGGGAACATTTGTCTACCTTTAGCTCCTCGTTGGGTTCGACACTCTTACTTATCGAAAGAGGCTACAATTGATCCCCTATACTTGTGGGTTATCAGTGCTTCACTCTATTTTTATGCTTGTTCGAGGTGCCAGCCCCAAAAGAACAAATATTTTGCTTCATGGGGTTGGCAGCTCCGTAACTAATAGAAGTATAAAATTAGTCATGCAACTTGGGAAGATCAAGAACACACAAAAAGTAATGAACAGAGGCTCGGAGCAGTGATGTAATAGCTAGCATCAGAAAATGTAGGGTAAAACAAACAAAAAGCAGCGGAACCACATGCTAGTTTGCTTATGTGTAATTATGCATAGAGAACATGAGGCAGTCTGATGGAACCAACATTTGGCATCAGAACAACACCATTATCATTAATATAGCATGCGAGAAGTAAAATAGTAGGCAATGATATCTAGGAAGTATAGTAATACTTAGGACAAAACTAAAGCATTGTAACTATATGTGCACTGGTTTGTAATTTAGCACATGTAACATGTTCACTGCCAGAAGTATGGCCCTATAGGTGCAAGCAGAATAACGCGTCTTATGAAAAATTGAATGATGCCCTGAAGAACAAAGGTGCTGAGAAAGTGAACGTAGGCGCCGGCCGTTGGATAATAGTTCCAGATTCTTGGCGCGTATGGGTATCATTGTCATACTTGATAGCTAAGGATCGTCGATGGTGCTCGTGTTGCGGTTGAGTTTGGGCCGGCTGTCGCGGTTGCTGAAGCGACTCCGGTGCTTCGGTTGCGGCGCATGTCGACATCCAAGAAAGCTCATCTGTGGTAAGTAAACAGTTGCACAATAAAGAAGAGAAAAACAAAAGGAGTACAAATCAAAATAACATGATGAGGTTGCGGTGTCAGTAAAGCAGGGCCGGTGGAGTTGAATATGGCATTCGTTGAGCAGGTCCGGTGTAGTGGACGAAGGCTTCGGCGGGCGCGGTGTACAGTGCTTTCTGTGAGGCGGATCTGTTGCGGCGGACAAGGGCTTGTATGGAGGGCCAGCGATGGGGCGGACGAGGGAGTCGGTGAAGGACCTAAACTTTGGTGGACGAGGGCACCGGTGAAGCAGATCCGGTGTGGTGGACCATGATGGCGGTCAAGGAGATCTGGAGCGGTGGACAAGCCAGTCGCTGAAGCGGCTTCAGTGAAGTGGTGAGTTGGCAATTGGGGGTTCCAAGCTGTAGAAGGTAGATCCGGCGGGGTGCGAGGTCCACCGCTGCAGCGGAGGACTAGATTCGGCGGCTTGCCCTGGTTTGGGGGAGTTGGGCAGGGGAAGGGGAGGGGCTTTGGGAAGAATGTTGGGGGCAAAGAGGAGAAAATAATGGAGTTACCAAAGAAGCCCTTTTGCATTCACGTGGCAGGGGTAAAACAGGAATATCGCAGGGCTAAACTTTCGGGCACGAGATATTTCGATGTGAGCGGGAAGTTTGAAAGCTTTTGGTGCGTGAAATTATAAGTGATCTGCTCTTGTACAGCCAACTATGATATCATGGCCGAGAATTTATTTGTTTTGCACACAAAAAAGTGCAAGTTTTGAAAATCAATGTCTCCAACTCGAAACTTAGATTGTCCATTCAATTCAAATATGGATCATTGAGCTAGTACAAGCAAATACCATCATACGGTCCAATTCAAATGAAATTCCAAATGTGTTTATCCTAAATATGATGACAAAAGAGAAATGCGTATGTGTATGAATAAAGTGGATGATTATAAAGTTTGAACTTGCCCGTATGTGTATATCTGTAGGTTTGATATATGAATTTGAAATCACGAAATCCCGGCTTAAAAATGTACCTCCGTTTAAATGAATTACAAAAGCTAATGATGGAGTCGAATTCCAAAATTCCAATCTTAGTTTTGTAATTCTGGTACATCAAGGTATATCACGCATATTCAAAAGTATCGCTATCTCATAGTCCAAACCGTGAAACAAATTGATCAACCATGAGTGCACACACTATTGACCATATATATATCTCAGTTACGCTAAAGTCCCTCAAATATAGACACCTCACTCTTTATCTGAAGCCACCCCCCCCCCCCCCCCCCCCGCAAACAAGTCGTTCTCTCCCCCAGACATGAACACGAGCACATTAACACCCCCCTCTCTTCTAAAGTCCGGACCCAATATAGGTCTCTATCACTTTGTCTCTTGGGCATGCACACATCTCTTCC
This sequence comes from Aegilops tauschii subsp. strangulata, assembly GCF_002575655.3. NCBI lineage: Eukaryota > Viridiplantae > Streptophyta > Magnoliopsida > Poales > Poaceae > Aegilops > Aegilops tauschii. The sequence continues at coordinate 519,747,346 of NC_053041.3, forward strand.
CCCACTCTCTAGGTCTCTCGGCATCTCTCATTCCCAAGCACACGCACTATATAGAGTGTATCTTTCCCATACACACAAAATGTCGCCCCCAAACGTCTATCTCCCTAGTTATGTGGTTCTCGCACACTCACCTCACACACCACCCCCACTACAAACAAGCACACTTTATCTCCTTGTGCACCACTCTCCTCTTTCTATCTCTCCCACATGCGAACCCGCCCCAGCTCCTTCCCTGTATACATATATGCCGTGACTCTTTCCATAGCTCCCTAATGTATCATCGTTCTCAATCTCGCACGTTGTTCTCTACACCATCTATTCTAGATCTCTCATGAAGTCCCTATCACACACACGATGACTCGCTTCCCTTGCGTCTCCGTACTATCTACACGCCACTTCTGCACACAAACGACCCCTCTCTCCCCCTCTCTCCCTCTCTCCCTCTCCGTCGCTAGCTCTCTCTCTCTCTCGCTCTCACACCCCTCTCCCACACACATTCGATGTCTCTTCCAAATATCCTGCTCCCCGCCCACACCCATGCTATCCCGCTACTACACACGCCTTTATCTCTCTTTGACACACATGTCACACCATTCCCCCTTCCCTTATACTAGGTTTACATCATTAGTGGTCTCTCTACTCCACATACACACACTCCCTCTCACACACAAACGCACGCACAAACACACATAGACACGCACAAACACCCATCTATCTGGATCTTTCTTTTAAGACACACAAACCCTTGCATATTCTCTCCAACTCTAGGTATGTATATATCCCCCCTCTCTCTAGCTCAGATGCAAACCAAAATTCTCCATTTCTCTAACTCACACATCTCTCCCCATCTCCGCATGTGTATCTCACACACTCACTATCTGATTCTGTATATGTGTCTCCACGTTACACAACACAAAGCCCCATGTACATGTCTCTCTCTATCCTCCACACACATAGACACAAAGAATCTCTTATCATTGCCTCAGTCTCTACACATATCACACACGCACACTGTCTCTCTCTCTCTCTCTCTCTCTCTCTCTCTCTCTCTTTCTCTCTCTCTTTCTCTCTCGCAAACATTCTCAACAAGGGTTTCCCCGTGAATAACTTACCATCTATTCATCAATAGTCGTGGCAGTACGGCGAACATGAGACGTGAAAAAATAATAAATCTATGATAACCCACAAGTACAGGGGATCAATTGTAGCCTCTTTCGGTAAGTAAGAGTGTCGAACCCAACGAGGAGCTAAAGGTAGAAAAAATATTCCCTCAAGTTCTATCGACCACCGATACAACTCTGCGCACGCTTAACGTTCGCTTTACCAAGAACAAGTATGAAACTACAAGTACTTTGCAGGTGCTGTTGGATAAGTTTGCAAGAATATAAAGAGCACGTAAATAAAAAGTAGGGGCTGTTTAGATAAAGACACAATAAAGTAAATATAGCGAGTGTGAAAAAGTGGTGGTAGGAGTTGCGAAATTGTCCCTAAGCAATTGACTATTTTACTAGACCGATAGCAAGTTTTATGTGGGAGAGGCCACTGCTAGCATGTCATCCCTGACTTGGAAATCTATGCACTTATGATTGGAACTATTAGCAAGCATCCGCAACTACTAACATTCATTACGGTAAAACCCAACCATAGCATTAAGTTATATTGGCCCCCCTTCAATCCCGTATGCATAATTTCTATGCTAGGTAGAAGCTTCTGTCACTCTTGCCCTCCAATACATAGTCCTATCAACATACAACTAACCCTATGGTGTGATCCACGCGCGCGCTCATATGATGGGCACCAAAGGACAACAACATAACCACAAGCAAATTAAATCGGTCATAGCAATTCATGAACCACCGATAGGACAACGAAAATCTACTCAGACATCATAGGATGGCAACACATCATTGGATAATAATATGAAGCATAAAGCACCATGTTCAAGTAGAGAGTACAGCGGGTTGCGGGAGAGTGGACCGCTATAGATAGAGGGGGGAAGGTGATGGAGATGTTGGTGAAGATGGCGGAGGTGTTGGTGAAGATCGCGGTGATGATGATGGTGGCCACGGCAGCGTTCCGGCGCCACCGGAGGAGAAGGGGAGAGGGGGCCCCTTCTTCTTCTTCTTCCTTGACCTCCTCCCTAGATGGGAGAAGGGTTTCCCCTCTGGTCCTTGGCCTCCATGGCATGGGAGGGTGTCGGTGTGGAACGACACCTATGGGATCACAAGAATCCCTACTACGGTTGCCGGGGCGCAGGGTTGAAAGAAGAGCAGGATCAGTAGCCAGCACAAGGATCGTTTACCCAGGTTCGGGCCGCGAGGATGCATAAAACCCTAGTCCTGCTTTGGTGGGTGTATTTCAGAAAGTTCTTGGGCTCTCGAACTAGCTGTGGTCAGTGTGTGGTTCGAAAGAGCCGAATCCTCCTCCAGTATGCCATGGGCCTCCTTTTATAGTCGAAAGGGGCTGCCACAGTGGCACACAGGAGGTGGAAAGGCGTACAGTGCCCTGAGATTATCACTCGTATTACAGGACAAGACGCATTTAATGCGTAGCTTAGGTGACCCCTTGCTTTATTGGGGATGGGGGCGAGGCCCGTCCCGTCCGTCGCCGCTCCTCCTTGCTTTGACATGCGCCCCGGCTAGTGAGGCATGTGGTGCCATGTAGGCAGGCAGGCAGCTGAGGTGGCGCAGTGGCGGAGCCTTCATGAAGATTTGCGTGCCGCCACGCAGGCGCTCAATGAGTTGGCCTGGGAGCTGCATGTCGCCACGCAGGTGCCCGCCCAGCTGGTTGGGTTGGCAGCTGCATGTGAACGGCGGTGGAAGCTTGGTTGGTGCAGGCTTGGCGGTGGCCCCGCTGGCGTCCTTGGCGAGGGCCTTGCCGGGTGGCCCGACAAGGACCTTGCCGTGTGGCCCGGCAAGGGTCTTGCCGTGGCGCGCTGTTGTCCCCGGCAAGGATCTTGCCAGGGGTCTGGTGGCCTTCCTTGGCAAGGATCTTACCGAGGATCGTCGTCTTCTAATCCTCATCTGATCTTAATTATGTCTTCACAAAAGATCTGCATGCCACCACAGAGGTGCCTTCCCGAGCCCTGGTCCCACGTGGATGATGGCGTTGGGAACCGTGGGCTCAAGGGTGGCTCGCTCTGTTGGTGTGGGGCGAGCTGTCCCGGCAAGGATCTTGCCGGGGCCGCTGAGGCTACCCCGGCAAGGGACTTGCCGGGGGAGCCTACTTCTTCCCTCTGCTATTTGTGGTCTTGGCCTTGGCGTTGCTCTGATTATCTTGGGCTTCGGTCTTACCTTGGCTCACCTCCCCCGTTCTGCTTGGTGTGGTCGTGGGCGCGGCTCCGACTGCCCGTGCATAGGTAAAGGGGTACAAAACTGTGCCCCTCGTTTTGTACACCGACAGGAGCCCCCGGGCCTGGGCCACACATAAGCGCGACACGTTGTTGGGCCAGGCCCAAAACGGTGCGCGGGCAGGCGGGGCGATTTTTACCGCGGTAAGAGTCTTCGCGCGCTTCGCTTCCCACGACCCGCGCGCGTGGCGCGGCATGGAGGGGTGTGCGTGACGTGGGCGGCATGCGTGGGGCAGTTCCTGCATGAATGCGTCACATCACAGTAAATGGGCAGCATGACCCGCGGCTTCCCCATAAAAAGGGATAACCGCGGGTGCACTGTTCCTTTTACCCTTCGCGCAACCCCAATCTCGGAAACCTCTGTCTGCCTTCCCGTCGGAGTAAATGGCCACGGGTAGCCTAACCGACTCCCCCTGGCTCTTCGAAAAATTATCAGGCCATTCGAGCCTTCAAGCATACAAAGCATAGGGCTGCCTTCCCCCGGCCGGCTATCCCCAGGGTCGACTACCAGAAGGCGACCCGGCATCAGAAACCTTCCCCAAGAAAGCTACGAGATGGCCGACTCCAGGAAGCCGGCCCCAAGAGGACCAACTCCCAGAAGCCGGCCACGAAGAAAGCCGACTCCCAGAAGCCGGCCAAGACTGCACCCACCAAGACTACATCCACATAACGGTGATAAGACGGGACGTGGCCGCAGTACAGCCCACTACCCCCGAATCCCGAAGCAGGCATGGCCACAGGGCGCCGTACGGGCCAGCTATCCCCCGTCCGGCGCAGCACTGTAGCCATGCTGGCCTCGATGTCACCCACGACAGGCGTCAATACGGCCCGCGGGCGGCGGGCCCCTTTAGCCAGAGAGACACTCGAAGGCGGCCCGGCCTCCCCTAGTCGGCCAGGGGCGTGGCCGGCTCCTAATAGCCGGTTGCCTCCCTCCCTCGAAACATGTGCCTCATTAAGGAGACAAGACGAGGTAAGGCTACAGTGAGAGCCCGCAAGGCGGCGGGACTATAGCCACGCTTACCTCGACAAAAGCCCTCGTCATCAGAGGCGAGGCAATAGTAACCGGCCGCCGACAAAGCCCTCAAGCGGTGGGGCCGGCCTGTCGGCCCAGAGGCCGGCAGCCGGCGGGACCCACCAGTCGGCGGGCCCTAATGGCCGGCGGAGAAGCCGGCGAGCATAGACACTGACGGCTGGGACCCGCGCCCAGCCGGATTACCATTGTACCCCTGGGGGGTAGGCCTATATAAACCCCCCGGGACACCCGTGCAAAGGGTTGATCTCATAGAGTTTCACACACCACATAGAGAGAAAAGGAGAGCTAGCCCTGCCCTTCTTCTTCCTCTAGCCATACAGCTCAAGGAGCACTTGTAGCTACTTGTATTGATTTAGTGATCATGCGGAGACCCCGCAGAGCAGGACTAGGGGTGTTATCTCCACGGAGAGCCCCGAACCTGGGTAAGATCTGTCGGCGTGCATGTCTTCGCCTCATCCCATTTCCAGGCACCGGCGATGTCTTACTGGCTCCCACAATGATAAGCCACCCGTTGGCATATGTCGCACCTACCACCCGACACTTCCTCTTCTTCTTCAAGCTTCGCTCCTGCTCGCCGCCGTTGCGCTTCCGCCACCCTCAGTCCTGCCCTCCTCCCCCAGCCGCCATGGCGCCAAAATCCACCAAGGGCAAGGGAGTGTCCAAGGACGCCGGAGCCGCGGAGCCACCGGAGAGTACACTGGCGGTGCAGCAGACGCAGTCCGCCTTCTTCCCCTCGACAGTCGATGTGTTCGAGCTTCGGGACTCCTTCAGGCCCCTGTGGGGAGTGAAGACGAGGGAGGGGGGAGAGAATTCGGGGCATCTGGCCACGCGCATTATCCCCGCCGACTTCACCGAGGCTGCCCCAAATCGGTACCCCTTCTTTGTTGATTATTTTCCTGCGGGCTCTGTCCTCCCTTCTCCGATTTCTTCAGCGACATCATGCATACCTTTGGCTTCCGCCTCCTGGATTTTACTCCGAATACGGTGGCGTGCATGGCCCTTTTCGCACATCTCTGCGAGGGCTTCGCCGGGGTGCACCCCAACACGGCGCTCTTCCGCCATTACTTCTCCCCTCGGATCCAACCAGGGGGCGCCATCTCCGGCTGCATCGCCTGGGTCTCAAGATCCAAGGGAGCGTATCCGGAGGGCGCCATGAAAGAGAGGTGGGAAGAATGGCGGGGCCGGTGGTGCTGGATCGAGGAGAAGGACCCGCCGGCGTTCTGCGAAGTTCACCGGGCGCCGCCGGTCCACGGAAGCGATTGGAGCGACATCGATGCTGATGACGAGAAGCTCACGGTCGCCACCACCAGGATCCTCCGGTTCACCGAGGCCGGCCTCACCCTTGAGATGATCGGGGCAGACTTCATCCGCCGCCGGATTGCTCCACTGCATAACAAGGGGAGGCCAGCCTGGCTCTTCACGAACCCCGCCAACATCATGCGGCTTCGTCCCGGCTTCGACCACAACTTCACAGTGATGGGGCACGCCCATTTCTGCCAGCGGCTCTTCCATCTTGACGTGGACCGCGACGGCGAGGTCGAGCGGACCGGCAAGGTCGCGAGGGCCGCCGCGAAGGCCGGCAAGGTCCTCAAGGGGCCTCTGTTCAAGCTGCCGACGGGGTGGTCCCGTTGTGCGACAACTCGCGCCGGTCTGATATCATTGCCATGATGCCGGACTGCAATGCGCATGGCCCTGACCCGAGCTGGAAGGAGCCGGAGGACGCTGAGGTGCAGCAGTTCTTCGACACTCTGCACGAGGCATACGTCAACGCCGACGCCGAGCGGCTGCTTGTCCAAGACACCACCCAGGCGGAGCTGGACTACATTGCCACCAGGGCGAGGGAGGCCGGCAGCGCCGGCGTGTGGAGGACCAGGCCGCGACGGCCGCGGAGTAGGAGGAGCTCGCCCGGCGTGCGGTAGCCGCCGGGGTAGCCAGCAGCGCGGGCACCGAGGCTCCTCTGGTTGAAGATGTGACCGGCGAGTCGTCGTCGGAGGAGGCCGAGACCGCAGGCCCGACGCCGGCTGTGGGGAGAGGGAGAGTCCTGCGGCAGGCCAGTTTCGGCGAGCTGGTCCGGCCCGGCAAGGCTGCGCGGCCACAGCTGACCTTGGAGGGGTCCGGGCGCCACATGAGGGCCGCATCGGCAAAGAAGCCAGCGAAGGCCGCGGTGAAGAAGAAGACAGCCGCCCCTTCTTCGTCCACGCGTGCCCAGACACCACCTCCTTCTCCTCCTCCGGCAGATGTCGATACGGAGGTTGCTTTCGATTATGGATCCCTCAGCCCGAGGAGGAGGCGGACGACGAGTAAGTTTCTGGTTCCTTTTCGTTATCTCTGCCTCCTCAATCTGTGTTGCTCGTCTTGACTTGTCTTCATCTTTGCAGGGACGTGGAGACGCTGGCCCAGAGAGTAAAGAGGGCCAAGGTCTCGGCGGGTGGCCAGCCCCAGTTGGTACTTCGGGGGCGCCATTGGTGGTGTTGAGCAGCCCGGACAGCAGCCCCCGGCATAGCCCCCAGCGTAAGTTCATCACTCTTCCCCCCGTCGACTTGTGTTAGGGGCACGACACTTTGGTGCTGACCATGCCAGGTATGCAGGAGGGGAGCAGCAGCAGGAGGAGCCATAGAGGGCTACTCCCAACACGCCACCCCCATCGACCACGTCGCCCCGAGGGGCGTCCCCGGCAAGGGCGCCAGGCACCGGGCCCACGCACATGGAGGAGGAGGAGGAGAACTTGGGTGCCAGCGGCTTTGCCTCGACGCCAAATGTTGGCGGGGAGGGGACGTCCATTTCCCAGCCAGGTACTGGCACAGGTAAGTTGTTGGTCGTTCGTCCCTGCTTCTTTTTCCTTCTGGCCCTTGGTCCTGGCCTCGCCTCACCCCCTTCTTCGGCATCCAGATTCCTCCTCGGTGAACCCAGAGGATGTGGACGCCGTCATCGAGGGCGTCTCCAAGGCCGCCGAGAGGCCGCCAGGGGCGCTGCCAAGGATGCCGCCAAGTGGCCTGCTGGGGAGGCCGGCAAGGCTGCCGCTGAGGAGGCCGGCAAGGGGCCTGCCAAAGAGGCCGGCGGGGCCGCTGCCGAGGAGGAGGAGGAGGTGGCTGGCGACCAGCCTTCCTCTTCTGCTGCTTCTGGCTCCGGCAAGTATCTGAGTGTGAGCGACAACTTGTTCGTCCACTTTCCAGGCGCGTCGAGCACCAGGACACCCATTGAGGGGGAGGTGTTTGACGACGAAGTGCTAGCCGCTGCCGGGCTTGAAGTCGTCGACGAGCCGATCGTTGGCAGTGACGGTTCGCAGGAAGAGCGGCTCCTCCACACCATGGGCGCCAGCTTCCGGAAGCTCCAGGCGCTCCACCGCGCCCGCTTGGACAAGGCTAAGTCCAGGACGGCGGTGGTGGAGAAGGCGAAGGCGGAACTCCAGGAGCGCGTTGCCGAGACGCAGGACTGGTTCCGCGAGGCCCACAAGGAGCTCAAGGCCGCTCAGGGCGAGCTGTCCAAGCGCGATGTGGAGCTCACCATGAAGCTCGCCGACGTCGAGAAAGCTCAAGAGACGGCGAGGAACTTGGTCGCGGCCGCCGAAGCCGCCCGGACCCAGCACGAGGCCGCGTTGAACTCCCAGGAGGAGGACCTCACCGCACGCGAGGGAAAGCTTGCCGCCATGCTTCGCGACAAGGATGCAGAGGTGGAGAAGGTTGTCTTGCAGCGGACCAGTGAGCTGGAGCAGTGGCACGAAGAGGCACTCAATGCCCAGGCCCAGGTTCACGCCGGCAAGGTGGAGGAGCTAGAGGCGGAGCGCGACGGGCTGAAGGAGAAGGCCCTGAAGCTGTCCCAGGAGAGGGACACGCTTAACAGTGCCCTGACAGAGGCGCAGGGCACGGTCGACAGCAAGGCTGGGGAGCTCTCTAAGGCCAACAACTCCATCAAAGACCTCAAGCTGAAGCTGGAGGGTCTCGAGAAGGTGCTGGAGGAGGCCAAAACCCAGAGGGGACCCTGGCCAAGGAGCTAGAGGCCGAGAAGCAGTTGCGGGAGAATGAGGGCCTCAACTTCACGGATCACGTGGCGGGCGAGAACCGTTGGCTCGATCGCCTCACCACCGTCGCCAACCAGGCCGCCGCGCAGCTGGCCATCATGGGGATGCCGGACGTGAGGTATGTCCCGGAGCAGAGCGTGAGTGCCAATTGCAGCCTGACCATGTTCTTTGAAAAGGTCGTCGGCGCTCTGGAGCGGCTTCATGCCAACCGGGCGGCCTCACTGGCTGATGAGTCCCGGAGGTTTTGCCAGGGTGCCATGACCAAGGTTCTCACCAAGGTGGCGCACTGGTACCCCGACCTCGACTTCGACACCGCGCTGGAGAGCTTGCCGGAGGGTACTGACCTCGCGCCGCTCAGGGAGCGCATCAAGCCCATCATCAGCCGAGTCGGCGGAATTCAGAGGGTGGAGGGCCAATGTCGGGATTAGGCATCCTGCTCTTTATCGCCGCTGAGGTTCACAACCAAGACAATTGCAATCTCTAGTTAGAACCGCAGCAACAATTTGATGTAATATAACTCTGCAGCACTTTCAGTATTATGCACGTTATTTTCCTGTTTGATTTTCCTTTGTATGTCCTCCCTACGTTACTGGGTAGGGTCGCCAGCGCGTAAACCCAGGGGGGCGTCTTGGGGACGGATCCACATTGGCATGCCGGGTGTGCTTGCTGCCGGGCGAACCACCTTGCCGCCGTTAGCGCGGCCACCCGAACAGTCGAGCTTGACTCGAGTCAGAGTCACGAGCGTTGCCAAGTGCGGAAGGCTACCCCGCCACTCTCGATGCGGCCGCATTGAGCTGTTGAGCGGACTCGAAACAGAACAAAGGGCGTTACCAATTGCGGGAGGGCCCCTTTGCGTGCAGGTTTCTCATACACAGGCGAGATCTCCGAGGACGATAACCATATGTATAGGAGGAAATAACTCGAACCTCTGAATGACTTAGCTTTTCTGTTGCCGAGCCGGTGTCGTTCCTCCAGCTGCCTTCTTCTCAGAAACCAAAGGCGATGAAGAACTGGTAAGCTGACTACCAGACCAGATTCTCACAATTGCGCCCCCTACCTGCTGCGCCAAAGATGTCGGTGTGGAACGACACCAATGGGATCACAAGAATCCCTACTACGGTTGCCGGGGTGCAGGGTTGCAAGAGGAGCAGGATCAGTAGCCAGCACAAGGACTTCACCCAGGTTCGGGCCGCGAGGATGCGTAAAACCCTAGTCCTGCTTTGGTGGGTGTATTTCAGAGAGTTCTTGGGCTCTCGAACTAGCTGTGGTCAGTGCGTGGTTCGAAAGAGCCGAATCCTCCTCTAGTATGCCATGGGCCTCCTTTTATAGTCGAAAGGGGCCGCCACAGTGGCACACAGGAGGTGGAAAGGCGTACAGTGCCCTAAGCTTATCGCTCGTATTACAGGACAAGACGCATTTAATGCGTAGCTTAGGTGTCCCCTTGCTTTATTGGGGACGGGGCGAGGCCCGTCCCGTCCGTCGCCGCTCATCCTTGCTTTGACACGCGCCCCGGCCAGTGAGGCATGCGGTGCCATGTAGGCAGGCAGGCAGCTGAGGTGGCGCTGTGGCGGAGCCTTCATGAAGATCTGCGTGCCGCCACGCAGGCGCTCAATGAGTTGGCCTGGGAGCTGCATGTCGCCACGCAGGTGCCCGCCCAGCTCGTTGGGCTGGCAGCTGCATGTGAACGGCGGTGGAAGCTTGGTTGGTGCAGGCTTGGCGGTGGCCCCACTGGCGTCCTTGGCGAGGGCCTTGCCGGGTGGCCCGGCAAGGACCTTGCCGTGTGGCCCGGCAAGGGTCTTGCCGTGGCACGCTGTTGTCCCCGGCAAGGATCTTGCCGGGGGTCTGGTGGCCTTCCTTGGCTAGGATCTTGCCGAGAATCGTCGTCTTCTAATCCTCATCTGATCTTGAATATGTCTTCACAGAAGATCTGCATGCCACCATAGAGGTGCCTTCCCGAACCCTGGTCCCACGTGGATGATGGCGTTGGGAACCGTGGGCTCAAGGGTGGCTCGCTCTGTTGCTGTGGGGCGAGCTGTCCCAGCAAGGATCTTGCCGGGGGAGCCTGCTTCATCCCTCTGCTCTTTGTGGTCTTGGCCTTGGCGTTGCTCTGATTATCTTGGGCTTTGGTCTTACCTTGGCTCACCTCTCCCGTTCTGCTTGGTGTGGCCGTGGGCGCGGGTCCGACTGCCCGTGCACAGGTAAAGGGGTACAAAAGCGTGCCCCTCTTTCTGTACACCGACAGAGGGTCGAGAGCCCCTCCGAGATTCTGTCTCTCTCTGTTTCTGCGTTCCCCTTTTCTGCCCTTTCACCGTTTCGTATATATATGGAGATCCGTAACTCCGATTGGATTGAAACCATCGCCTAGATTTTTCTCCAAAAATTAGCTTTCTTGCAGCCAAAGTAGAGCAGCAACCGCCTTACGGAGGCCCGCGAGGGTCAGGGGCGCGCCCAGGGGGTGGGGCGCCCCCCCCTGCCTTGTGTCCCCCTCGGGCACCGTCTCGCGTTGATTCTTTCGCCCATATTTTCCAAATATTCCAAAAATATTCTCCGTCCGTTTTTATCCCATTTGGATTCCATTTGATATGGGGTTTCGGTGAAACATAAAACATGCAACAAACAGGAACTGGCACTGGATCAATATGTTAGTCCCAAAAATAGTATAAAAAGCTGCCAAAAGTATATGAAAGTTGTATAATATTGGCATGGAACAATCAAAAATTATAGATACGACGGAGACACATCAGCATCCCCAAGCTTAATTCCTGCTCGTCCTCGAGTAGGTAAATGATAAAAAAGATAATTTTTGATGTGGAATGCTACCTAGCATAATCTTGATCATGTATCTAATCATGGCATGAATATTAAGACACGAGTGATTCAAAGCAATAGTCTATCATTTGACATAAAAACAATAATACTTCAAGCCTACTAATAAAGCAATCACGTGTTTTCAAAATAACATGGCCAAAGAAAGTTATCCCTGCAAAATCATATGGTCTGGCTATGCTCCATCGTCACCACACAAAATATTCACATCATGCACAACCCCGATGACAAGCCAAGCAATTGTTTCATACTTTTGACATTCTCAAACCTTTTCAACCCTCAAGCAATACATGAGCTTGAGCCATGGATATAGCACTATAGGTGGAATAGAATATGATGGTGGAGGTTGTGTGGAGAAGACAAAAAGGAGAAAGTCTCACATCGACGCGGCTAATCAACGGGCTATGGGGATGCCCATCAATTGGTGTCAATGCAAGGAGTAGGGATTGCCATGCAACGGATGCACTAAGAGCTATAAGTATATGAAAGCTCAAACTGAAACTAAGTGGGTGTGCATCCAACTTGCTTGCTCATGAAGACCTCGGGCATTTGAGGAAGTCCATCATCGGAATATACAAGCCAAGTTCTATAATGAAAATTTCCCACTAGTATATGAAAGTGATAAATCAAGAGACTCTCTATATGAAGAACATGGTGCTACTCTGAAGCACAAGTGTGGTAAAAGGATAGTAACATTGCCCCTTCTCTCTTTTTCTCTCATTTTTTTATTTTCTCAATTTTTTTTCGGTGGGCTTCTTTGGCCTTTTTTTTATTTGGGCTTCTTTGGCCTCTTTTATTTTGATAACCTCACATGGGACAATGTTCTAATAATGATGATCATCACACTTCTATTTACTTACAACTCAATATTACAACTCGATATCTAGAACAAAGATATGACTCTATATGAATGCCTCCGGCGGTGTACCGGGATGTGCAATGATCTAGCGTAGCAATGACAGCAAAGAACGGACAAGCCATGAAAACATCATGCTAGCAATCTTACGATCATGCAAAGCAATATGACAATGAATGCTCAAGTCATGTATATGATGATGGAAGTTGCATGGCAATATATCTCGGAATGGCTATGGAAATGCCATAATAGGTAGGTATGGTGGATGTTTTGAGGAAGATATAATAAGGCTTATGTGTGACAGAGCGTATCATATCACGGGGTTTGGATGCACCGGCGAAGTTTGCACCAACTCTCGAGGTGAGAAAGGGCAATGCACGGTACCGAAGAGGCTAGCAATGATGGAAGGGTGAGAGTGCGTATAATCCATGGACTCAACATTAGTCATAAAGAACTCACATACTTATTGCAAAAATCTATTAGTCATCAAAACAAAGTACTACGCGCATGATCCTAGGGGGATAGATTGGTAGGAAAAGACCATCGCTCGTCCCCGACCGCCACTCATAAGGAAGACAATCAATAAATAAATCATGCTCCGACTTCATCACATAACGGTTCACCATACGTGCGCTACGGGAATTACAAACTTCAACACAAGTATTTCTACAATCCACAACTACCCACTAGCATGACTCTAATGTCATCATCTTTATATCACAAAACTATTGCAAGGAATCAAACATATCATATTTAGTGATCTACACGTTTTATGTAGGATTTTATGACTAACCATGTGAATGACCAGTTCCTATCATCTCTCTAAATAGATATAAGTGAAGCAAGAGAGTTTAATCCTTTCTACAAAAGCTATGCCCACACTCTAACAAATATAAGTGAAGCAAAAGAGCATTCTACAAATGGCGGTTTTCTATGTGAAGAGAAACAGGCAATCTAAACTTCAAATGATATAAGTGAAGCACATGAAGCATTCTATAAAGCCGTACTCAAAAGATTTAAGTGAAGTGCAATGAGCATTCTATAAATCAACCAAGGACTACCTCATACCAACATGGTGCATAAAACGAAAGTGAAAACTAAATGCAAAAGACGCTCCAAGACTTGAACATATTGCATGAACGAAACGAATCCGAAAACATACCGATACTTGTTGAAGAAAGAGGGATGCCTTCCGGGGCGTCCCCAAGCTTAGATGCTTGAGTCTCCTTGAATATTTACTTGGGGTTCCTTGGGAATCCCCAAGCTTGATCTCTTGTGTCTCCTCCTTATCCTCATATCGAGACATCCTTGATCTTCGAACAGTTCATCCACACAAAACTTCAACAGAAAACTCGGTAAGATCCGTTAGTATAATAAAGCAAATCACTACTTTAAGTACTGTTGCAAACCAATTCATATTTTTTGCATTGTAGCTACTGTAATTAACTTTTTCATGGCTTAATCCACTGATAGGAATTGATAGTTTCATCAAAACAAGCAAACTATGCATCAAAAACAGAATCTGTCTAAAACAGAACAGTTTGTAATAATCTGAACATTCACCATACTTGTGATACTTGAAATATTCTGCCAAAATTAGGAAACATATAAAAAAATTATAGAAACACAGTGCAAAAAGAATTAGAGCCATTTGACGTTCCAGTAAAAAATTAAAAATCGCGCACTACAGCCAAAGTTTCTGTCCTGCACCGTACAAACCAACAAGCATTGTAAACATCCTAAAGGCAAACCTTGGAACATTATTTCTATAATACAATGGAATTGTACAAGGGGATAATTATTTTTGTTGAAAAGTTTCTGTAATTAAGATTCACAAAGTTTCCATGGGCATGAACAAAGTTCAAGGACATCCCCCACTTTCACAATGCTCGTCTATCTCACTTTCACTTTTCTTTTTGAAAACTTTTGGGTTCCCCTCTTTTATTTTATTTTTTGTTTTTAAACTATAAGAAAGCACTCAACAGAAATAAAAGACTCTCTAAAACTTCCGGGTTGTCTCCCTGGCAGCGCTTTCTTTAAAGCCATTAAACTAGGCATAAGGTGCTCAAGTAATGGATCCACCTGAATCCAAAGGTATATCAAAGCCAATTTGAATTAGCAATGATTTGGCAATTAGTAGTGAGCACAAAGTAACATATATCATGCAACAACGAAGTATAACTCTCTTCATATGCATCGGCATATCATAAAAGAACAATTCATGCACACATAGTAAAGGCCAATGCATAGTATAAGCAGTTTCTTGCAATTTTATCGTGTTGGAAACTTGGAGAAGCGGAGATGTAGTTCCTCTCTCATAATAATTGCAAGTAGGAGCAGCAAGCACATGCATATTTTATCTATCAAAATCATCATGTGTAGTAGTAAAACGCAACCCATCAATATAATCCTTAATAATGGCAAACTTCTCCGATATAGTGTAGTCGGGAGAACTCAAAAAGATAAAAGGACTATCATGTGTGGGTGCAATAGCAACAATTTCATATTTAACATAAGGAACTATAGCAAGTTCATATCCATAAGCATAATTCATATTGGCATCTTGGCCACGAGCATAGCAAGCATCATCAGAAAGGGATATTTCAAAAGAATCAATGGGATCATAACAATCATCATAGCAATCATCCTTCGGTAAGCACGAAGGGAAATTAAACAATGTATGAGTTGAAGGGTTACTCTCATTAGAAGGTGGGAACAGGTAGCTAATCCGCTCTTCCTCCTTTTGTTCTTCGCTCTCCTCCTCATATATTTCATGCAATGAGCCCATAGCTTCATCAATTTCTTCTTCCATAGACTCCTGCAAAATATTAGTCTCTTCTTGGAAAGCGGAGACTTTCTCAATAAATGCATCAATATCAGAATTGAATTCATAATTGGCATAGCAATATTTAAGGATAGCTAAATTTTCAGGTCTATAAACAGCATCATAAAGATTTTCAAATTCTTTGAACATAGATTCAATTTCATAAGCACCCATAAAATCAACAAATTCTTCTATTTGTTCCACATCATAGTAATCATATATACGTCTAGCATAAGAAGCCATGGTTTCATTATCATTAAATTTAAATGAAAAGGGAAGGTGTGGAGCCTTCATCCTAGAGCAACAAGTATAATCATATCTCAAGCATACTTGCCTAGCATACCACTTCAACATATGAATTTGATCCCATAATAGTTTCCCTTTTTGAGTCAAGCGATAATCCCTAAAGTATCCACGTTGGTCCAATGTGTCTCCCATTACACAATTGAATGGGGTTTTCTCAGGATTATCGAAGTAATACATAATATCTTTCACATAATGAGTATAGAGGGTTTTAGGAGGTTCCCCATCTCCATGAGTAGCAAGTGCACCTAATTTTTTTGGTATTTCGTGTTTCATATCCATAACTAAAGATAAAGAACAACTAAGAACAGCAAATAAAAATTACTTAGTGATAAAGCAAACAAGCACACACGAGAATATTCACCCCACGCTATTGCTCCCCGGCAACGGCGCCAGAAAAAGGTCTTGATAACCCACAAGTATAGGGGATCAATTGTAGCCTCTTTCGATAAGTAAGAGTGTCGAACCCAATGAGGAGCTAAAGGTAGAACAAATATTCCCTCAAGTTCTATTGACCACCGATACAACTCTACGCACGCTTAACATTCGCTTTACCTAGAACAAGTATGAAACTAGAAGTACTTTGTAGGTGTTGTTGGATAGGTTTGCAAGAATATAGAGAGCGTGCAAATATAAAGTAGGGGCTGTTTAGATAAAGACACAATAAAGTAAATATAGCGAGTGTGAAAAAGTGGTGGTAGGAGTTGCGAAATTGTCCCTAAGCAATTGACTATTTTGCTAGACCGATAGCAAGTTTTATGTGGGAGAGGCCACTGCTAGCATGTCATCCCTGACATGGAATTCTATGCACTTATGATTGGAACTATTAGCAAGCATTCGGAACTACTAACGTTCATTAAGGTAAAACCCAACCATAGCATTAAGTTATATTGGTCCCCCTTCAACCCCGTATGCATCAATTTCTATGCTAGGTAGAAGCTTCTGTCACTCTTGCCCTCCAATACATAGTCCTATCAGCATACAACTAACCCTATGGTGTGATCCACGCGCGCGCTCATATCATGGGCACCAAAGGACAGCAACATAACCACAAGCAAATTAAATCAATCATAGCAATTCATGAACCACCGATAGGACAACGAAAATCTACTCAGACATCATAGGATCGCAACACATCATTGGATAATAATATGAAGCATAAAGCACCATGTTTAAGTAGAGGGTACAGCTGGTTGCGGGAGAGTGGACCGATGTAGATAGAGGGGGGAAGGTGATGGAGATGTTGGTGAAGATGGCGGAGGTGTTGGTGAAGATCGCGGTGAAGATGATGGTGGCCACGACAGCGTTCCGGCGCCACCGGAAGAGAAGGGGACATGGGGGCCCCTTCTTCTTCTTCTTCTTCCTGGACCTCCTCCCTAGATGGGAGAAGGGTTTCCCCTCTGGCCCTTGGCCTCCATGGTATGGGAGGGGCGCGAGAGCCCCTCCAAGATTGGATCTGTCTCTCTGTCTCTCTCTGTTTCTGCGTTCCCCTTTTCTGCCCTTTCCCCGTTTGGCATATATATGGAGATCCGTAACTCCGATTGGATTGAAACCTTCGCCCAGATTTTCTCCGAGAATTAGCTTTCTTGTGGCCAAAGTAGATCTGCAACCTCCTTACGGGGGGGGGGCACGAGGGTCAGGGGCGCGCCCAGGGGGGTGGGGCGCGCCCCCTGTCTCGTGCCCCCTCGGGCACCATCTCACGTTGATTCTTTCGCCCATATTCCAAAAATATTCTCCCTCCGTTTTTATCCCGTTTGGATTCCGTTTGATATGGGGTTTCTGGGAAACATAAAACATGCAACAAACAGGAACTGGCACTGGGCACTGGATCAATATGTTAGTCCCAAAAATAGTATATAAAGTTGCCAAAAGTATATGAAAGTTGTATAATATTGGCGTGGAACAATCAAAAATTATAGATACGACGGAGACGTATCAATCTACACGTTCGTAGAGCACCTAGTATGACTACCAGGACTAGAGCAAGCCGAAAGCGCGCCGCCGTCACCCCCTCCTTATCGGCAACGGGAAAACCTTTGTTTTACACAGTCGAGAAGTCAGTGTGCTCAGGCCCCACACGCCGAGTCGTTGAATAGAATGTAGATCCTAGTTTACGAAAACAAGTTCGATAATACGTTTGTATCTCCATACTTATATTTCTTCTCTTATGAAAAACCCGAGTTGGTGATGATGGTACGCGTGCCATCTTGCAATATAGACCGTCTGATCTATATCTGACGGATAGAAATTAAACTAAAAGATACCGCACCTCTCTCCACATTTGAAGACAAGGCCTTCCCTCGTTCATACCTATCTCCAACAACCTCATTGTTGAACAATTAAAAAAGGAAGCCTCTGGAACAAACTGGCATGGTGGTCGCTGCCGGCGTCGTCCATCCCCATGCCTCCGCTCAGTCCGACCACCAATCACCACGACGCCCCACTCCTCTTCACCTTATCTCCTCTTTCTCGAGATATCATTAGTTTTTACACATGGGATTACTCCCGCATGGGTCAATCACAACAAGTGTTTTATAAAAAATGCATCTTGATGTTCTGTGCAATGCACAAACATCTTGCTAGTACTCCTACAGAAGACTAAGTTGGTGATGATGGTGTGTCTGCCATCCGTCATTTTTAACCATTAGATCTACATCTAACGACTATGAGGTAAGTTGTTGCCTTTTCTCACCAACATCCCACTTCTCTACCAATTTGTAGAGAAACCCATAATTCGTATCAAAACCAACCACATCCCTCCCTCACCTCACCAAAACAGCCCAAGCAATATAGTCTGATTGAAACATAATATATCTCTCCAACGAGTACTACTAGTGGTCGCGGGAGTGTATACCTCATTTTGTGGGTTCGATCCCGGCCGAACGCACGGCGGCCTTTTTTTAAAATAGTAACTTCGCCGCGAGCCAATATTGTACACTGGTAGTTTGAGTTTTGAAGTCGAACGGATGTGTTGCACCACAATCTGGTGCACTTGAATAGCCCAGCTACGTGAATGAGATTTCCTTCCCATCATCTCGTGGCTCGCGTGCACGCCCTAGCCACACCTCGCTTGCAGCTTCCTCATCAGCTAGTAGCATATTTAAACTAGCGCCACCCAATTAAGTACGAGGAGCCAGAAAAGCCTGGCGTGGCATTGGGAACTGTGCAATATGGCTCTTTACGTAAAGTGCTAGTACTCTACTACTCTGTAGCTTGTGGCATTGCACGTGGACTTCACTCCATTATCGGCTCTATAAAAGAAATTCCTCTTGAAGTGATTTTTTTTGAAACGGAGGCAAAAGCTTTGCCTCATCTCATTCATAAAGAAGGAACTACTGACAAAGTTGGACGAGATCCATTACACCTCCACAAATGGAAGCAAAAAGCCTAGTCTCGCTGTATCAAATAACTCAAATGTTCTGCCCCCGCAGTAACCGTCGTTGATAAACAGGCTGCTAGTGTGTGCGTGAGAGGAGCGGCTGAGTAGGCCAGCTACGCGCTTGAATAGAGCACCGAGAGTACCTAAGGGAGTCCTGGACTAAGGGGTCCTCGGGCGTCCGGCCGGTTAGCTATGGGCCGGACTGATGGGCTGCCAAGATACAAAGACCGAAGACTTTACCCGTGTCCGGATGGGACTCTCCTTGGCGTGGAAGGCAAGCTTGGCGATCAAATATGTAGATTCCTTCCTTTGTAACCGACCTTGTGTAACCCTAGATCCTCCCGGTGTCTATATAAACCGAAGGACTTAGTCCGGAGGCGAGACTCATAACCATAGTCATACAGGCTAGACTTTTAGGGTTTAGCTACTACGATCTCGTGGTAGATCAACTCTTGTAATACTCATATTCATCAAGATCAATCAAGCAGGAAGTAGGGTATTACCTCCATAGAGAGGGCCCGAACCTGGGTAAACATTGTGTCCCCCGTCTCCTGTTACCATCATCCTTAGACGCACAGTTCGGGACCCCTACCCGAGATCCGCCGGTTTTGACACTGACATTGGTGCTTTCATTGAGAGTTCCACTGTGCCATCCCCAAAAGGTTCGATGGCTCCATCAATCATAAATAACGATGCCGTCGAAATCTTCATGTTTGGCAGCTTCGCACTGTGGGCCAACTCGCTTGGCCATCAGGAGCAGATCGATAGCTATGCCCCTGGCCATCAAGTCAGTTTTGGGAGTTTGAACTACGTTGCGGATATCCGTGGAGACTTGATCTTCGATGGCTTTGAGACCGCGGCAGCCGCTCCCTGCCCCTACGGTGAACATGACCTAAATCTGTCACCGGTCCACACTCAGGGAATTGCACCCGTAACTACCCCGGCCTTAGATCCGGAGCAGACTGCGCCATCCGAGGACGGGAAGCTCAACCCCACCACGGAGGCCATGGATTTTGCGGCATTGGAGCCGCACGCAGACTTAACCTCGTATGACATCTCTGTCACCGGAACTCCAGACTCATCTCCGGTTATAAGCTCCAAACTATGCGCGTCCGCAGTCGCCGAGCTTGATCGGTTATCGATCTTCAAATTCGACGCAGCAGACGTGTTCGGACACTCGCCTTTTGGCGATGTTCTAAACTCATTAAAAAATCCGGCCTTGGCGGGAGACTCACAGCTGAACTATGTCCGGTTTGAACTGGAGGCTGATGACGGGGAATTTCGTTTCCCACCCGCCACCCACTACATAGCCACTTTCGAGGACTTAACTGACGCGCCTGATTACGACTCTGAAGACATCAACGGCATAGACGACGGTGCCGATGACGAGAAGGGCCAAAACCCGCCGTCCACCGCACGATGGATGCCCACTTCTTCATACGATGTATACATGGTAGATACACCTAGACAAACTAACAACGATGACAAAGAGGGTCCAGTTGAGGACAAACCTCCCGAGACACAGTCCAGACACCAGCGTCAGCAGCGCCGCTCCAAGCAACGTCGTGCAAAAGACAACAACACAGCACCAGAAAAGACAATACTCCAGATGATGCCAAAGACAATGAAGACCCTATTGGGACAATCTCCGAACAGGATGAACGGGAAGACGAGCACATTAGCCTCGGCAACAAGGATTTCATCGTGCCTGAGGAACCTCTCGAGCAGGAGCACTTTAAGTGCCGGCTAATAGCCACTGCAAGGAGCCTGAAAAAGAAGCAGCAGCACCTTCAAGCTGACCAAGACCTGCTCAATGATAGATGGACCGAAGTCCTGGCCGCCGAGGAATACGGCCTTAGTAGCCCAACCAAAAATTACCCGACGCGCAAATTGTTACTTCAGTTCGGTGACGAGGCGCTGGAGCCCGTACCACCATCGCGCAACGGCTGACCGACCGCCTCACGGTCGGGATAAAGCAGCCACTCAAGCCGAACACCAGACCGCCCCACCTCGCCGTAAAGGACGGGATGAAACATCTCGGGGTTACACATACGACCTTCGACAAGACCTGGACAGTAGAGCAGGACATACAAGACTGATCTACGGATCGCGAGGACACGCCTCGATACGTGACGACGGCTACCTATTCAGATGCGACAAACATAGCCACGCCCGGGCCGAAAACCACAAACGGACTCCATCGGAGGTACGTCGTAGTCTGGCCCAATACAGAGGCGCCGCACACCCTCTTTGCTTCACAGATGAAGTAATGGAGCACGAATTCCCAGATGGGTTTAAACCAATGAATATCGAATCATATGATGGAACAACCGATCCAGCAGTATGGATTGAGGACTTCCTCCTCCATATCCACATGGCCCATGGCGATGACCTCCATGCCATCAAATACCCGCCACTAAAGCTCAATGGACCATGTCGATACTAGTTAAACAGTCTTCCGGGAAACTCCATTGGCAGCCGGGAGGACTTGGAAGACGCCTTCCGCGACAACTTCCGAGGAACATATGTCCGGCCACCAGATGCCAATGATTTAAGTCACATTGTCCAGCAGCCCGGAGAGTCAGCCAGGAAGCTCGGGACTAGGTTCTTAGTTAAAAAGAACCAAATCGTAGACTGTCCGGACGCGGAAGCCCTAGCGGCCTTCAAACACAGCGTCCGAGACGAATGGCTCGCCCGCCACCTCGGTCTAGAAAAACCAAAATCCGTGTTAGCCCTCACCGCTCTAATGACTCGCATTTGTGCGGGAGAAGACAGCTGGCTCGCTTGTAGAAGCAACAACACAACCGATCCGGGCACCTTCGAGGTAAGAAATGGCAATGGCAAGCCACGACGCAGCAAGCACAAGCGCCACAATGATAATGAAAGAGCACGTGATACAGCGGTCAACGCTGGATTCAGCGGTCCCAAACCCGGTCAACGTAAAAAGCTATTTACGGCGAACAGAGCCGGACCATCAAATTTAGACAGGATATTTGATCGACCCTGCCAGATTCACGGCCACCCCGACAAACCAGCTAATCATACCAACAGAAACTGTTGGGTCTTCAAGCAGGCCGGCAGGCTTAACGCCAAACACAAGGGGAGGAGGCCGCCCAGTGATCGCCATGACGAAGAGACTCACCAACCAAATACCTGGGGTCAGAAACAATTTCCCCCCGAAGTAAAAATAGTGAACATGGCATACACGACACACACTTCTACAAGGGAGCACGTGAAGCACTCCCTTCGGACTAAAGATCATACTGCACCAACTTCAGTATGAAACGATCTTATGAAACTGCATACCTTGTCGGCCATTAAGCCACCGGTCTACATTGAACAGGATCGACCAATCCAGGTGCAGAAATACCGGTTCGGCTTCCGCTGTCCACCTCATATACCTGCGAAATTTGTATCGCGCATACATAACTATGCACTTATAATACCCTAGGCATCGGCGGAAGCACAATACGGACAAGCCTGCAAGCATTTCTGTAACATTTTTCCCCTCTAAATTACTCTTTCTTTCTTCATTATTTTTAAAAAACAGGTGACGCAAAGGACAAACATCTAACTGACTCTATCAGAGTCCGCATCCGTACACTCACCTAGGGGGCTACTTCCGTCAAGGAATCCCCTCGCCGAGGACAGGCGGCGCGGACGTGTGACAGGAGGTCCAAAATAACTTTTTGTAGACCGCACTCTTTATTTTGAGCCTGTAATATGCCTTTTTCCTCCGCCTTAGACCCCGGGCATGTCAAATAGCCGGGGTTGTTGTCTTTTTATCTATAAAGTAACCATTGGCATATCACTCAGGTCGCAGTAAACATAATCCGCATTCAGCATTCGTTTCTTTTTCAAAAAATGAGTTTGGCCCCTATGGTTGTTTTACACACATACCTCGGCATAACTTGCCAGGGGCTCGGTATGGGAACAAATGAGTTGCCGACAAAGTCCGAACAGCTCTATAGCGTACTTCGGCGTCGCGAGTTTGGCCTTATATGCATCAACTCCGAATCATGTCTTGGGTCAATAGTTGGGTTGCCCGGCTCCTGTGCTTGCTACCTTACGTTCCGCTCTATCGGCTAGGGTAGTAAAGGGAGAACTACTGCGTTGTGCTTCCGGTTCATCTGGTCAAGCATCTCGGTAGAGAAAGCCAAAAACTGACTATCATGATGCGCCGAGAGCTGGTCAACCACTCGATGACTTATCGGAATCTTTCGCGATTCCCTCCGTATTATACGAAGGACCTTTCTTCAGGTCATATATGTAACACACCATATTGGAATAAGTCGTACACATACAAGGGGCTATATCGTAGCCTCCCACCTACAAAACTCCTATGGCTAAGTGAAAGTGTTAACGCCCTATAGTCCGATTGCCTCGTTCACTGCATTGACACCTCCTTCACGGACCAAGACGTTGGGTCAAGAGTGCTCAGATGCTTTTCCGAACACCCCCGTATTTCCTACGAGGGAGCTGAAGCCGACGACTGGAAAACTTTCAGATCATATACAAATGGCCGCACATGAGGAACAAAAGCCTTTTAGGCAAAACTAAAATATAGACTGATTATAAAACTTGTGTTTTATAATTCGCATACATTTCACTCGAATATTATGTCTTTCGAACATTGACCCTCTATCAAGCGGGCAGCCTCTAAGACGTCCGCAAAATAATGCTCTGGTGCGTGATGGTCCTTGCCCTTGGGTGGACCCCTCGCCGCAGCGTCGATGGCCTTCATCTTCCCCCAGTATGTCTTGACACGGGCAAAGGCCATCCGTGCACTTTCAATGCACGTCGACCGCTTAACGACGTCGATACGTGGCACCGCATCAGCAAGCCGCTGCACCAAGCCGAAGTAGCTGTTCGGAATAGGCTCAGTCGGCCACAGCTGGATTATGACATTCTTCATGGCAGCGCCGGATATCCTACAAAGCTCGGCCCATTCGGATATCTGTTCATTCAGCACCAGAGGGCGTTATGATGCACCAAACTATGACCAGAAAAGCTTCTCCGTTGCATATCCCGCTTGCACTTGGTAAAACTGCGCCGCGTCGGAAGAACTCCTCGGCAAGTCCAAATACCCATCTGGAGAGCTCCACACTTGGTTAAGCTAAGCATAATTCGGATCGCCGAACTTAGTCTGTAATAAAAAGGGCTTACCTGCCACAATCTCTCCAGCTTGCCGGATCTCCTCACGGGCTGCTATAGATTTGGACCGTGCTTATTTCGCCTCTCGCAAGGCCTGGTCAAGATCAGCCATCTTGGCTTTATTCTCCTTCTCGAGGAATTCATAGCGGCGAGCGGCATTTTTTAGTTCGAGCGCCATCGTGGATATTCTCTCATCGTCTTGGCGTTGAGCAGCCTGTTCGGCCTTTAACTCGGCCGATGCCTTTTCGGCAGCCGCATTACTAAATCGGGCCTGCTCCTTGGCCCGGGTTAGCTCCGCCACAAGAATCTCAACTGCGGCGGCACCATCTGCAGCCATGCATATGCCAGTATGCAATTTTCAGCGTCGCGCCTATATTATAAATCACGTATGTGTAATGACTGCTCCAAATACATACCGTGCGACTCGTCAAGACGCCTATTGATTAACGCAATATCATCCCCTGCTATATGAAGCTTCGGCTACAGCTCGGCAACTTCTGTAGTCCGGGAAGTCCTCAGGGGCGACACAGCCTGTGTTCCATTTAACCAGATTATTCCCTGAGCATATCTTTTTGATCCTCTGATCGCCTCCCATGGGAAGCCAACCCGAGTCTCAGGGGCTACTACCTATACACAGGTGCATTTTGCAAATAAAACATAGTTGAAAATATTACGTCACAAACCTCGAAGCCTCTTCGCAGGCTCATGAAGGCTTCATTCAATCCGCTCTTCGCGGACAGAATCCTCTCAACCACCGTACCCATCAAGGTACGCTATTCCTCCGAGACAGATGCTTTTCGCAGCATATCCCTCAACATATCCGGCGCCGCCGGGTCTCCGGAAGCCGCTGTGGGAGCACGGCCTTCCTTTGAAGGAATCTGTTCACCCGTCTCCAAAATCATCGCCGGCTGAAAACCGGATAGTTCGGGGCCTTCATTGTTGGCTCCCGAATCCCGGGCGGTCGGGGGTCTACCTTCGGGTAATACCTTCTTCATCCCTCGCGCCACTTGTTGATTAAGAAAAACCCTCTGAGACGACACTTCGGAGTCGTTCGCCTTATTGGGCAAGGAGGACGGGGGAGGCGTCTCACTTTCCATCATCACTGGGAGAAGATCTCCCGAGGAAGAGGATTGCTGAGGAACACTGTGCGCCGACCTGTGAAGATACACATATATATATTATATGTTACTTCGGTAACAGGAAAGGAACGGGATGTGAGTAAAGCACCCTGGGTTCGCTTACCATTTGGTCGAAGGCCTGTCCTCACGGCAGAGCTGTGCGACGGTGTCGCCTTCCAATCCCGAGCCGCCTGACGATGGCATTCTGCCTCTCTTGGGAGCCTTTTCCTCCCAACCTTCAGAGGCGACCCTTTTCTTATGTGGGGAGAAGGGATGCTTGCTTCTCCTTCACCTTTGTCTTCGGGCAAGGAAACTTTGATTTCTCCGGACTTGGTGTCTAATTTACCTTCGGAATGAAGGCCACCTCTGGTCTTCCCTCTCTCCACCTTGCCCTCCTCCACCGGCGCCTGGAACAGTGCCGGTGCCAGCATCCTTGTTAGCACGGGGTCCCCTGAGTCTTCGGGAAGGGGGCGGGCATCTAATCCGTTTCGCTTTCTTTATCCAGCCCTGGAAAGAGATGGTTCGCTCAATGTCTTATTATAGGATACCTGACTAAGAGGTGTTTGGCGGACGAGTGCTTACCGCGGTATCCGGATGGTTGCAGTCAAGGCCGATGTCTTCGGTGGTATCCGGCTACTCTTTTTGTTTCCCGAAAAATAATTTCCACATCCCTTTGTGCGTAATACCAAAGAAGTGTTGAAGTGTCTGTGGCCCTTTGGGATTAAACTCCCACATACGAAGGGGTCGTCTCTGGCACGACAAGGTCCGACGGACCAGCATTACTTGAATAACATTGATAAGATAAATGTCCCTCTCGAGGAGGCTTCCGATGCGGCTCTGCAGAGTCTGCACCTCATCAACTGATCCCCAGTCTAGTTCCTTATTAATCCATGATGCGAGCTAAATCAGAGGGCTGGATCAAAACGCAGGCGAGGCCGCCCACTGGGAACCACGGGGTTCGGTGATATAGAACCACTCCCGCTGCCACAAGTCGGAAGATTCTGTGATGGATCCTTTTAGCCAAAGAGCACTATTAAGCTTGCTCACTGTGGCACCACCGCACTCCGCCTGCTTCCCCTCTATCACCTGCGGCTTCACATTGAAGGTCTTGAGCCACAAGCCAAAGTGTGGAGGGACCCGGAGGAAGGCCTCGCACGTGACGATGAACGGCGAGATGAGAAGAACAGAGTTCGGGGGCAGATCATGAAAATCCAGCCTGTAATAGAACATGAGCCCACAGACAAAGGGATTAAGGGCGAATCCTAACCCTCGG
The DNA here is from genome assembly GCF_002575655.3 of Aegilops tauschii subsp. strangulata. Taxonomy (NCBI): domain Eukaryota; kingdom Viridiplantae; phylum Streptophyta; class Magnoliopsida; order Poales; family Poaceae; genus Aegilops; species Aegilops tauschii. The sequence goes on from NC_053041.3 coordinate 519,773,479, forward strand.
AGGAAGTGGGAAACAAACACAACCCTCTTGTCAGATCTTGGGGTAGGGATAACTTGGCCTTCAGCAGGGATCCGATGGAGGATTTCTGCGGTCAGATATCTTGCCGCCCTAAGCTTCGCAATATCCTCCTCTGTGACAGAAGAAGCCACCCACCGTGTCGGTGTACAAAAGGAGGGGCACACTTTTGTACCCCTTTACTTGTGCACGGGCAGTCGAAGCCACGCCCACGGTCGCACCAAGCAGAACAGGGGAGGTGAACTAAGGTAAAACCGAAGCCCAAGACAACCAGAGCAACGCCAAGACCAAGGACGCAAAGAAGCAGAGGGGCGGAGCAGTTTCCCCCGGCAAGACCCTTGCCGGGGGCGGCCTCAGCGGCCCCGGCAAGACCCTTGCCGGGGCAGCTCGCCCCACACCAACAGAGCGAGCCACCCTTGAGCCCACGGTCCCCAACACCATCATCCACGTGGGGCTAGGGCTCGGGAGGCACCTCTGTGGTGGCATGCAGATCTTTGTGAAGATAAGGAATATTCAAGATCAGATGAGGATTAGAATACAGCAATCCACGGCAAGATCCTTGCCGGCGGGAACCACAAGTCCCCCGGCAAGATCCTTGCCGGGGACGACAGCGCACCACGGCAAGACCCTTGCCGAGCCCCCTGCAAGGCTCTCGCCGAAGAGGCCAACAGAGCCACTGCCAGGCCCGCACCAGCCAAGTCTCCACCGCCGTTCGCATGCAGCTGCCATCCCAAACCAGCTGGGCAGGCACCTGCGTGGCAACATGCAGCTTCCAGGCCAACTCAGCAGGCGCCTGCGTGGCGGCATGCAGATCTTCGTGAAGACCCTACCACCGCGCCACCTTAGCTGCCTGCCGGCCTACATGGCGCCGCATGCATCGTTGGCCAGGGCACGTGTCGAAGCGAGGAGGAGCGGCGACGGACGGGACGGGCCTCGCCCCCGTCCCCGATAAAGCTAGGGGACACCTCAGCGGCACATTAAATGCATTTTGTCCTGTAATACAAGCGATAAGCTCGCAATACTGTACGCCTTTCCACCTCCTGTACGCCTTTCCACCTCCTGTTCGCCTATAAAAGGAGGCCCATGGCATACTGGAGAAGGATTCGGCTCTTTCGAACCACACGCACACCACAGCTAGTTCGAGAGCTCAAGAACTCTCTGAAAATACACCGACCAAAGTAGGACTAGGGTTTTACGCATCCTCGCGGCCCAAACCTGGGTAAACGATCCTTGTGCTGACTATTGATCCTCCTCTTCTTGCAACCCTGCGCCCCGGCAACCGTAGTAGGGATTCTTGTGATCCCATAGGTGTCGTTCCACACCGAGATCTTTGGTGCGCCAGGTAGGGGGCGCGATTGTGAGAATCTGGTCTAGTGGCTAGCCTAGCAGTTCTTCGTTGCCATAGCTCCCAAGAAGGAGATGGCCAGGAGAAAGGGGTGCCGCCTGCGAACGTGAAGGACGCTAGTGCAACAACGGAGAAGCTAAGTCATTCAGAGATTTGAGTTATTTCCTTTTATATATAAGGTTATCATCCTCGTAGATCTTGCCTATGTATGAGAAACCTGCACGCAAAGGGGCCCTCCCGCAATTGGCAACACCCTTGTTCTATTTCGAGTCCGCTCAACAGCTCAAAGCGGCCGCGTCGAGAGTGGCGGGGTAGCCTTCCGCACTTGGCAATGCTCCCGACTCTGACTCGAGTCAAACTCAACAGTTCGGGCGGCCGCGCTAAGGGTGGTAAGGTGGTTCGCTCGGCAGCAAGCACACCCGGCAGGCCACTGGGGACCCGTCCCCAAGATGCCGCCCTGGGTTTACGCGCCGGCAAACCTACCCAGTTAACATAGGGTGGACATACAAAGGAAAATCGAACAGGAAAATAACATGCATGATACTAAACGTGCTGGAGAGTCATATTACATCAAATTGTTGCTGTGTTTCTAACTAGAGATAGCAATTGTCTTGGTTTTGAACCTGCAGCGGCGATAAGAAACGGGGTGCCTAATCCCGGCGCTGGCCCTCCACCCTCAGAATTCCGCCGACACGGCTGATGATGGGCTCGATGTGCTCCCTAAGCGGCGCGAGGTCGGTACCTTCCGGCAAGCTCTCCAACGCGGCGTCGAAGTCGAGGTCGGGGTACCAGTATGCCACCTTGGTGAGAACCTTGGTCATGGCACCCTGGCAAAGCCTCCGGGCCTCGTCGGCCAGCGAGGCTGCCCGGTTGGCCTGAAGCTGCTCCAGGGCCCCGAAAACGCACTCGAAGAACAAGGTCAGCTTGGCGTTGGTGGTCCCGCTGCGCTCCGGGGCGTACCTCACGCTCGGCATCCCCATGATAGCCAACTGCGCGGTGATCTTGCCGGCGACGTCCTCGAGGCGACCGATCCAGCGGTTCACGCCCTCCTTGAAGTCCTTATGCTCGGCGGCCTCATTCTTCTTCAGCTGCTTCTCGGTCTCCAGCTCCTTGTCCAGGATACCCTCCCGGGTTTTGGCCTGCGTGAGCATCCCCTCGAGGCCCTCCAGCTTCAGCGTGAGGTCCTTGATGGCCTTGTTGGCCTCGGAGAGCTCCCCGGCCCTGCTGAGGGCCGCGCCCTGCGCCTCCGTCAGGGCGCTGTTGAGCGTGTCCTTCTCCTCGGACAGCTTCAGGGCCTGCTCCTTCAGCCCGTCCCGCTCCGCCTCCACTTCCTTCATCTTGTCGGTGTGGACCCGGGCCTGGGAATCGAGCGCCTCTTTGTGCCTCTGCTCCAGCTCACTGGTCCGCTGCAAGACAAGCTTCTCCACCTCTTCATCCTTGCCGCGGAGCGTGGCGGCAAGATTCTCCTCGCGCGCGGCGAGGTCCTCCTCCTGGGAGTTCAACGCGGCCTGGTGCTGGGTTCGGGCGGCCTCGGCTGCCGCGGCCAAGCCCGCCGCCGTCTCCAGGGCCTTCTCGATGTCAGGCAGCTTCATGGTGAGCTCCACGTCGTGCTTGGCGAGCTCGCCCTGGGCGGCCTTCAGCTCCTTGTGAGCCTCGCGGAGCCAGTCCTGCGTCTTGGCGACGTGCTTCTGGAGGTCCGCCTCCGCCTTGTCCACCACCGCCGTCCTGGACTTAGCTTTGTCCAGGCGGGCGCGGTGGAGCGCTTGGAGCTTCCGGTAGCTGGCGCCCATGGCGTGGAGGAGCCACTCTTCCTTCGAACCGTCGCCACCAACGATCGGCTCATCGACGACTTCAAGCCCGACAGCAGCGAGCACTTCATCGTCAAACACCTCTCCCTCGACGGGTATCCTGGTGCTTGAAGCGCCTGGAAGGTGGATGAAGAAGTCGTCACTCACCCTCAGGTACTTGCCGGAGCCGGAAGCAGCAGAACAGGAAGGCTGGTCCTCAGCCACCTCCTCCTCCTCCTCGACAGCGGCCCCGCCGGCCTCCCCGGCAGGCCCCTTGCCGGTCTCCTCAGCGGCGGCCTTGCCGGCCTCACCGGCGGGCCTCTTGGCGGCGTCCTCAGCAGCGCCCCTGGCGGCCTCCTCCGCGGCGATCTTCTCGGCGTCCGCCTTGGCGGCCTTGGCGACGTCCTCGATGACGGCGTCCACGTCCTCTCGGTTCACCGAGGAGGAATCTGGATGCCGAAGAAGGGGGTGAGGCAAGGCCAAGACCAATGGATAGCAAGAAAGAAAAAGGAACAGGGACGAGAGGCGAGTGACTTACCGGCACTGGTACCAGGCTGGGAAAAAGAAGTCCCCTCCCCGCCAACATTTGGCGTCGAGGCAAAGCTGTCGGCGCCCAAGTTCTCCTCCTCCTCCATGTGCATGGGCTCGGTGCTTGGCGCCCTTGCCGGGGACGCCCCTCGGGGCAGCATGGTCGATGGGGGCGGCGTGTTGGGAGTAGCCCTCTGCGGCCCCTCCTGCTGCTGCTCTCCTCTTGCGTACCTGGCAAGGTCAGCACCAAAGTGTCGAGCCCCTGACACATGTCGACGAGGGAAGAGTGATGAACTCACGCTGGGGGCTATGCCAGGGGCTGCTGTCCGGGCTGCTCAACACCACCAGTGGCGCCCTCGAAGTACCAGCCGGGGGCTGGCCACCGACCGAGACCTTGGGCCTCTTCACTCTCTGGGCCAGCGTCTCCACGTCCCTGCAAAGACAAGGACAAGTCAAGACAAGCGACACAGATTGAGGAGGTGGAGATAACGAAAAGGAACCAGATACTTACTCGTCGTCCGCCTCCTCCTCTGCTGTCTTCCTCTTCCTCCTCGGGCTGAGGGATCCATAATCAAAAGTGACCCCCGCGTCAGCATCTGCCGGAGGAGGAGAGGAGGGCAGAGTCTGCGGGCGCGTGAACAGAGAAGAAGCAGATGCCTTCTTCCTTGCTGTAGCGGCCTTCACCACCTTCTTCGCCGCCGCAGCCCTCGTCTGACGCGCGGCCTCTTCTGGGGACTTTGGCCGCCGTGCGGCCCTGACAGGCCGCACCGGCTCGCCGGAGGTGTCCCGCCGTAGGACTCACCCTCTCCCCATGGCCGGAGGGTCAACGGCCCCGGCCTCCTCTTCCAACAACTTGTCGACCGCCTCCTCAACCAGAGGAGCCTGAGGGACGGCGCTGCTGGCTTCCCCGGCTGCCGTCGCGCACCGCGTGAGCTCCTCCTCCTCCGCAGCCATCGCTGCCCTCTCCTCCACACCACCAGCGCTGCCAGCCTCCTCGGCAAGCTGCGCCTTCCTCGCCCTGGTGGCGATGTAGTCCAGTTCCGCCTGGGTGGTGTCCTGGACGAGCAGCCGCTCGGCGTCGGCGTTGACGTGCCCCTTGTGCATAGTGTCAAAGAACTGCTGCACCTCGGCGTCCTCCGGCTCCTTCCAGCTTGGGTCAGGGCCATGCGCATTGCAGTCCGGCATCATGGCGATGATATCGGACCGGCGCGAGTTATTACACAACGGGACCACCCCCGTCGGCAACTTGAACAAAGCCCCTTGAGGACCTTGCCGGCCTTCGCAACGGCCCTCGCAACCTTGCCGGTCCGCTCGACCTCGCCATCGCGGGCCACATCAAGCTGGAAGAGCCGCAGGCAGAAATGGGCATGCCCCATCACTGTGAAGTTATGGTCGAGGCCGGGGCGAAGCCGCATGATGTCGGCGGGGTTAGTGAAGAGCCAGGCTTGCCTCCCCTTGTTGTGAAGTGGAGCGATCTGGCGGCGGATGAAATCCGCCCCGATCATCTCAAGGGTGAGCCTGGCCTCGGTAAGCCGGAGGATCCTGGTGGTGGCGACCGTGAGCTTCTCGTCGTCGGCGTTAACGTTGCTCCAGTCGCTTCTGCGGACCAGCGGAGCCCGGCGAACTTCGCAGAACGCCGGCGGGTCCTCCTGTTCGATCCAGCACCACCGGCCCCGCCATTCTTCCCATGTCTCCTTCATGGAGCCGTCCGGGTACGCTTCCTTGGATCTTGGGATCCAGGTGATGCAACCTGAAATGGCGCCTCCCGTCTGGATCCGAGGGAAGAATTAATGGCGGAAGAGCGCCGTGTTGGGGTGCACTCCGGCGAAACCCTCACAGAGGTGCGCGAAAAGGGCCATGCACGCCTCCGCATTCGGGGTAAAATCCAAGAGGCGGAAGCCAAAGGTGTGCATGATGTCGCTGAAGAAATCAAAGAAGGGAGGACAAAGCCCGCAGGAAAAATAGTCGACAAAGAAGGGGTACCGATTTGGGGCAGCCTCGGCACAGTTGGCGGGGATGACGCGTGTGGCTGGGTGCCCCGACTTCTCTCCCCCCCCCCCGTCTTCACTCCCCACAAGGGCCTGAAGGATACCCGAAGCTGGAACACGTCGACTGTCGAGGGGAAGAAGGCGGACTGTGTCCGCTGCACCGCCAGCGCACTCACCGGCGGCTCCGCCGCTCCGGCGTTCTTGGCCACGCCCTTGCCCTTGACGGATTTCGGCGCCATGGCGGCTGGGAGAGAAGGGCAAGGCAGAAGGCAGCGGGAACGCAACGGCGGCGAGCGAGGGCAAACCTTGGAGGAGAAGAGGAAGACAAGCGGAGGCTTCCGAGATTGGGATAGTGCGAAGGGTAAAAGGAAGAGTGTGCCCACGGTTGCCCCTTTTTATGGGGAAGGTGTGGGTTGCGCTGCCCATTTACTATGATGTGACGCATGCGTGCAGGAGCCGCCCCACGCATGCCGCCAATGTCACGCGCACCCCTCCACGCCACGCTGCACCGCGCGTGGGTCATGGGAAGCGCAGCGCGCGAAAAGTTTTACCGTAGTAAAAACCGCCTCGCCTGCCCGCGCATCGTTTTGGGCCTGGCCCAACAACGTGTCGCGCTTATGTGTGGCCCAGGCCCGGGGGCTCCTATCGGTGTACAAAAGGAGGGGCGCACTTTTGTACCACTTTACTTGTGCACGGGCAGTAGGAGCTGCGCCCACGGTCGCACCAAGCAGAACAGGGGAGGTGAACCAAGGTAAAACCGAAGGCCAAGACAACCAGAGCAACGCCAAGACCAAGGACGCAAAGAAGCTGAGGGGCGGAGCAGTTTCCCCCGGCAAGACCCTTGCCGGGGGCGGCCCCGGCAAGACCCTTGCCGGGGCAGCTTGCCCCACCCCAACAGAGCGAGCCACCCTTGAGTCCACGGTCCCCAACACCATCATCCACGTGGGGCCAGGGCTCGGGAAGCACCTCTGTGGTGGCATGCAAATCTTTGTGAAGACAAGGAATATTCAAGATCAGATGAGGATTAGAAGACAACAATCCTCGGCAAGATCCTTGCTGGGGGGAACCACAAGACCCCCGGCAAGATCCTTGCCGGGGACGACAGCGCACCACGGCAAGATCCTTGCCAGGTCCCCAGGCAAGGCTCTCGCCGAAGACGCCAACAGAGCCACTGCCAGGCCCGCACCAGCCAAGTCTCCACCGCCGTTCGCATGCAGCTGCCGGCCCAAAACAGCTAGGCAGGCACCTGAGTGGCAACATGCAGGTTCCAGGCCAACTCAGCAGGTTCCTGTGTGGCGGCATGCAGATCTTCGTGAAGACCCTACCACCGCACCACCTCAGCTGCCTGCCTGCCTACATGGCGCCGCATGCATCACTGGCCAGGGCGCGTGTCGAAGCGAGGAGGAGCGGCGACGGACGGGACGAGCCTCGTCCCCGTCCTCGATAAAGCTAGGGGACACCTCAGCAGCGCATTAAATGCATTTTGTCCTGTAATACAAGCGATAAGCTCGCAATACTGTATGCCTTTCCACCTCCTGTATGCCACTGTGGCAGCCCCTTTCGCCTATAAAAGGAGGCCAATGGCATACTGGAGAAGGATTCGGCTCTTTCGAACCACACGCACACCACAGCTACTTCGAGAGCTCAAGAACTCTCTGAAATACACCCACCAAAGTAGGACTAGGGTTTTACGCATCCTCGCGGCCCGAACCTGGGTAAACGATCCTTGTGCTGACTACTGATCCTGCTCTTCTTGCAACCCTGCGCCCCGGCAACCGTATTAGAGATTCTTGTAATCCCATAGGTGTCGTTCCACACCGACGGTGGCCTTGAAGGCTGGATCCGGACATGACTAAGGCTTGTGGCGATCGAAACTTGGGTGTTCGAACTCAAGGCAGCGAAAGCTGAGGAAGAAGCAAGCGTGGAAGAGAGAGACGGGTCTACACCCCTTTATAAAGGCTGCGAATATCGAACGCCTCCTCCTGGGCATTAAAAATTGCCTATTCCCAAGGAGTTGTGCGCAAGAGGCGGTTGGGTTACTGTGGCACCCCGATCCGCATGGAGCAGGGGGCCTTCGCACATCAGCCTAGGATAACACCTGACGCACGACAGGTCGATAATACAGCATTCCAGGTACAATAATATTCATCAAATACATGTATATGAGATTACATCCTTGATGAATACAACCATCTGGCATAGCCCTACAGCTATTTGAATGGCAGCGGAAGTCTATTAAAAAGGCGGCGGAAGTCTTGGTTTGGCAGCATAACAACTCTGGCTAGGCTCCACAACTCACAGGACTGGCAAGATTACGGCCTAGCACGACGGATCAAGCGAGCAATACGGGTACGACCTACAAACTGGCATGACACGCCAGGTCAGTACATTGAATGTACTTGCAAGAATACATAGCATCCAAACAAGCTGCAGACAAAGCAAGAACGGAGCGCATGCAACACCCTATCTCATATCAATTACTAAACATGGCATGATAAAAATCAACTAAGCATGAACAAAATCATAACATCTACTAACATGGCAATGGCATGGCATATCAGAACATGATTATAACATTATAATAGCAAAACATAGAATTTTATCTCAATCATGGCATAACTTAACATGTCAATCAAAGCATAGCATGGCATCAAGAAACTATGCTGAAAATAAACTACCAATAATATCCAATGCAGAGATAGCATGTTAACATTATGCAATCATCTTTTATTCTATCATGGTTCTTTAAATGCAAATAATGATAAATTATTCCAGCAATGCAACCAAACTTGTGCACCGAGTCCCTCGGACTCTCTTATCAACTGTGATCATCTCTGGATCACAAACACACAACCAAAGTGGTCTTTCTCAAGAACAACTCGTGATCCTTACGGCGATCACAACCACGACCAACACTTGGTCTCCAACCGTGATCCTTACGGCGATCACAACCACGACCAATATTTGGCCCGTGATCCTTACGGCGATCACAACCACTTATCTCACCATCAAAATATCGTCGTGACTCCTCACGACTATCTCATAGTTCAAGTTACCATATTCTTGTTATCACACATTTATTTACCAACTTAATTATTTCGGTTTGTCCTCCATTTCGACCAAGACCTGATAGTGGGACCTACTACGAACTGTTGCTATCGATAGACTTTATACACTCTGTAGAGGTAGCACACTGTACCCACACCATGGAACCCATGGCCTTGTCATCCCATTCGGGTGGACCAACGGCATTCCGACGAAACCAACCTACTGCCACGACGCTCTCCCGGCCACTCTGACCCAATGCCCAACGGGCTGGTCCTGGGTGGCCCCGTGTCTACCAAAGACACCCCGACCACCGTCGTGGTCAACTCCCACTCGGGGACACTCCCACTCGGGGACTGGTACCAAAAATCTCAAAAACGAGCACACAAGGTTATGTCCGCTTACCTGATCAGGGTAAGCACGCCCATAACCTTCCCTAGTGGGAGGCACCGGTGAGAGGTCACGACAATAGCTCGCATTAATTCCATCCCACAAAGGCAAATGTGGCTGCACTGAAAAAGTTCGATTTGGTGGCACTATGACTGTCAGGACCGGATTTTCGGGGTATCAATTTCCCAAATATGGTCCTTGTGCTCACCAGCCCCAGGATTACTGTTAGCTGATGAGGCACCAACTTGATACAGAAATTCCTAGCAAAATACAAGATATGTGGTACAAGACCATTCTGGCCTATGAGTACAACAAATGGTTTCTAGTGGTTGATGGCGGAAGCGGTTTGTGGTTCATCAGTGGCCATGGGACTCCATTTCCCACAGGAACAGCTGACCAGGATAACTCCTATCTTCGCGAGGCTGCTATCATCATTGCGTAGGTTCCGGGGCTGTCGTCGCAACGCTCCTCTCCACGCAAGAAATCTTTCCAAGACAATAGCCAGGGACAAGCCAGTGAGTACTTTGAATGTACTCGCAAACATTATGAACACAGGTATAATATAACAAATGATGATCATGCTCTGAAATATTCTATGATCACAAAGTCAGCCACGAAATAAAAATCCATGATGCACGCAAGCAGGTTGTTCATATGAATATGCAATAAGGGAGCAGAAATAGAATGCACCGATCGGGTGTTTGAAGCGACGCCTCGAAAGGATAATAATATAAAGCATGCCTCAGTCGGGCGTCTGAGCGACACCGCATAAAGGGCTTATAAATAATTTAAAATAACAAGCGTGCCACAGTCGGGTGTCTAAGCAACACCGCATAAAGGGCTTATAAGTAATTTAAATAACAAGCATGCCACAGTCGGGCATCTGAGCGACACCACATAAAGGGCTTATAAGTAATTTAAATAACAAGCATGTCATAGTCGGTCGTCTGAGCGACACCACATAAAGGGCTTATAAGTAATTTAAATAACAAGCATGCCACAGTCGGGCGTCTGAGCGACACCACACAAAGGGCTTATAAGAGAATAATCGCAGTGAGTATCCAGGAGGTAGAACCGTCCCAGGGATACTCAATAATTCAAATAATGTAAATGGTTAGTCCACGATAATAATAATCATAATCCTCATGTGTCACAGGTCATAATCAATGTTCTGGTTTAGCAGTTTTTGCTCCGAAGACCGACACTAAGACCGACACTTGACCCATCCCAGACTGTAGTCCTTAACCATGGACACGGCTATTCGAATAGATATAACTCTGCAGAGGGTGTTCTCTTTACCCACGAGTAACGGATTCCTTTAGTCCATCGGGACTAATTCCGTCTACGGTCTTTTAATTGAAAACACACCTAACCGCACACACCAGCCTAACTTACCGTTGTCTGGAATCATCCACGACACCCATTAAGCGAAACTCTAAGTGGGGAGGCTACAACCTCGATTAGCATGGGATCACAAAATATACCGCGCGCAAACTAGGGGAGCTACCCCTTCGGTTCCAACCGAAAACACCCATGCCCTCGGACCAGGTGGCATGCCTATCGGGGGCCTCCGGTATCTTCCACCATGGCCTCTCTGTACGGTGTGTGCTAGGAAGGGGTTGACAACTTACTGAACCATACCTTACCTGTGGCAGGGACAAGTGGTAGTACGAAACAAGTATGGGGGTTACTGGAACAAGACTCGATCTACGGTCAACTCAGGAGGTTTTAAGTATTCCCTGCATTGTTAGCATAACAAATATGTTCCAAGCAACAGACAAAATCACCACTCATCATACCTCACTATGCCGTACCAGACACAACCGTCTCGACGAAGACTGGAGACAAGCTCGTGTCTACTCAACACAGAGACTTTCCCGGATTCCTTCCGGTAGGCATGAAAGGGATACAAGGGTGATTACTATCACGAGCATATCAAATTCCAACAGCAAGGAACATTCATTATGCACTCATGAGTATGATCATATCATCACATAAAATAATGAATACTTTGTGTTAAGGTGGTGTTGTAACCGTATCAAACAACACACATAATATTATGCCAGGGTTCAGAATGCTTGCCTTCAAGAGTATGCAAGTGGGGTGCATTTTTTTTGAAAGTTGCTTCCTTCTTCAAAAATCTTATTTTGAGAAAATTCAAATTAACACATAGTTTCAAAACAGTACAAAAAAGTTGTTTGGTAAACATTCAAATAAATATGAAAATAAACTAGACAGAATTTGAGAAACAACAGAAAAAGAATCAAGTCAATTGGACTTATATTTAAAAAGTTATAGCCAGTCAAAGTTCAGTCAAAATCTGTTTTTAATAGATAAATAAAAGAAACAGAAAAAAACGGTTCGGGGGGGGGGGAAGCGTACTCTGTGCTTTATGCCTTCACTTATGCCAGCGTGGACTGGCTCTGGGTCACTGATAATGGGTCTCTTGGGCCCACTGGTCAGGTTTGACCAGTCGCCCACCTCCTTTCTCCTCTGCCCGAGCGGAGGCGGGGCTCCGGCGATCGCCGTCGACGAACGGCGGCTTCCCGCGGGGTTCCGAGGGCGGGGATGGATCCGCTGGTCTAGGGCGGTCCTCCCGGTGGTCGAACGGCTGGCGGTGGCGAAGGGAGTCGACGGCGGGGAGCTCCGCGGCAGAGGTGGCTTCGGGAGGATTTGGGGGCCTAGGCTACGGTGGCTCCCCGTCGAGGCTGAGGGGCTGGGCGGGTCCGCACGGTTGAGGGGAAGAGCGTGGTGGCACTGGATGGACGGGGGGGGGGGGCTCTGCTTGCGACGAACGGGGCCGGAGGGTGGCGGCGGCCGAATTGGCCGGAGACGAGGGAGAAGGCCTTCCCCCGTCGATGGCTGGCGGTGGTGGCTCTAGAGTGATGGCCTGAGGTGGCCTGGGGGTTCGGAGGAGCTCGGGGGTCGTTTTATAGGCGGCCAAGATCGGTTCCGCGGCGGCCGGGGATAAGCTCGACGGCGAACCGCCGTTCTGTTGTTGCAGGGTGACGTGGCGGCGATGAGCGCTTGCAGACGAGCTTGCGGATGAGCTCGAGCTGTTCCAGGGGTAGCTGGCGTGCGCGTGTGGCTTGGGCGGCACCGTCCATGGCAGAGGCTGCTGCGGCCGCCCGCTTGCTGCCATGGCCGACCTGACGGCGGCGCTGTAGGGTGCCAGGGGGGACATGGTTGGTTCTGGCGAGTGGATGAGGACGGGCGTGGCTCTGCGGGCGAGCAAAGGCCAGGGGGCGGGGTGAGTGAAGGCGGTGGCTCGGTTTGCACGCGCGCGTGCAAAACGTGTGCTCCGGGCGCGCCCAGAGCACGCACACCAGGCGTTTGGCAAAATGCCAAGGCATGGCAGGAGGCTTGGGTGGAGCTGGGGTTTAACAGGTCTAGGTTAGAGTAATCTAGGGACTTAGTGGACATGCTGGTTTGGTCAGGGGATCAAGATCACAATGCAAATATGAAACTATGCCAAATCTGTTCATGCACTCAAGGTGTTCGACAGAATGCTATGGGCATCTAGGCAATTCTTGGGGTGGCCAAAAACTCCAGGCCAAGTCTCTTTGGATGATAGAGAGGGTGGCAATGTTAGTTTGTTCAAAACAAAAACTTGTTAGTGCAAGTTTTTGAGAAAACCAAATCTGGACAGAAACTAAAGGCTATCTTTGCATGGACCAAAATTACTCCAATGGGTCCACTCTCCTGGACTTAAGGGTTTTGCAGGGTGGACTATAAGCAGGAAAAAGAATCATAGGCAACAGGGCAAACAAAAATAGATTTGCAGTAGAAAATGCCAAACTGGACCAGAGAGCAAAAGAGGATGATTTGCTCAAATATTTCAAAGAACACTCATGGGTTTTTGCATAAAGTTGAATTATATGCATCTACTGACATCTCCAAACACTTGGAAGAATTTTTAAAGAAATAATTAAATAGGTTGTAGTGCAAAATTACCAACTGGACCAGATTTGAAAATTTGGTGTAGAGCTCAAAATCTCCAATGACCAAAAGATATTTTTGCATAAAAGTGATGTGGAAACATCACATGACATCCCCAAATTTTGGTTGAAATTTTAAAGAAGTATTTGAAAGGGTTACAGTGCAAAAGAGGCTCCATAACTTATGAAAAATCATTTTTAGAAGAATAAAGCTCAGAAAGAACAATTATGCAAATAAACCCACTGATAAAAGAAATGTTTTCTTGAGAGGGTATACAAGTCCAATAATATTTTTGGAAGGTTTTCACTTGGGGTAAATACTTCACAATATCAAAGAAAACAGAGGTTCTGAAATCAAAAGATAAATCCAGAAAATAAAAATTTAATTTCCTGGCAAAATTTTAATAAACAAAATATGGTTAAATTTTTGGGGTGTTACAACACTACCCCCCTTAAGAAAAATCTCGTCCTCGAGATTTGCTAAGGGCTGTTTTGAAAAAAATACTCCTATTAGCTGAAACCAAACAGTTTACTCATAGCACAAACTTAGGGTACGACGCATAAGCTGCAACGCATAAATAAATGCTGGGACAATGAACATAGCAGTGATGTCTACAATGAAAACGGTAAATAGACAGGGTCCTGAGAAAACGTCTCTGGTATTGGGGCACACTCCTCTTCTATCGGGGGAAGCGGGTTGACTAGTCGGTGAATGCGTCTCTCCTGGTCGGGCCTCAGTGGTCTGCCGATGGCGATCTGAGGATTTAAATCAGCGAGGCTGTGGAGATAACCCATTACTCGCTGGGTTAAACGCTCTTGAGCGATGACATACTGTGCAAGGTTGGCCAGCACTGGGTCTCTCTCAATTCGTCCACTAGGGAATGATGCTACTTCTCCGGGTGCTGCACGACTCGGGAAGTAATATTACCCTCGTTCGCTGGCATAGGGCACCGTGAATCGAAGGCGAGCAAGCGCTTCGTACGCAGCAGCATCTATGGCCATATGCGGAGTCGGCATAGATTTCCCCATGAAGGAGACTTCCGTTTGGTCTTGGTTTGGGTTTGTGGGAGGGATGTGCACCACTGCCCAATATTTCGAGGTGGATGGGGTGATCCTGGATTTGAGCAACTCGTACTGGGGTGGATGGGTGGCACTCATGGTACTGCAGGTAAAGTCCCACAATATTTTGACAAAACTACCTGGGGTGGCATCTGGAGTTCGCAAATAAATACTGGAGCTCGGCATGGCAAAGGAATGGCTGTGCGAGTTATGCACAAGGTGAGAGATACTTGGCAAAGTCACGAGGTGGCCTTTTATATAGCATCTGGGTGGGGTCATTTATCGCGGTGAAGGGTAACTAGTTTGTCGGTTCTGCTCTTGGGGTCGGGGTCAATGCCACAGATACACATATCTCATAAATGTGAGGCATTGCTGTGCGTATCGTCGGGGGTGGTTTTTGGTAGCTACGCCCGGAATAAAAAAAGCAATCGTACATCAACATACTTATGCATGGCTACTATTTAAAATAGGGGCGCACAAGCAGACAGCATTTAATTATGTTGATACAAGGTCACACAATTATGAGGCATAGAAAAACTCAGGCTCGGTACTACTCGAGTGACTTAGTCTACCTCGTTAATATCTAAGCGGGCTTGCCTTGTGGACGTCGAAGCTTCTCCACGGGTTTCACCGTCGGGGTTAGCTGGAGGGGGTTGAGGAACTGCAGGGTCGGGGTAGTGATGATGACCATCGCGGGGGTTGTTGGCCACAATCCCGTTGGAGCGTGTTCCCAAAAGGCGACGAAGCACTTCTGGGGACACCAAATTATTTTGGTCGATGGCTGGGGCAGTCCTCCAGGACTCGATCGGTTGTCCGAATAGCATGACCGGGTTGTCGGCGTCGGGCTCATCTTCTCTTCTTGCTGGGGCTCGGCGAATCAGTTCTCCATGATTTGATCGAACAGTTCCTCTAGTGCGCACCAGATGCAACAATGCAGGATCTGTCTCGTGATCTCCGTTGGCAACCTAGGGTGGCCTACCATACCCGTCACGGCTGGGGTAGTAGTAGAACAAGCGACAGTTAACTCTGGGCGACAAGTGCCGGAGTTGAACTATAGCCTCTCGAGCAGCTAGTTGGATGGCTTGTGGCTCAAAGGAAGTTGTCCTTCCGGTGAACCTGTAGGGGCGTTCTGGCGATAGACCCCTACCGTAGACGTGCACAGTGGCCCAGAATTGACGGCTCTCACCGCTCATGGGCCCTTGGTACACAACATATTCTGGGGGCTCTTCTAATGCAAAGGCACGGCGGGTGAGGTTTGCTAGCACTGTCACAAAACCTCCAAGGTTGGTTGTTGTGGTCTCATTGTGAACAATGGGTCCAGGAATTATAGCTTGGTTTGGGTTAGAGGCTGTGCTGTGCTGGGTTGAGGCTAGCGTGCCCTTTTTATAAAAAAAAAGGGGACGGAGTCTTCCTTCGCACGCTTGCGAATGAGACACTTTAGGTGCCGGTCACTGGCGCGTGATCAATAGGCTAGGCTGATAGGTTGGGCACCGACTGCCAAAAGGTGTCGGGTCACTGTGTGGCTATCTTACACGAGAAGCTTGGCTGGGGTTTAGGTTAAGGTCTGGTGGGTTGGTTAACCTAGGTTTATTGACCTGGCTAAGATAGGATTAGCCAATGGTCAGCCTGGCTCTAATACCAAGGTTGTCAGGACAGGATTTTCGGGGTATCAATTTCCCAAAAATGGTTCTTGTGCTCACCAGCCCCAGGATTACTGTTAGCTGATGAGGCATCAACTTGATACAAAAATTCCTAGCAAAATACAAAATATGTGGTACAAGACCATTCTGGCCTATGAGTACAACAAATGGTTTCTAGTGGTTGATGGCGGAAGCGGTTTGTGGTTCATCAGTGGCCATGGGACTCCATTTCCCACAGGAACAGCTGACCAGGATAACTCCTATCTTTGCGAGGCTGCTATCATCATTGCGTAGGTTCCGGGGCTGTCGTCGCAACGCTCCTCTCCACGCAAGAAATCTGGCCAAGACAATAGCCAGGGACAAGCCAGTGAGTACTTTGAATGTACTCGCAAACATTATGAACACAGGTATAATATAACAAATGATGATCATGCTCTGAAATACTCTATGATCACAACGTCAGCCACGAAATAAAAATCCATGATGCACGCAAGCAGGTTGTTCATATGAATATGCAATAAGGGAGCAGAAATAGAATGCACCGATCGGGTGTCTGAAGCGACGCCTCGAAAGGATAATAATATAAAGCATGCCTCAGTCGGGCGTCTGAGCGACACCACATAAAGGGCTTATAAATAATTTAAAATAACAAGCATGCCACAGTCGGGTGTCTGAGCGACACCGCATAAAGGGCTTACAAGTAATTTAAATAACAAGCATGCCACAGTCGGGCGTCTGAGAGACACCACGTAAAGGGCTTATAAGTAATTTAAATAACAAGCATGCCATAGTCGGGCGTCTGAGCGACACCACATAAAGGGCTTATAAGTAATTTAAATAACAAGCATGCTACAGTCGGGGGTCTGAGCGACACCACACAAAGGGCTTATAAGAGAATAATCGCAGTGAGTATCCAGGAGGTAGAACCGTCCCAGGGATACTCAATAATTCAAATAATGTAAATGGTTAGTCCACAATAATAATAATAATAATAATAATAATAATAATAATAATCCTCATGTGTCACAGGTCATAATCAATGTTCTGGTTTAGCAGTTTTTCCTCCGAAGACCGACACTAAGACTGACACTTGACCCATCCCAGACTGTTGTCCTTAACCATGGACACAGCTATTCGAATAGATATAATCTCTGCAGAGGGTGCACTCTTTACCCACGAGTAACATATTTCTTTAGTCCATCGGGACTAATTCCGTCTACGGTCTTTTAATTGAAAACACACCTAACCGCACACACCAGCCTAACTTACCGGTGTCTGGAATCATCCACGACACCCGTTAAGCGAAACTCTAAGTGGGGAGGCTACAACCTCGATTAGCATGGGATCACAAAATTTATACCGCGCGCAAACTAGGGGAGCTACCCCTTCGGCACCAACCGAAAACACCCATGCCCCCGGACCAGGTGGCATGCCTACCGGGGGCCTCCGGTATCTTCCACCATGGCCTCTCTGTACGGTGTGTGTTAGGAAGGGGTTGACAACTTACTGAACCGTACCCTACCTGTGGCAGGGACAAGTGGTAGTACGAAACAAGTATGGGGGTTACTGGAACAAGACTCGATCTACGGTCGACTCAGGAGGTTTTAAGTATTCACTGCATGGTTAGCATAACAAATATGTTTCAACCAACAGACAAAATCACTACTCATCATACCTCACTATGCCGTACCAGACACAACCGTCTCGACGAAGACTGGAGACAAGCTCGTGTCTACTCAAGACAGAGACTTTCCCGGATTCCTTCCGGTAGGCATGAAAGGCATACAAGGGTGATTACTATCACAAGCATATCAAATTCCAACAGCAAGGAACATTCATTATGCACTCATGAGTATGATCATATCATCACATAAAATAATGAATACTTTGTGTTAAGGTGGTGTTGTAACCGTATCAAAAAACACACATAATATTATGCCACGGTTCAGAATGCTTTCCTTCAAGAGTATGCAAGTGGGGTGCATTTTTTTTGAAAGTTGCTTCCTTCTTCAAAAATCCTATTTTGAGAAAATTCAAATTAACACATAGTTTCAAAACAGTACAAAAAAGTTGTTTGGACTTATATTTAAAAAGTTATAGCCAGTCAAAGTTTAGTCAAAATCTGTTTTTAATAGATAAATAAAAGAAACAGAAAAAAAACGGTTCGGGGGGAGCATACTCTGTGCTTTACGCCTTCACTTATGCCAGCGTGGACCGGCTCTGGGTCACTGACAGTGGGTCCCTTGGGCCCACTGGTTAGGTTTGACCAGTCGCCCGCTTCCTTTCTCCTCTGCCCGAGCGGAGGCGGGGCTCTGGCGATCGCCGTCGACGAACGGCGGCTTCCCGCGGGGTTCCGAGGGCGGGGATGGATCCGCTGGTCCAGGGCGGTCCTCCCGGTGGTCGAACGGCTGGCGGGGGCGAAGGGAGTCGCCAGCGGTGAGCTCCGAGGCGGAGGTGGCTTCGGGAGGATTTGGGGGCCTGGGCTACGGGGCTGGGCGGGTCCGCACGGTCGAACGGAAGAGGGTGGTGGCACTGGATGGACGGGGGGGTGGGGGGGGCTCTGCTTGCGACGAACGGGGCCGGAGGGTGGTGGCGGCCGAATTGGCCGGAGACGAGGGAGAAGGCCTTCCCCCGTCGATTGCTGGCGGTGGTGGCTCTAGAGTGATGGCCTGAGGTGGCCTGGGGGTTCGGAGGAGCTCGGGGGTCCTTTTATAGGCGGCCAAGGTCGGTTCCGCGGCGGCCGGGGATAAGCTCGACGGCGAACCGCCGTTTTGTTGTTGCAGGGCGACGTGGCGGCGACGAGCGCTTGCAGACGAGCTTGCGGATGAGCTCGAGCTGTTCCAGGGGCAGCTGGCGTGCGCGTGTGGCTTGGGCGGTGCCGTCCATGGCAGAGCTGCTGCGGCTGCCCGCTCGCTGCCATGGCCGACCTGACGGCGGCGCTGTAGGGTGCCAGGGGGCACTTGGATGGTTCTGGCGAGTGGATGAGGACGGGCGTGGCTCTGCGGGCGAGCAAAGGCCACGGGGGCGGGGTGAGCGAACGCGGCGGCTCGGTTTGCACACGCGCGTGCAAAACATGCGCTCCGGGCGTGCCCAGAGCACGCACGCCAGGCGTTCGGCAAAATGCCAAGCCATGGCAGGAGGCTTGGGTGGAGCTGGGGTTTAACAGGTCTAGGTTAGAGTAATCTAGGGACTTAGTGGACATGCTGGTTTGGTCAGGGGATCAAGATCACAATGCAAATATGAAACTATGCCAAATCTGTTCATGCACTCAAGGTGTTCGACAGAATGCTATGGGCATCTAGGCAATTCTTGGGGTGGCCAAAAACTCCAGATCCTAATCTGGACAGAAACTAAAGGCTATCTTTGCATGGACCAAAATTACTCCAATGGGTCCACTCTCCTAGAGTTAAGGGTTTTGCAGGGTGGACTATAAGCAGGAAAAAGAATCATGGGCAACAGGGCAAACAAAAATAGAGTTGCAGTAGAAAATGCCAAACTGGACCAGCGAGCAAAAGAGGATGATTTGCTCAAATTTTTCAAAGAACACTCATGGGTTTTTGCATAAAGTTGAATTATATGCATCTACTGACATCTCCAAACACTTGGAAGAATTTTTAAAGAAATATTTAAATAGGTGGTAGTGCAAAATTACCAACTGGACCAGATTTGAAATTTTGGTGTAGAGCTCAAAATCTCCAATGACCAAAAGATATTTTTGCATAAAAGTGATGTGGAAACATCACATGACATCCCCAAATTTTGGTTGAAATTTTAAAGAAGTATTTGAAAGGGTTACAGTGCAAAAGAGGCTCCGTAACTTATGAAAAATCATCTTTAGAAGAATAAAGCTCAGGAAAAACAATTATGCAAATAAACCCACTGATAAAAGAAATGTTTTCTTGAGAGGGTAGACAAGTCCAATAATATTTTTGGAAGGTTTTCACTTGGGGTAAATACTTCACAATATCAAAGAAAAGAGAGGTTCTGAAATCAAAAGATAAATCCAGAAAATAAAAATTTAATTTCCTGGCAAAATTTTAATAAACAAAATATGGTTAAATTTTTGGGGTGTTACAATGACTCGATCCCATCGATGACGGAGGAGGTTTGTTATTATTAAGTCATTTCAATTCCTTCTGCATCATCATGAACATGAATGCAACAATGAGCATGCAGCATACGATTGCATGAACAAAATATTGAACTACTCAAGTGCACAGCTATAGCATAAAGAACATGACAATACCAAGTAATAGCATATCAACGGTGCATTACAATCCTCATAACATTGTATAATGATGACATGCAAATAAAGTAGAGTAGTGACATGGCATTATCAATAACAACATTTTAATTAGCATGGCAAAAGATATCATGAAAACACAAGCATGCATAACAGGCATAATAACTGCAGACAAAAATGATGTGAAACAATTGCAACTACACACACACAAGGTGCAAGCAAAGTCAACATGCAAGTTCGGGGCTCATGATAAGAGGTTGGCTTGCCTGGTTGTCGACAAATACTCCGGGAAGAAGTGCGAAACGATCGCGGAAAGATTTGCCGGAAACGGTTCTCTCTCGGAGGGGGTTGTTTACGGGCAATGGCAAAATGGTCATTTTCACTGCGTGAAGATATTATGAAAATGATATCAACGGAATGGGCTCGACGAAACGAAGACGTGGGCTTTGGAATCACCTGATTCGGAGCTACGGGTAAAAAGATATGGACGTTTAAAACTCAGGGACTAGTCTGTAAAAATACTTCTACAAATAGGTCCCTGGTAGTCTAAACAGAACATGTCTTTTCTGAAAATACGTCTTCCAGAGGGGGAAACATATTCCCGACCAAAGGAGAGCAAAAATACGCTTTCTGAGATTGAAAGCGCACTTTCCAGAAATGCGCTTTCGCCCGGGGAAAACGACTTCGCGGCGTGGCGCCGCCACTTATCCGACGTGGCAAGCGGGGCCACGCCCTATGGTCGCCGACAGGTGGGGCCGCGCGGGAGGGGGTCCCGCCTGGCCTAGCTTCTTCTTCCTCACACTCAGGCAGGTGCCTGGCTGAGGGAGGAGGACACCCCGACGGCGACTGCCGGCGATTCCGGCCACGGCGGGGATCATGCGACCTACCCAGATGACCAGGGGAGGGAGGCGCATCCAGAGGTGGTCTCCATTGACGGCGAGAGGCGCTGCAGAGAGAGCAGCAAGGCCCACAGCGGAGAGGAGTTTCGGCCACCGGTGGAGCAAGGTGCTCTGGTAGGGGAGAGAAAGGGCCGAGGCTACGGGGAGACTTGGTGGGATCTATAGGTTGCAGTGGTGGTGGAGGAACGGCGTGGAGGGCTCGGGAGTGCCGGAATCGATGGAGGCCCGAGGCGGCAGCCACGGTGGTGATGGGGGCAGAGAGGGGCTCTGAGCTCGGGGAGGGGGTTGTGGCCTCCGAGGATGCTCGGGGCGTGCTTAAATAGCTGCGGGAGGGCTTGAGTGGGAGGGGAGGAGGTGGCATGCGGCAGGCGATGTGTCCGTGAGCCGGCGAGGGGCGTAGTGTCGCAGGCGTGGCCAAGGCTCACGGGAAGCGGCGGGAAGGCGACGAGGATGGTGCGGACAAGCGCCAAAGGCTCACGGAATCGAGCAATGCTTGCGGACGAGAGGAGGAAATGGACAGGGGCGAGGAAGAAGACGATGGCCACAGTGGCGTACTGTTTGGTCCTTGGCATGGCTCGCCGTAGAAGAAAACGAAGGGGGCCAGAGGTCCAGGGGGAAGACGACGTCGAGGGGGAGCTGTTGGGCATTAATGGCGAGGCCAGAGCTGGTCGGAGCAGCGATGCCGACGCGAACAGTGGCTAGACCACCGTTTTGGCTGGCTGCCCTCGTAGTCACCACTGGCATGGCGCGCTCTGGAGTTTTTACTGATGTAAGTTCATGTCTACCTCGTAGTCCTTCAAAGATAGTGTGTTACTACGGTAAAGGATCGTGCAGAGTCAAATGGAGCTGAGTAAACCAAGCTCTACAAGTTTACTGCTGTAAACTTTACCACACTCTAGAGATTAAACCAGAGAGGGTAAAAGGTAAATAGGTTGTCTGGGAGGCTTAGGGTAGAAAGGACTACGGTCTTGGGAGTTTTGAGGTAATTTGGACAACTATTTACCATAGTTGCTGTACAACTACCAAATCTGACCCAGAAACAGAATGAGGAAGAAGCACTCACTAGGAGTGATGGATTGGGCTATAACTTGGTAAAGCCTGATGATTTGGACATACAATGATGCTGTAAAAAGTTCATACAAAATGGACTTACCAAAATGGTACTTCCTTCACAGCTATCATTTCTGTCAAAAAACTCCAGAAAAATCCTCAGGGCAATTGGCTAGATGAAATGAGCCAAAATCCTGTGGAGATGATCATATAGATAGGAGAAGGCCTGGGAAAATTATCAGCCATAATGGAGCAAGATAAAATACACTTGCTTCACAAACTGAAAATTTGGGCAGAAAACAAGAATTGTTCCTATGCTCACATAGTTCAATGAAATGAACTGAATTAGGGTGGAGGCTAATGATTTGAGATATAGGAGAGTATGGCAAAGTTTCATCCCATTTTGAAACTCTATGAAGGTACTTCCTTCACAAAGTTGTATTCTGGTCAGAAACTTTGAAAAATTGCACAGGGAGCTAGGATGAATGGATTGAGCTCATATTTGGCATCCATAGGTTATTTATGCATGTTAATCACTCTACCAAATTGCAGCTCAATTGGAATTAGGAATACAACACTTCCTTTGCAAAATTTCAGAGAAGGCAGAAACTTGCATTGGATCATGTGCCAAATTTTTGAACTGAGGAACATGAGATTAGGATGGAACTAGTGATTATATAGCAAGGATAAGCTCCACAATTTATGTGGGATTTTGTTTGCTATAAAAATAGTAGGTCCTTTGGAAAATGGCAGAAATGCAATATTGGCATTAAATAGGAAAAGGCAATTTTCCTTATTTAATTATGGCCAATACACTTGCCAGAGCTTGGATTAGGCATAAGTATCAACTCCACCAATTCTCATGAATTTAGGAGATGGCTAGCTATGCCTCTGGATTTTATTCCTCAGAAAGGCAAGAAAAGGAATAAATCACAATTCAAAAATATTGCATGGGACTTAGCAATTTTTTTTGCATATCCAAGGTTCAGAAAGATAGGATGATCTCTGGGAACAATTGGGAGGATACACAGATCAAAGAAAATGAGGGCTCCTTTGTATTCACAAAGGGCATATTCAAATTCCAAAAATTGGAATTAGGGTTTGAAAGGATTTGAGCTGATGAAAATGAGGTCTTGCCCACAGAAAAAGACATGAGCAAGGTTTTGAAAGGTTGGAAATGACAAAATTTCTCAGAGTCATCCAGCAAACTCAGGAGAAAATTTTGAAAATGAGTGCCAGGAGAGAATAACAGCACAAAAATTGATAACCCAATTTTGGGGCTGTTACAGTTACCCACGTCCGTGTTGATAAAAATCACTTAATAAGGGGACACGATCTCAGCTTGGATAAGACGTGCCAATAAAGCCGCGCCTCAAAACGGGGGGCGGCAGGCCAACAAACGGTTCCAAATAATGACCAGGTGGTGACGTGGCGTCACGCTATGAACAATTGTCAGTGGATTAGACTTATAAATTATTATGCCCTCTGTGGAAATATACGAAACTCATGTTGCAGAGCCCGACACGTTCGTTACGTCCGAACACCATTGTGGAGTATTCGAAAGGGGGAACCCGCCTTGCAATGCCGAAGACAAATCTGCGCGCCGGACTCCTCGTCATTGAAGCCAGGTTCAGGCGCTACTGAGGGAGTCCTGGACTAAGGGGTCCTCGGGCGTCCGGCCTATTAGCTGTGGGCCGGACTGATGGGCTGCGAAGATACAAAGACCGAAGACTTTACCCGTGGCTGGATGGGATTCTCCTTGGCGTGGAAGGCAAGCTTGGCGATCAAATATGTAGATTCCTTTCTTTGTAACCGACCTTGTGTAACCCTAGATCCTCCCGGTGTCTATATAAACCAGAGGACTTAGTCCGGAGGCGAGACTCATAACCATAGTCATATAGGCTAGACTTTTAGGGTTTAGCTACTACGATCTCGTGGTAGATCAACTCTTGTAATACTCATTTTCATCAAGATCAATCAAGCAGGAAGTAGGGTATTACCTCCATAGAGAGGGCCCGAACCTGGGTAAACATTGTGTCCCCCGTCTCCTGTTACCATCATCCTTAGACACACAGTTCGGGACCCCCTACCCGAGATCCACCGGTTTTGACACTGACAGTACCCACTACGCAGGTGTACTTTCCCTGCATTGATAGTACAACGATGATTCTAGAGAACATTAGTACCCTCCACTTCCAACTGTAGCTCCTTGCCCCTGAGATCAAAGAGTTCAAAACTGGTGCACTATACTAGATGTACAGTACACCGCACTACTTGTTGAGAAAGTAGTACTAGTACTGCTATAGTACAAGTACGTAGTAAATAATAGCCTCACCCCCTTGGCTAAGGAACGATCGAGGAGCTACGGTTGGAAGGGACGAGGCCCTACGGTTACTACACTCTTATCTCCTCCTCGCCAGTTCCCCTTCCCCCGAAGTGAAGGCAGTTCGTCGCTACTCCCATGGATTCGCCAGGCGGTTCTCCTCCTCGTCGGGGCTGGGAGACCTTGGATGACGATCCTCTAGGAGAAATCGCACGCCGCTCCGACGTCCTCACCGCCGCAAGGCTCTGTGCTTCCTACACCAACTTTTTCAAGACGGTGCTTAAACAGGCTTTGGAAAAGGCCATGCTTGTTGGTCTTCCATGCGTCCTTGAGGAGAAGGTTCTTCTATGAGACAATCCTTCGAATAGTCCACCGCTCCCTGGCCATGTTGAACGTTGACTCCGCTAGATTTGCCGACGTTGAGGGGTAATCGGATTTTGTCCGATGAGTAGGTCAGTCATGGAGTTTGATCATATAGTACTTAGTTATTCCATTTCCATCCCGTAATTTCTCCGCTGCCCACTGATACGTCTCCAACGTATCTATAATTTTTGATTGTTCCATGCTATTATATTATCTGTTTTTGATGTTTAATGGGCTTTATTATGCACTTTTATATTATTTTTGGGACTAACCTATTAACCGAAGGCCCAGTGCAAATTGCTGTTTTTTGCCTATTTCAGTGTTTCGCAGAAAAGGAATATTAAACGGAATCCAAACGGAATGAAACCTTCGCGAGGATCATTTTTGGAACAAACGCAATCCAGGAGACTTGGAGTGGACGTCAAGGAAGCCACGAGGCAGCTACGAGGCAGGGAGGCACGCCCGGGGGGTAGGCGCGCCCCCACCCTCGTGCGCCCCTCGTAGCTCCACTGACCTACTTCTTTCGCCTATATATACTCTTATACCCTGAAAACATCCAGGGGAGCCACGAAACCTATTTTCCACCGCCGCAACCTTCTGTACCCGTGAGATCCCATCTTGGGGCCTTTTCCCACTACAAGAAATCTGTTAATACATGACGGATTTCGGATGACGTTTTCAGAAACTGTCAGAGATAGAGTAGTACAGTCCCGCAAGCCTGCCAAAGCCCGCTACAGCCCGCCTGACATTTGCCCGTATAAAAGCCTAACCCTAACTCTCCTCGCCGCCCCCTCCTCTCTCCCTCCTGCGCAGCCCCCTCCTACTTCCCCATCGTTCCCCACACAGCGCCGCCACCCAAGATCTCATCGCCTCCCTCTTCCCATAGCTCACCGCCTGCCCTCCCTCTCCTCTCCTAGAGGCAGGACGATGAGCACCGCACCGTCAACTGCCGCCACTCTATTCCCTAACATCTATTACCTCTTTCTAGATCTGGAAAACCACTGCACCGTCAACTAGCACGACGATGACCACCGCGTCCTTGGCCGGTCAAGGGAGGGCGAAACGTGCGGGACAAGAGGAGGGCCCCAAGCAGTAGCAGATGCGGGAGGATAGCGATGCGGGAGGATGGTGATGTCCTACGGCGAGCTGAACTTTGGATCTTGGTGATGCCCGTGTGCCAATGGCGTCCTCCTAGATCTCACCGGCAACCCCACGACTCCCACGACACCTCTTCCTCGTGCTCCTCAAGATCTGGTGCGGCTTTGCTTCTCCCCAACCCCTATGTTCCACAAATTTTTTTGTGCATGCCGACGAGGTTGTCCTAACTAGGTCGTACACGAGGGACCTTGTCTCAACAAGGTCGTACATGAGGTTGTCCTCTCTGTAATTTTTGTCCATGATGATGCTTAGCACTTCATATCTTGCGATAGCCTCTTCTATGTTCGATTTTTCAGATATGAACAATTTTTCAGTTGGAATAAAGAAACTAATATTGCTTTGACTAGGTGTGAAGATTTTGACCAGGGCAGCCAGTCGCATGTTACTAGAATATACATTGCTACAAAGTTTTCTTACGAATCTAAAAGAATAGACAGATTTTCGATCTTCATTTTCTTTAGCTATCTTATATCTTAGTCCTCAGAACCACAAGATATTAATGTCCTCCTGTCGATGTGTGATTATTGCTGAAGGTTGAACTACTAGTTCTTGCATGGAAGTGAATATTTTGCTCCAGATTGAATCTACATGCTTGCTCCATTTCTAGCTGTCGTGTTTGCCTTTTTATCAGTTTCTCAATAGCAGGGTAAGATCTTTGTTTGTTTATTCCAACTAGTGCTGGTTGTTTGGCTCATCATAGATCTTCATGAGCTTATTAATGCTAATTACTAACTAGAACAAAATTTGGTACTGCTGCCAATTCAATCTTGCCTTGTTTTTGAGAAACCGATCCCCTGCATTTATGCTGCATTCATAGACTGGTTTCAAACAAAATATGTAATGCATTTATGTGAAGAACATCTTTTTAAATGGTGAGGCTTGCAGTACCTAATTTTACTTTGTTTACTTCTTTTTTTCATAGGTTATTACTTTGTAATGTAATGAACCAGACCATGTCCTGCTTGAACTAAGTATGTACAAGTTAGTTGGCTGAACTTATGAACTTCTACTATGTGTGCAAGTCTTCTTGCTTTCTAATGCAATGAACCAGACCATGTCCTGAATGTACATGTACTTGAGAATTTTAGTATCTCACTGAATGTATGTGTACTTGAGAATTTCAGTATCTCACTGAATGTACGTGTACTTGAGAATTTCAGTTTGTTCAGAGAGGGAGATGAGTTCAGTTAAGTTTGTCTCTATATGTATGCATTAGAAAAGGATGAATGAAAAAAATAGTTTTAAGTTATGAAGGACCGGTGCATAAACTACAATTATATATATTTTTGAAACCTGATGGCGTCCAAGTGCATAAACCTGATGGAGCAGCTTATTCAGTGGTAAATCTTGTGCCTCCCCCTCTCACTCACAGAGCAGCTTTTTCGGTGGTTAACTCGTGTGCTTCTCCTTCTCCCTTCCAGCTTTTGTTGATGGAAGAAAGCTAAGCATACGAGTTTACCCCACTGAATAAGCTGCTCCCCGAGTGAGAGGGAGAGGCACAAGATTACCATTGAACAAGCTCCTCCATTAGACATGATAATATTGTAACAATCTAAATCTTTGCGATTTAGATGTACACACAGATAATGTAGTTTTATTTTTTCTGCACCAAATGACAGATGTTCCAAACATCAACTCTTGTTGGAGAACTAATTCGTAATTTCCAGTCATATGAGTTTTCCCGTAGTGGTATTCCTGATGAAATTTGATGTCTTCCTTTTTGTAAGCTTTTATGTTGAAAAGTTGGTGTTCTTATTCTGCCTGCATGTAATCCTTCTGCTATGGATTGTAGTGTCCTGGTTGCTGAGAAACGTGTCAACTCACGGCTGCTGCTAATTTTGCATCTCCATTTGTCAATATATTATTGTTCCTGTCAAATACTAATTATTCAGCTGGATGCTTGATAATTGTATCCTTGGGCTAAATTTTTACATTCTTATATATGTCTAGTACTGTCTCTTCATAGCTTTTTGATTTATTTTCACTATATAATTTTTGATCTAAGCTTTAACTGTCAAGTATCAACACTTCATTCTTGTTTCTCGTTTGGATGCTATGCACAAGTACTTAACACTTCATTTTTTTACCCGTAACTTGGCTGTTTTAATTAATTTGGATATAAATGAAACATTTATGTTGTAGATACTATGTTATCCTCATTTGTAGGCGCTATAAGATTTACGATTTTTGGACAGCATGTAATCCATTTTTCACTTTTTTGCAATTTTCTTATTATCTATCCATATCGACCAATATCTATTGTTTTGTAAATATGCTAGGTATGATTGGGTAGCGGGCTACTCGGTGTTGCCCATCAGAATCTGTTATGACGTGATAATTGCCATCAAGAGGGTTGACGGGAAGACCTATAATAAAAACCTCAATAGTTTGTATGTTCTGTCTATGTAACCTGGATTCTACTATCTTCTAATCTTGTTGTGTGATATATTTTGTAAATCTATGTTGTAAATTATTATTTCATGGAGAATTTTGTGAATTGCAAATGTTGTAGATACCTGCGGGCGGACGCATATTAATTGATATATGTATGTATGAGATTTTGGAAATACTTGTCTTTGGTGAAAGTTGGCATTATGATCTTTTTAGCAAGTTATGCTAAAAAATGTGTTTGTGAAACTTGGGTGGAAAGAAACAGACAATGGGACTAAATTAAAATTGTGCCTAAATCCATGATAATTTTTGTGACGAAAATAATTCCCACGTAGGCAGCCACGTCATTCCAATTTATGATTCAAAAATCCTACGTGGCATCGATCCATGACGGTCTTTTCCGTCACGAAGGTTAGGGCCTGGTTTGGGCTGGGCGGGCCTCGGGCTAATCCTTGACGGTCGAGAACCGTCATGGACGGCTTGATGTCAAATTATGACGCGATATACATGACGGAATTCGAATCCGTCATGCATGGCCACACATGACAGTTTTCCCCTGGTCTGTGACGGACAAGAACTGTCATGTATTAACAGGTTTTTTGTAGTGTTCGGCGCTCCGCCAGAGGGGGAATCGATCACAGAGGGTTTCTACATCAACACCATGGCCTCTCCGATGATGTGTGAGTAGTTTACCACAGACCTTCGGGTCCATTGTTATTAGCTAGATGGCTTCTTCTCTCTCTTTGGATCTCCATACAAATTTCTCCTCGATTCTCTTGGAGATCAATTCGATGTAATACTTTTTGCGGTGTGTTTGTCGAGATATGATGAATTGTGGGTTTATGATCAAGATTATCTATGAACAATATTTGATTCTTCTCTGAATTCTTATATGCATGATTTGATATCTTTGCAAGTCTCTTCGAATTATTAGTTTGGTTTGGCCTACTAGATTGATCTTTCTTGCAATGGGAGAAGTGCTTAGCTTTGGGTTCAATCTTGCGGTGTCCTTTCCCAGTGATAGCAGGGGCACCAAGGCACGTATTGTATTGTTGCCATCGAGGATAAAAAGATGGGGTTTATATCATATTGCTTGGGTTTATCCCTCTACATCATGTCATCTTGCCTAATGCGTTACTCTGTTCTTATGAACTTCATACTCTAGATGCATGCTGGATAGCGGGCGATGTGTGGAGTAATAGTAGTAGATGAAGAATCGTTTCGGTCTACTTATCACAGACGTGATGCCTATATACATGATAATGCCTAGATATTCTCATAACTATGCACTTTTCTATCAATTGCTCGATAGTAATTTGTTCACCCATCGTAGAATATGATATCTTGAGAGAAGCCACTAGTGAAACCTATGGCCCCCGGGTCTATTTTCCATCATATTAATCTCCCGTCAACTAGCTATTTCTGTCATCGTTTACTTTGCAATCTTTACTTCAATCTATACAACAAAAATACCTAAAATATTTATCTTATTATCTTTATTATATCTCACTTTTATAAGTGGCTGAAGGTATTGACAACCCCTTTATCGCGTTGGTTGCAAGGTTCTTGATTGTTTGTGCAGGTACTAGGGATTTGCGTGTAGTCTCCTACTGGATTGATACCTTGGTTCTCAAAATCTAAGGGAAATACTTACGCTACTTTGCTGCATCACCCTTTCCTCTTCAAGGGAAAACCAACGCATGCTCAAGAGGTAGCACCCACCGTCTTATATATAGGTCTGGGTCGGTGCCAACAAAGATTGGCTTGCATACCTCTGGCTGAATGCCACCATCATTTTGCACAACATCCAAAATAGTGCGGCTGTTCCCGTAGACCCCTTCTCCACCATTGGGATCGGCCTTCCGGACTGGCTGGGCTTGAATACATATGATGGTGCCTACATGAGATTGAAGAAGATAGCAATTGCGAACCCACCGACAAAGCGATGCGGCTACGACGAGTACTATCTCATGCGGTATTCGACATAAGGATTTCCATCAATACAAGAGGCAGTAACGACAGACAGGGTAGAGGCTGGCGCATGTTGTCCGCGGCAGATTTGTACCCCTACACGTTCGAAGACGTCGTGTTCCATCTAGGCCGCATCTTCGGAGTGACAAGGCAGGGGACTTGTTTCATCTGGTTGCCATCCTACGGTACGGGGGATTACAAACAGAATTCACAAACCATCATTTGCATCCCTAACGGTACTCCATCATTTTGCAGGGACCAGTCATCCCACGATCAAAATAAGTTCGCTGATCCTGGATGTGCATTTGCATCCGTGATTCGGTCTAACCTGGAATCTTGTAGCTGACTTTGGCATATTGGGATCAACTATCTTAGCAGTCGTTACCCATGGTACCACTGATGTGTAACATGGTCACACAATCTACCATGATCGGACCGTCACTATCTACCCAGGTATTCCATTTAGTATTATATTTTTAACCCTCTCGCCTTCTCTTTCATTGTTGTACTACTTACTAGTACCAGTAGGAGCACTTTTTACCTTGGAGGACGCGTATAGCTAGCTAGGCCCAAGAAGACTTGAACCCACTAGCTCCCACCATTTTTGTTTTTCCATGTCTTACTATCTCATCCATGTAGCCAAGAGTGGCTATATATAATAAGCCGGTTATTTTACTCTATACCGGAGTAGTACTA
The DNA here is from genome assembly GCF_002575655.3 of Aegilops tauschii subsp. strangulata. Classification (NCBI taxonomy): domain Eukaryota; kingdom Viridiplantae; phylum Streptophyta; class Magnoliopsida; order Poales; family Poaceae; genus Aegilops; species Aegilops tauschii. Next base: position 519,804,308 of record NC_053041.3, read on the forward strand.
TTTGCTGCACAGTATTACTGACCGCCATATTTGAGCACAACATTATCATGCATGGAGCTTGACTATGTACGTCGCCATGTGCCCAGATCTGAGATGCCGCGTGTACCACATGAACGACGTCGAGTTCGACCCCCGTGATGCTACGTGGGTGCCGAGGAACACTCTTGGAGAGTACTCACTTTTCATTGGGGACAACTGCCCCATTGTGAAGCGGATGCCACCTTTCGTGCACGACACCGAAGGCCTGCCATTCATGAAGCATGGTTGTGTCTTCAGTGCGCACCGCCGGATGAACGACATGCTGGGACACGCTATCGCTGATTTATGTCGCTTCAGCTTGGATGAGTCTCCATCGTGTGGAACCGGACTAGAAAGCTGTGAAAATGATTTCTGTTGCCCACCGCTATGGATCATGCCATCCATGAAGAACACCTGAGACTGGAACCTGGAGGAGGACATGTATCCCATCTATAACGTGTAAGTGAAGTATGGCAAATTGTGAACGGTAGCCCTGTGAATATATGTAGACTAGTCGTGCACAAATTTATCACATGAATTGGAGATGAACTTGTGTGGCATACTGGCATTTTTCCTTTAGAATTTATTACTAGTAAATGTGTTATGTGTATGTGCAACTTGTGTGGTTGTTGCACGGGCTCCAACATGCTCTTTGAGAAAAAAGGTGGCACAGCTTTGGATATAGGAGACGTGGCGGCATCATACAGTAGCATCGTTCGCTATAGTTGTAGTACACTCCTACTAGGACGACAACTCCTTTAAAACCTTGCGCTTGGCTCTTTGCCTCTTTAGGAGGTTCAACAGTTCGTACTCGTGTGAACCTTGCACTTGGCTCTTCGCCTCTTCGGAAGGTCCAACAATGATGATACTACAGTACAATATTCTTCTGGCAATCTGACACCGATTGAACTACTGCACGTCCACCGCGAGGGGCAGGGAAAGGGAGAGGGCGCTGTAGTCAAAACCCTCTCCTCGTCCTGCGAGCCACCGCGCGCGTGGGCGAGGGAGAGGCATAGTAAGCAAGCTTCTCCTTGTTCGGCGAGTTGACGGGACACATCAAAGCAGTACTAGTAGTAGTCCATATTGCGTCCTTTCCGGCTAATATGGCTTAATTTGAAATGAGAAAAATACACTGGCGGTCAACGTATGTAACAATACGCTCTTTACGGTCACTATATTGTTTTGCGGTGATTATACGATCACTAGCTCATCGTAGAGCACCGTATTGCACCCTACTGAACGGCCACATAGTTGATGTGGCACTTTGTTGACTGGTTAAATTGTCACCTGGTTTCTGGGTCCCACCTGTCAGTTGGCAGAGCAAAGAAATCAGTTAAACCAAACTTTGGCGCGACAGTAGTCCAACCCTTGCGCACAAACCACCCTGGCTGTGTATGTGACTGCATGCACGTGTACTCCCACGGTCTTCCAATAAAGAGTGTACATCATCTAAAAAAACAAAGAGTGTACATCTACACTTCCAATGCATTTAACCTTTAATCTAAATCGATATTTATTAACTAATGCACCAACTTGTGCTCTAGCTATAGGCTACATGTCTATCCTTAATTACAGCATGCAACAACCTTCATTTAATCTTCTTCTCTCAATGGTCGCATGCACACATAAGTCTGCTACTTTTGGGCGTTAATTATGCCTTAGTCAATGTGTACATCTCTAAATGTACAGTCTTTCACGGACATAGGGAGTAGGTTGAGCAATTGAGCGTGAGTGTGTGTGTTGCGTCGTGTGCTGTGTGCCGCATGGGTGCGTGAGTGTTGCGTTCGTCCATGTGTACGTGTGAGTGTTGCATGTTGCATCCATGAGGCTTTTACTCCCTCCCATTGACATGTTCATATTTCAAGCTTCATTAAAACATTGCATGCAAGAATTAAGAGATAAACTCATCAATGTGTGTAAAAGTTCTGGTCATTTGTTCCTCACGCATGCATTCCAATTAATACGTTCATAAACACAATTTTCTTGAGGAAAACGAGCCCATTATTGAGTACTTTCAGAAAAAAAAATCTTCGGGCACTCATCATTTACTACTACATTGGTTGATGATTTTTTATTGACCTGTATATAAACCTCCGTCCTGTTTAATGGTCCCCTTCGTACTTAGTGTAAAATTTTGACCGTAAATTTAACTAACAAAGTGTCAATGCATGTCATAAAAAATTATACCATTAAAAACTATGTTCAAATACGAATCCAGTGATATGATTTTTGGTGAAATGCATTATCATTTTATTAGTTAAATACTCCCTCCATCTAGGTGTATAAGTCACTTTACGGAAACCAAATAATCCCAAAACACTTAGGCCCGGTGCATTAACTCCCACCTCGTTTCTTGACATATCAACCAATAAGAGATGTTGGCATGCATGTTTTCAATGACTCAAGACTAGCAAACAGGACATGCAGTGGTTAGTTCATTGCATGCAATGCTATTAATTACTCCCTCTGTTCCCTAATATTTGTCTTTCTAGAGATTTCAACAAGTGACTATGTACAGAGCAAAATGAGAGAATCTACACTCTAAAATATGTCTACATACATCTATATGTTTTATTCCATTTGAATGTCTAAAAAGACTTACTCCCTCTGTCTAGGTGTGTAAGTCATCTTCCGTAAACCAAATAATCCCAAAACACTTAGGCACGGTATATTAACTCCTTCCTCGTTTCTTGTTTCGTGACATATCAAAAAATAAGAGATGTGGGCCGTGCATGCTTTCAACGGCTTGAGAATTTCAAACATGACATGAAGTGGTTAATTCATTGCATGCAATGCTATTAACTAGCAAAAAAATTAAGTTCTCTCGTTTCCCCCTCCGCCTACACCTAGACAGAGGGATTATATTTAGGAATGGAGGGAGTAGCAAATAAACATTAAGTTCTCTTGTTTTTCCCTCCTTGGTCACGGTGCACAACCAAAGATGACTTATTCACCTGGATGGAGGGAGTAGATGGTCAAAGTTTGACATAAAATTAATGCATTGGTAAACATAATTTTTTGAGGAAAACGAGTGCATTAATTGAGTGTTTTTGCAAACTACAAAAATTATTCCACCACTCATCATCTACCTTTGTTGATGAGATTTTTGAATTGAGCCCTATGAAAGGAGATTGGAGTAGTACTAGTACTCCTACATTTATTGGCGCCAGGTGCCTTGGCCAATGTTTCATCTTGTTGCACGGGATGAGCGTATAGGCATAGGGATACTGTAGATAGGAAGTCTTCGCGATCCATTATTCCCCATCCCGGCCAGAGAGAACTATTCAACTAGTCTTCACAGTGAAGTGACAATACAAGCTGCAGCAGATGGGACACTTAATTAATAAGCTGAACTAGCGTGTTGGTGTTACCAAATCAGCCTTACCCAGTACTGCCATGATGTTTGCAAGTGGAGCATGCTTCTGCAAATATGCCTACGCACCTCTCTCCTCCATTAAATGACATATGGGCCCTCTTGAGGTAGACCCACATGTCATCGGCGTAAATATTTACACTCCGAAGGACGGTATATCCTGGTAGTAGTACTAGTAGAATTGAGATTTAATGCACTTTCTTCCCCGTCTTCCTCTCTTCTTCCTCCTCTCTTCTTCTTCCTCCTCTCTTGCCCATCGTCTGCCACACACCATTTCCCCCAACTCACAGCTCGCCCGCCCGCGCAATCTTCCTTGGTAGCTCGCGCGTACCATATCCCCCCGCTCACTCCTCAACCACACACGCCCTCTTCTTCGCTCGCCCGTCCGAATCCACTTTCCTGCTGGCTCGCAGGCACCGAAAACCCCAATTACTCAGCGCCCTAAAAGACCCTATGGCAGAACCGACTGACATGCAGAGCCGTGATTGGAATTCCCTCCCCGATGTTCTCTTGGAGCAGATATGTAATCATATGGACCAGCTCAGCAGTCCGTCTGGCCGCATGCTCGGTGCCTTTGTAGCATCTACTCGTCTGCAACCGGCCGACTCTTTTCAAGACAACCTGCATGCTGATGCTTGATCCTCGTAGGTGGCCCAGACACTGACTTGATGATCCTATGGAGGTTGCCGTAGTGCCCCTCGACATGCTACCACTACCCGTCCACCTATCCTTACTGGGAGGGCATGAAGGCCAACTGGATCGCCCTCACCCACCAATCCGGTAGTCCGTGGAGTCTCGTGGATATCTACACCCAGCGAGAGATCATCCTTTCATCATTGGATACCGCCATGATGTCTACTATGCAACCTTCTCCTTGTAGACGTTGTTGGGCCTCCAAGTGCAGAGGTTTGTAGGACAGTAGCAAATTTCCCTCAAGTGGATGACCTAAGGTTTATCAATCCGTGGGAGGCGTAGGATGAAGATGGTCTCTCTCGAACAACCCTGCAACCAAATAACAAAGAGTCTCTTATGTCCCCAACACACCCAATACAATGGTAAATATGGATGGTAGATATAGGTTTTTGTAATCTGAAAATATAAAAACAGCAAGGTAGCAAGCGATAAATGTGAGCGTAAATGGTATTGCAATGCTAGGAAACAAGGCCTAGGGTTCATACTTTCACTAGTGCAAGTTCTCTCAACAATAATAACATAATTGGATCATATAACTATCCCTCAACATGCAGCAAAGAGTCACTCCAAAGTCACTAATAGCGGAGAACAAACGAAGAGATTATGGTAGGGTACGAAACCACCTCAAAGTTATTCTTTCTGATCAATCCATTGGGCTATTCCTATAAGTGTCACAAACAGCCCTAGAGTTCGTAGTAAAATAATACCTTAAGACACACATCAACCAAAACCCTAATGTCACCTAGATACTCCAATGTCACCTCAAGTATCCGTGGGTATGATTATATGATATGCATCACACAATCTCAAATTCATCTATTCAACCAACACATAGAACCTCAAAGTGTGCCCCAAAGTTTCTACCGGAGAATCAAGACGAAAACATGTGCCAACACCTATGCATAGGCTCATGGGCGGAACCCGCAAGTTGATCACCAAAACATACATCAAGTGAATCACGTGATATCCCATTGTCACCACAGATACGCACGGCAAGACATACATCAAGTGTTCTCAAGTCATTAAAGACTCAATCCGATAAGATTACTTCGAAGGGAAAATTTAATCCATTACAAGAGAGTAGAAGGGGAGAAACATCATAAGATCCAACTATAATAACAAAGCTCGCAATACATCAAGATCGTGCCAAATCAAGAACACGAGAGAGAGAGAGATCAAACACATAGCTACTGGTACTACCCTCAGCCCTGAGGGTGAACTACTCCCTCCTCGTCATGGAGAGCGCCGGGATGATGAAGAGGGCCACCGGTGAGGGATCCCCCCTCCGGCAGGGTGCCGAAACAGGGTCCCGATTGGTTTTTCGTGGCTACAGAGGCTTGCGGCGGCGGAACTCCCGATCTATTCTGTTCTTCGAAGGTTTTAGGGTATATGAATATATATAGGCGGAAGAAATACGTCAGGGGAGCAACGAGGGGCCCACGAGGGTGGAGGGCGCGCCCTGGGGGGTGGGCGCGCCCCCCTACCTCGTGCCTCCCTCGTTGCTTTACTGATGTGCACTCCAAGTCTCCCGGGTTGCTTTCTTTCCAAACATAACTTCTCCACAAGGTTTGATTCCGTTTGATACTCCTTTTCTTCGAAACACTGAAACAAGGGAAAAAAACAGGAACTGGCACTGGGCTCTGGGTTAATAGGTTAGTTCCAAAAATAATATAAAAGTGTTTAATAAAGCCCATAAACATCCAAAACAGATAATATAATAGCATGGAACAATCAAAGATTATAGATACGTTGGAGACGTATCACGCCGCCATTGAGCCTCGCGGCGGCCGGACACTCCTGCCTACTACGCACGAGACGCGACGAGCTTTTGGCTTGACCTCTGTTTGCGGAAGGTTGTAATCTGCGAAGTGCCCACACCATCAGAAGACTACATGGATTACAAGCTCATTGCCTTGTTCAACATGGGATTAGTCTATCTGGAATCCGGTCGCCATACATGGTTATGGCTCAACGTCAATCCTCTTCATCCAACATTTCTATCTGATGCTATAGTGCATGACGGCATCGTTTACGCGGTCAACGCACAGATTGGCTGGCTATACTGGTGGAATCTATCGTCGTGTAATTGCTCTATCTCATCTCATCTTTACCTTATGAATACATGTGGGGACCCCGACTCATAAGTCGTGATCACCGAGTGCACGTGTACAGTGATCGCAGAGATCAATGCTCACTGAACACACAGAAGATGAATAACAAGAGTCTTACATCCATACATACCGTCTTACATAAATTATGACCATGGTCAAGTCTTTAGTATAACTTCGTAGCGGAACTCTTCGTCGATAACTTGGACCCATGCCATCTGCCTTAACCCTACAGGCATTCTGACTGGGAAGTGTCCTAGCTCGCATGTTCGTCACCGACGTATTCTTCATCGTATCCTGTTCTTTCAAACCTGGCCAATAAAATAACCGGTGGCAAGCCAATGAGTACTTTGAATGTACTCGCAAGCAACCCAAGAGTGATAACAGAATAATTATGCAAGGATCTACTACTAATTTGGCATTTTTGCGGAAAGCTAGTTTTTCTCATGCAAGTATGATCATCATTTATCAAGGACATGAATGTGTCTGCAACAAGTATCAGGAGGTTACAGAAATCAACATCGAGAAAGAGTTATGAACAACTCATGCTCAAGCTCATCGTGACTTCCTCACGAATCACGTCAACAGATTTACCAAACCGTGTTGTTTTCCAGAAACTTATGGACATAGTCTAAGCAGCACCACCGAACTGTCCTTGACCATGGACACGGCTATTCGAATAGTTTGACACTCTGCAGAGGTTGCACACTTTACCCACAAGGTCCGGGAAGCTTTCGTGCCATCCACGACCCGCGGTACCTCAAGTACTCGGGGTAAGCACCCGATCACTACCTTTCCCTAGTCTAGACTAACATAGAGTCCACTTGATTGGTAAAAGCCCCCGTGCCAAACATTTTCACAATTTAATTTGGTGGAGCCACGCTGCCATATTCATCACATCTCACATGGATGGGGGTACCAACGGTGTGTCCGGTGCCCTGTGAAAACAGTCATGGCCGCCTATCCAAGCACGACCCCGTCCCCAGAGTGACCACATCACTCCCGTCACTAGTAATGCAGGTATCCATGCTAGCACGAACTAGGTAATCAATAATGCCCCATCCCATAAGGGGTAGTGTGGTTGTACATGTTTGGTTGGGAGGGTAGACAATCTTAAATCTAATCCATCTCTGTAAACAACACTATCATCAAGCCTCGGTACACTACTTTTCCACCAAGCAGTGACCTAGTTCATCATCATCTCCCAAGGGCATTAGTGGCACCCACTTGGGCTATTTGCATGTATGTCAAACCACACTTGTTTCTTTCCATGCATAACCCTGACCCACTTTTTGCGTAGCCATTTACTATAGCATATTTCTCTACCCCACCAACACAACTCTAAGCAAGGGTAGAGTCATGAACAATGCAAGTATCAATGAAGTATGCAACGGAGGCAAGCCTAGCAAGGTTGCCATTCAAGATATATCATGCACTCAGTGAAGCAAGGAAAATGCTATTATGATGTAAAATGGTTCATCATGGTCAAAGGGCTGCTTGCCTGGTTCATCAGAGTCTTGAAATCTTCTGGTCCTTCTCCAAGTACTCCCTCTACTTCGTCAACTAACATCGGAAACAATATCAATAAGTAACACAACAAGGCAAAAAGGAAAGTGCTCTAAAAGTGTGAGTTGGACTTTTCGAGGATACCTTTGGTCATATGAGGAATGACCAAAGTGGTTTCATTGGGATTTGATCAATGGATATCTCTGAACATGTCAATATGATGGAATCAATAGATTTATGGATTTGCAAGAAGTGCACAGAAATACATTTTTGATAAATGAGCAAATGCACCCATTTAACAGGAGTGATTTAGAAGCTTCTAGGAGTTGGTTTCACTGGATTTGGAGTTCAAATGATTTTCCTATGAATTTGCAAAGGTGACAAATATGAAGAAATGGCTGATCATTTTGTGTGGCACATAAAGTATTAATAAAAATGTTCATAACCTAAGTTATGAACTTAGAAGTACCTAGGAATTTGAATCATGGAATTTGGATCAATTTTGAGCTCTCTGTGATTTTCTAAAGTTCATCACAGAAATAGGAAAATAGGGTTTTACGAAATGTGTGTGAAGAAAAGTTTCCTAGAAAAATGTGGAAACAACACCATGTGATAGATCATGAATTTATGAACTATTAGAAAATTGAATCATCAAATTTGCAGTCCATTTGAATTACTTGTGGATTTTATAAGTCATCTGAGAAAAGAAAATAAGAAAAAGGCTATACCCTTATTCTGCGCACTGGGCGAGAGATAGGCAGTGGGCGGCCGAGCTGCTCGGCCGTGCGGGCAATAGGGGTGACGTCGAAGGCGCCCAGGAGCCGTATGCCTTTGCTGCGAGGACGCGGGAGACGGCGAACCCGCCTCCATTTGCCAGCATGGCCTGGTGGCTGGGCCACTGACGAGCGGGGCCCGCCTGCAGGGCCCTTGTCTTCGTGTTCCTCCTGTGCGCGCTCTGGCCGCGGGGAGGAGCGGCTCCCGACGGTGATACGCTCCGCCCACCGGCGTTCTCACGTGGATGAGCCGCATCCATCGGTGTACGGCCCGCTCGCCGACGAGGGCCGTAGTGGTGACGGCCTGGACGACCGCGGGAGAGGCCATCGGCCATCTTTGGCTTCGAGCAGACGATGCTCCTGGGGATGAACGGCGACGAGGGAAGGGCTTGTGGTGGTGACAAGAGGGTGAGGGGCTGTCCAGGGGGATGAGAGAGGGGCCGAGGCGTGCGAATTTAAGCAGCGGCCGGCGGCTCGGCTCCGGCCTAGGAGGAGGATGGAGAGCGCGAGGAGGGGAGTGGGTTGGTCCAGGGGGTGCACGGGAGGGAGAGAGAGCCAAAGGAGTAGAGAGGGGGCTCGGGGTGGCCTTAAGTAGCCAACCCGTGGCTCAGTGTGTACGCGGTGCACGGGTGGCTGTGGCAACGGCTCGGCCGGCAAGGGGAAAGAGCGAGGGTTGTCTTCGGTGCTCGTGGGGGTGGAGTAGGGCGCTAGGAAGAGAGAGAGGGAGCGGGGCGAGCTCTGGGTGGAGCCATGAGCTCGCACGCGCATTGGCGGCTCGGGCGGCTCTATGCACGCGCGACACAGGCAGGACAGAGAGGGAAAGGAGGGGGCAGCGCGGTGGCGTGTTGCGGACGTCGAGGCACCTCGACTGGCGCAAGGGGGAGGCTCGAGGTGGTCGGGGGACGCGGCGTCAACGGTCGAACGCCCCGCCAGGCGCTCTAGACCGTGTTTTTGACCGGCATCCGCGACTTTTCCACGTGCACCCGCGCGTCCACTTGTGTCTAGAGACTGCAGGGGGGAGTAAACACTACTGGAATCAGCTAATTTGCCATCTGCGGCTCTTTGCCGTCTACTAGCTGACGGCAAAGAAGCTCTTTGCCATCAGCTACCCAAAAGCAGACGGCAAAGAAACGGCAGACGGCAAAGAAGCTCTTTGCCATCTGCGAGCTCTTTGCCGTTAGCCAGCGGACGGCAAAGAATCTTTGCCGTCCGCTGGCAGACAGCAAAGAGTGAGGTGGCCCCCACCCCCCGCCCGTTTGGAAAAAACTTAATGGCCCACCTCTTTGCTGTCCGCCAGCAGACGGCAAAGAGGCAAAAAGGGCGGACGGCAAAGATAGGCGGACGGCAAAGAGGGCACTACCTAACGGCCCGTACCCCCCGCCCGTTACTCACTTCTTCTCTCCTCGCCGTTCTCTCCTCCCACCCCGCCGCCGCCACGGCCCCCCGCCGCCCCGGCCCGACCTCCACCGCACCCTCGCCGCCTCGACCTCCACCGCACCCTCGCCGCCTCTTCCACATCGCCCCGCCCACACCAGCCCGTGCCGCCGCCGACCCCGTCCGGCGTAGCCGGCCTCCCCGCCGCCCCGCACCCCTCCCCAACCTCCATCGCGGCCCTGCCGCTCCTTCCACGTCGGCCAGCCGCGCCGCGGCCGTCCAAGCCCCGTACCGCCGCGCCCGTCCCCGCCCCCGACGCCCGACCAACCGCCGCTGCCGCTGCAGCCGCGGGTCGACCGCCCCCGAGGAGCGCCGCCCATCGCTGCCCCTCCCCTCCCCATCGCTGCGCCGCCTTGCTGCCGCCCCGTCGCCGCCCCCTCCCCGACCCGTCGCCGCCCCCCACGGTGAGCCCATGCCGCCCCCCTGTGTCCTATTTTTTTCTTCTGTTTTTTGTTTTTCTTTTCTGTTTAGATAAGGTTTTTTAGTTTAAGTTTTTTCAGTTTAGAATTAATTAGTTTAGGTTATTTAGTTTAATTAGTTTAGGTTTAATTAGTTTAAATAGTTTAGTTTTAATTAGTTTAGGTTTAGGTTATATAGTTAGCTAGATTAGATTAATTAGATTGGATTATATTAGACTAGTTTTAGGTTTTAGTTAAATAGTCATAATTAAAGGAAGTGAAAAAAGATGAAAAAAGAAGACGAAAAGTAGAATAAGTAGAAGGGGGAAGAAGAAGAAGAAGAAGAAGAAGAAGAAGAAGAAGAAGAGGAGGAGGAGGAGGAGGAGGAGGAGGAGAAAGAAGAAGAAGAAGAAGAAGAAGAAGAAGAAGAAGAAGAAGCAGAAGAAGAAGAAGAAGAAGAAGAAGAAGAAGAAGAAGAAGAAGAAAAGAAGTAGAAGACGGGGGATGAGAAGAAGTAGAAGAATGAGAAGAAGTAGAAGTAGTAGAAGAATGAGAAGACCCCCTGACCCCCTGACCCCCCAACCCCGACACCACACCCCGACACCCGACCCCGACTCCACCCCGACACCCGACCCCCTAACCCCCTGACCCCGACACGACACCCCGACCCCCCGACCCCGAAACAGCACCCCGACCCCAACACGGCACCCCGACACCGACACGACACCCCGACCCCCGACACGACACCCCCGACACCCCAACCCCGAGACCCCGACCCCGACCCCGACCCCGACCCCGACCCCGACACCCCGACCCCGAGCCTGACCCGACACCCCGACCCCGACACCGACACGGCACCCCGACCCCGACCCGGCACCCCGACCCAACACCCCGACCCCGAGACCCCGACCCCGACCCCGACACCGACCCCGACCCCGACACCCCGACACCGAGCCTGACCCGACACCCCGACCCCGACACCGACACGGCACCCCGACCCCGACCCGGCACCCCGACCCGACACCCCGACCCCGAGACCCCGACCCCGACACGGCACCCCGACACCAACACGACACCCCGACCCCCGACACCTCCCGAAAAGGTGTTCTTTGGCCTTCCAGAGGCCGACGGGGTTATATATTTGTGAATTATTAGTTAGGTCATATATTTTTCGATTTTGTTATGAAAAACATCATATATAATTTTGTTGATCGGGTAGTTTTAAATGTGCAGTTGTTTCATCGCTGCGAGGTTTGGTGTTCGACGACCTCGCCGTGCGTTTGACGAGCTCTGACCCTTCGTTCGTGGGTGAGCACAAATGACATGTCCTCCTCCCCCATTAATTATTTGATCTATTCCGATGAAACTTGATAGCTAGCTATATATGTGTCTTGAATCATCAGTATGCGTAACCAATATGTGTCTCCCGTTCGAAAGAGTCATAGTTATAAATATGCATGCATTTGCATATTTATAACCTTGATTCTTTCGAATTGTCCAACGCTATCCATGGACAGCCCGAGTATGTTTAGATTGGGTTCGTTTTCCCATATGCTTTGCTCCGGATCCGACGCATAAATTTCGTCAGTGCCTCCCCTGTTGTTCTCCGGGTACACATCCTCTCTGTTTATTGCAGAGACGTGTATCAGGAGAACAGCGGGGAGGTGCTGCCGAAATTTTGCGTAGGATCCGGAGCATAGCATGGGAAAATGAACCCAATCTAAACATACTCGGGTGGGATTAGGACCTATCATTACCTATTAGAGTGTAGGTTGCATGGACGTAATAAAATTGACAAAGTAGATCAACTGATGAATATATACATGCTGAATTATATATATATATATATTTGTTGTGTGTCTAGTAGCTCTGAAAGTCAAGATGAGTGATCGTGCGTGGATGTACACCGGTCACACTGGTCAGAACAAATGGAGCACTGAATGGTTCACAAAAACCAAGGGGTTGTGCGAGCCGCATTTGCAAATGGCCAGAGGAAAACCTGGTGCCCCTGTTTATGGTGCGGCAATTGGGAAAAGAAGACAGAGGCTGAAATGGGCAAACACCTGCAGAAGAGTGGTTTTACGCCCGATTATACGGTGTGGACATTTCATGGTGAGTCTGCCCAACGTGACCGAGCTGAGGTGGATCGATGTCGCACCAACGAGCATGGTACCGGGATGGAAAACATGGTGCAAGACTTTGATGATGCTCGGGATTCGGACAAGGAGATGGAGGAATCTGCAAAGGCCTTCAATGAAATGTTGGTGTCTTCAAAACGTCCGCTCCATGAGCACACTGAGCTTTGTCAGTTGGATGCCATCTCACAAGTAATGCCTCTGAAGGCTCAGTTCAACTTGGGCAGAGAATGCTACGATGCAATGATGACAGTATTTGGACGCTTTCTACCCAAAGGCCATGTAATGCCTGCAAACCTGTACCAGTCGGACAAAATCCTCCGTGCACTGAAGATGCCCTATGATAAGATACATGCCTGTGAGAAAGGATGTGTCTTGTTTAGGCTTGACTATGCGGACTTGAACTATTGTCCCATTTGCAAGTCTTCCAGGTATGTTGTGGTAGACAACGGTATGGGTGAGAAGACACAGACCAAAATCCCCGTTAGTGTTCTTCGGAATATGCCAATCGTACCAAGACTTCAACGTCTTTTCATGGTCGAAGAGATGGCCAGACAGATGACATGGCACAAAACAAGCAAAAGAACCGAACTAGATGCAGATGGGAATCTGATGATTGTACACACATCGGATGGTGTTGCGTGGAAAAAGTTTGATGAATTACATGGTGACAAAGCGGCAGATCCGAGGCATCCTCGAGTCGGCATCAGCACGGATGGGTTCAGTGTGTTTGGTATGACGGCAGCCCAATACAGTTGTTGGCCCGTATTTGTCTTTCCACTCAATCTCCCCCCCAGACAGATTATGCAAAGAAAGAACATTTTCCTGACGTTGATAATTCCAGGGCCCAACTATCCGGGGAAAAATATGAATGTGTACATGCAACCGCTTAAGGACGAATTGCAAGAAGCCTGGGATAATGGGTTCAAGACATACGATGCCTATAGCAAACGGAACTTCATAATGCGTGTCTGGTACATGTACTCGACACATGAGTTGCCGGCGTATGCGCTATTCGTTGCCTGGTGTGTGCATGGAAGGTTCCCGTGCCCCACATGCAAGGGAGCTCTTGAGTTTCATTGGCTTCAGGCCGGTCGCAAGTTTTCTTGCTTCGACATGCATAGACAGTTCCTGAATCCTCACCATAAGTTCAGGAAAGACAAGAAGAACTTCATCAGAGGTAGAGTTGTCAAAAACTCTGCACCACCTGCATTGACAGGCCAACAGACCCTGGATCAGTTAAACGCTCTCGAGCCAGATCCAGAGCGTCCAGGTTACTTCAAGGGGTATAATTCTAAGCACGCCTGGACTCACAAAACATGCTTATGGGATCTGCCTTACTTCAAAGACCTCCTTTGCCCACACAACATCGACGTGATGCACACTGAGAAGAATATCGCCGAGGCACTTTTTGGTACATTGTTCGGCATAGATGGGAAGTCAAAGGATAATACTAAGGCTAGAGTCGATCTGGAGGCGCTATGTGATAGGCCGTTACAAAACATGAAAGAACCGAAAGGAAAGCAGAACTGGACGAAGCCAAAGGCATGGTTCAATCTTGGAAGGCCAGCTATGAGGGAAATTATCTTGTGGGTGAAAATGCAGTTGATGTTCTCCGCTACAGAGGGGAGACAGCCTTGATAAATTGAAGATATTTGGTCTCAAGAGTCATGATTGGCACATATGGATTGAGCGGGTAATGCCGGTGATGTTGCGTGGCTTCATCCCTAAGGATGAATGGCTAGTACTGGCAGAACTCAGCTATTTCTTCCGTGTTCTTTGTGCGAAAGAACTATCGCCTGCCGTGCTAGAAGAAATGGAAGAGTTGGCGCCGGAGTTGATCTGCAAGTTAGAGAAGATCTTTCCACCGGGCTTCTGTAATCCAATGCAACATTTGATTTTGCATCTCCTGACCGAGGCAAGATTGGGGGGGCCCGTGCAAAATCGTTGGTGCTACCCAACTGAGAGGATGCAGAAGACGCTTCGACAAAAATGTAAAAATAAACGTAGAATTGAAGCATCGATGGCTGAGGCATTCATCACTGAGGAGGCGACAAACTTCATGACAGCACACTACGAAGCCAAAAATCGTCATTTGCATAATCCGAAGCCTCGGTACAATGCTGACGACCGTAAAAAGGGTGGATCCAACCTCAGCCTATTCAAAGGGAATCTCGCACCAGCCAGTGTTTCAAATCCAGTATCTTTGGATAACGAACAATGGCGGACCATTTCATTGTATATCTTCAACAACCTGATAGAAGTGCGGCCGTACATCGAGTAAGTTCTCGGTACATAATTTCGCAACTTCTATTTCCTTTGAACTGCTCTTATTCCTGGATATTTCATACAGTCGATACGTCGCCTTATTCTCGTATGGAGCGGTGATCCAAAAGGATTCTGTCGAAGAGTATGAGCTTCTCGCAAAGCAAGGAGGCGGCTATCCCGGTTTCATCTCTTGGTTCAAACAAACGGTAATTTCTATTAGACTTGTAGGCTAATTTGTAGGCGGCTATCCCGGTTTCATTCGCTAATTTGTGCGTAATGCAACAATCCTTTCATATTAAACTTGTAGGCTAATTCAGAGTCTATGGACGGCGAATTGAGACAAGTCGCTAATGGTTTTGACTATAAGGTCCGTTCATTTGACAAATACGACATCAACGGGTATCGCTTTCGTACCTATGGCAAAGAGCTATCTATGGCCGACCGAAAGTCTACAAATTGTTGTGTATCTGCTATCGGCGAAGGAGGTACCGAGTATTATGGGAGAGTTGAAGCAATTTATGAACTTCTATTCTATGGTGAAAACCCACCGAATGTCGTAGTCTTCAAATGTTATTGGTTTCAGCCGAAGCAGACTAGAAGGACTCATGAACATATAGGGCTAGTTGAAATCAACCAAAGCACCCATTTAGATGTTCCTGATGTCTATATTACGGCTCAACAGGCGACCCAAGTATTCTATCTACCGTGGGCCTGCCAAACTAATCCAAATCTGAAAGGTTGGGATGTCGTTTATGAAGTGCCGCCACGTGCTAGACTATCTCCCCCAAAGGAAGAGGATTATGAACCTCACATTAACCCAGACACATATGAAGGAGAATTCTTCCAAGAGACACGTCTTTCCAAAAAGCGTTTCAAGAACCGCTATACTTCACCCCAAAACATTGAAGTAGACAGCGACAGTGAATCCGACATCACCCCAGAGGAGGAACAAGAAGAGCCGGAACAAGAAGAGGTTACTGTTGCGGATGACCTATCATTGCTTGACCGATTACGTCAAGGTGGCCTTCCACATGTTGATGCCACTGAACCCTATGAGCCCGTCATTGATTATAGTGATGATGATGATGATTATGCATTTATTGATGATACTGATCGAGATTATTAGTAGTGTCAGGTATTAAATTTTTTAATGTTGTACTTGATGATGATACACTTAAGTGATACACATATTATTATTCATGTCGGTCTTTTTTTTATGTTGTACTAATTTCGTTTACTGTTTGTCATGGCAGGTGTTGAAAGATGGTGGGCGCTGGTCGGGAGCGCGCCAAGGCACCTTCTTCGTCGGCGCGTGGTCTGAGGTCTTCGATTCCAGACGCACCTCTCCGCCGAGTGTTGCTGGACAGTATGTCCACACCGCCGGGCCCTTCTTCGTCGACCGCGGTGCCCAGCAGGGGACGAGGTAGGAAGAGAGGAGGTGGGGCACGTGGTCGCGGGAGAGTAGGTAGGGTCACTGCTACGGCGCCTTCCTCGCCGCCACCCCCAGCTGTTTCACCCGAGCACGTGACTGCTAGGGTGGACTCGTCCGAGGAGGAGGCTACACGGACTCCGGTCCACGAGCCTCTGGTCCACAGGTCTTGGGCCCACGAGCCTTGGGTCGACTGGCCTTTGGCCCACGAGAGTTCGGCCCACGAGACCCCGGAGGAGCACACGTCCGGATGGGGTACCTGGCCGGATCAGCCCGAGGAGCCGAGTGGCCATGCTGATGATGGCGGGGAGCCGACTGATCTTGAGGAGGAGGGTGGCACCGCCTACCAGCGTGGTGCTACACGGCTCCCGTCCGTGTTGGCGACCCGCGAGCAGAGGTGGTTGATTTTCCCTGATGGGGAGAGGTACGTAAGTGCATTTAATATTTTTGTACCTTCTGCATTCACGTTTCTTCAAATAACTAATGCGTTGGCATTGTCATGCTGCAGGGGTTGGGACCACCATCATAGTGTCCGCCGGCCCAACTCCGTCTTTGGAGTTCTTTGCCGACAAAACTTCCCGGAGTTTGTCACGTTGCCTGGTGAGGGTAGGATTCTAGAGCTTGGATTGAGCTGGGAGCACTACGTGGCTGCCCCGGCCCCGCCGGATGAGATTATCGACGGTGTTGTGTGCGACACGAGGGCAGACATGGTGATCAGAAAGTTCTGGGTAATTTCTCCTTTACACATTTAAAAATCTTCAACTAGCTAGTTATTAATTGTACTAATCAATATTGTCTCATTTGATTGCAGACATTCTACAGGTGTGAGGAGGGATACGAGGAGGACGCGGCACATGTTATCGAGAACGTCTGCAAGCGCCTACTCCAGAACTTACGGCACGAGGCTCGGGTGCAGGCTGTTCGAGACTACTACGCCTTGCGTTGTATCAAGAAGACCAAGCCGGCGTGGCCCGATAAGTTCCTGAGTAAGGAGCAGTACATGAAGGTAATTCTTAAGGCCTTCTACTTAAGTTCCTTCATTTAGTAATTCTTAGCCGTAGCGCTCAAGTTTCTATTTGCTAACTTAGGCGCCTCCGAGATGGTGTGCAGATCGGATGGATTGTTGGGAGGTGTTGGTCGATGAGTGGTGCTCAAAAGAATGGCTAGCCCTCCACAACGAGGCCAAGGACAAACGTGCCCAAATGGAAGGTGTGCCACACCATCAAGGCAGCTCCAACTTATATCAGTTCGGGCGCAACTGGGTATGTGGTTTGCTT
Source organism: Aegilops tauschii subsp. strangulata (assembly GCF_002575655.3). Taxonomy (NCBI): domain Eukaryota; kingdom Viridiplantae; phylum Streptophyta; class Magnoliopsida; order Poales; family Poaceae; genus Aegilops; species Aegilops tauschii. The sequence goes on from NC_053041.3 coordinate 519,821,720, forward strand.
CATGATTCATGCAATTCATTCATCATGCTAGCTTGAGCCCTTTAATTACTAATTTTCATTGTTTCTCTCTTTCAGGCACGCTACAATAAGGCGGATAAGGTGCCAGAGGTGTACGACCTGTATGCCATGGCCCACACTGCCTCTTTCAAGAAAGTCAAGGCTTTCTCTCAGTCTGACCTCGATGACGCAAACAACTTCACCAACATCTCCTCCCACAACAAGCTCGTGAGATATAGAGATGAGGGGAAGGCGAGGAAAGGGGAGGACTTTAACCCGAGCCAGGGTCCCATTGATCCAGAGCTGGTGATGATATCTGGTGGCGGGAGGTCCCATGGCTCCATAGCCATTGGAGATGGACTTATCCGTTCTCCTAGCACTCTCCCGGAGATCAAGGCGCGCTAGTCGAGCTCCGCTCCTGAGATAAGGCCTCGTGAACGGCCAGTGCAACTCGCCATCAAGGTTAGTGATACATACTCAGTTATCTTTCTCCATTACATTGTGTGCGCTTCCATCAATGATTACAAATGGTCATGTGAGTGGTGTTGGAGGCTGCTATACAGACTGAGAGAGATAGAACGGAGAAACTTCTGGCGGAGGCGGCGGAGAGGCAGCGGGAGATGGAGGAGAGGACGAGAAAGATGATGGAGGAGGAGAGGGCACGGAATGACATGCAGGCAAGGGCCATGTACGAGCTCCTTGTGGTAAGTTTCTTCTGCAGATTACTTGCTAGTCTTAACATTTGAGTCCCATTACTAACTAGTATGACTCTGTTGTGAAAACCAAATGTGCAGTCTGTGTGCGAGAAGTCCGGTCAGCCCGCTCCGCCGATGCTAGTGATTGCTCCTGGGAGCACGGTGAGTTTAATTTGAATGGACATTACTTGCTAGTCTTAACATTTGAGTGTCATAATGCTAACGAGACATTGGAAATGATCTTTGGTGCAGCTTAACTCCAGAAACGCATCGCACAATCCTTCTCCAGGTAGCGGCACTAGCCACCCCGCTCCTACACCTTCCTGATCACAGTAAGTTTCTCTACTGTTTTGCTTAACAAATGCATAAAGACCTAGACTTAGCTTTATTTCCTCCAATATGCTTACCATAATGACCTAGAGTTAGCTTCTTTTCCTCCAAAATGACCCATTTTACCTAGGTTAGCTTATAAATGATGCAGTTCATCCAAGTTAGCTCAAAACTGACCCATTTTACCTAGATTAGCTCCTAAATGATCCATTTTACCTACGTTAGCTTTAAAATGGCCCATTTCACGTAGGTTAACTCCAAAATGACCCATCTTACCTAGGTTATCTCATAAACGATCCATTTCAACTAATTTAGCTCATAAATGATCCATTTGACCTAAGTGAGCTAAAAACGATCCATTTCACCTAAATTAGCTCTTAAATGATCCATTTCACCTAAGTTAGCTCAAAAAGATCCATTTCAACTAAATTAGCTCATAAATGATCCATTTCAACAAAGTTAGCTCAAAAAGATCCATTTCAACTAAATTAGCTCATAAATGATCCATTTCAACAAAGTTAGCTCAAAAACGATCCATTTCAACTAAGTTAGCTCATAAATGATCCATTTGACCTAAGGGAGCTAAAAAATGATCCATTTCACCTTAGTTACCTCAAAAACAATCCATTTGACCTTAGTTAGCTCATAAACGACCCATTTCAACTTAGTTAGCTCATATATGATCCATTTCACGTAAGTTAGCCCATAAATGACATACTCTTCTTGTTCTAGTCTTCTTCTTGTTCTAGTCACCTATTTCTAACTTTCTTATTTTTCATTTTGCAGATTTCATTCACTTGACGAAAGCTTGCATAGATGGAGTGCTCCTTATCCCTTTCTCTGTTTCTTTTGTATCGTTGAACTATGCATGTATCTTGGTAGTTGGATGAACTATGCTATGTATGATGGAACTTGGTAGTTGGATGGAACATATGTGATGGAACTATGTATGATGGAACTCTGCATGTTGGATATCTATGTGATGGAACTATGTCATATATATCATATATATCTTATATGTTTGCTGTGAAATATATCTATATATGTCATATATATTTGTGATGAAAATTGTTGGATTTAATAAAAAACAGAAAAAAGAGCCAATATGCAGGCTCTTTGCCATCTGCCACCGACGGCAACGGGCTCTTCGCCGTCTGCCGCGGACGGCAAAGAGGCCACGTGGCATCCAGCTGTGCTTCCTGGGAGCTGACCAATTTGGTCAATTTGACTACAGTGGCAGACGGCAAAGAGTAAAAGAGTTTGCCGTCAGCGGCGGACGGCAAAGGCCTGCCATGTGGTGACGTGTAGATGACATCATACGGCGGACGGCAAAGACACTACAAAGTTTGCCGTCCGCTAGCGGACGACAAAGGCACTAGAAAATTTGCCGTCCGCTGGCGGACGGCAAAGGCCTGCCGTTAGCCACTTAACGGACTGAGAGCACAATTTTTGCCGTCCGCTCTCTTTGCCGTCCGCTGCAGACGGCAAAGGGGCTTTGCCGTCAGCCGCCAGGAAGCAGACGGCAAAGTAGCTGTTTACCGTAGCCTACTTTGCCGGAGCCTTTTGCCGTCCGCCGTTCGTGCCTTTGCCGTCCGCCGTGGTGGACGGCAAAATAGCTGTTTCCTGTAGTGAAACAATGTGGAAATGGCATCGGATGCCCTGGGGGATCCACTAGAGGAGAGTGGGGGTTGAGAGAGAGTGGGAATGATGATGTCCAGAGAGGGAAAATGGGGTTCTCACCCCCATATAATTGAGTTGAGGCCATGAAACTCTTTCCAGTGGTAGAGGGGTTCTAGGACATGCTGGGTAAAGATTGTGGCTCAAGGAGATTAGTGCAAGGGGCTGAAACTTGGAATTTTAAATTCTGTCAGAAGGTGTTTGATGGTGGTTTGAGCTAGAAAATGAATTACACTTGACATGAGACTTAACAGGATGGAATGGCATATAGAAATGGGGTGTTCCACCGAATTTGAGCTCAATTGGGCAAAGTTGCCAATGCAACTTTTGTAAACCCTAGAAATCAACAAAAATGGGTTTTCCAAGATCTAGTCATGGAAAACCATTCCCCTTGATGCACCACTTGCTGCAGTGTCATCATTTGGGGTTGTGAGCATGACCACAAAGTTTGCGGGCAATTGGAAAAAGTTGGCAATGTAAAGTTGTTCAAACTTGAATCTGGACAGAGAGGGTTTTGTCGCACTTTTGTGAATCAAAGCAATTTTGATTGGGACAAAACTTTGCAGGATAATCACATTATGCATGTGTGACTTGCCAGAATTTTCTTGGAATTTTTGGAGAATATTTCCTTTGTAAATATTTCAAAAGCTTGAAATATCCAGGAAGGGTTTTTGAGGTACTTGACCAATATTTTGAACATGACCATGTGTTGAAACTCTTATATATGGAAAATATATGTCCACTGAGCTTCCCTAGATTTCTCAAATATTTTTGAAAAATAAAAATAATTTTAACCTATGAAAGACCATTTCTGGCCTTAAGAAAAAGCCTTTGAATAAAATAGTAAAATTACTTTTAAAATAATATGTTTGTGGTTTTTGGGAGTCCTATATCTAATAGGATTCAAATATAGTTTTTGAATGATTTTTGACACCCTTAATTAAGTGCTTGTAGTTCAAGTCTCAATTCAGGGGTTTTTTGGAAAAACCTAATTTAGGAAATACTTGTTGGCCAAATTATTTTTGTAAGAAAATAATACTCTGTCGTATACACATGGCATGATCATTGGACAAAGTTTTGGCTCAAGGAGAAGGAGTATAAGAGTTGGAGAATTTATTTGATATTTAGAGCACTTGCAAACAACAATCAAAAATCCAATCAAGCAAGGTTCAAAACACTGAAAAGTTTTTTTCAAAACATATTTTGGCGTGATTATTAGCTTAAGTGTAGTGGCATGAAAATCAGGGTGTGATAGAGCTACCCCCCTTACAAGAATCTCATCCCCGAGATTCCCAAACTGGGCACGAAAAGGAGTATGGAAACTTGGGTTTGGGGTAGTCTTCACGTCCTCATATTGCTTCTGCTTCCGAGTGGTGCTCGATTAATTGAACCTTGAAGTACTTGATGGTGTGGCTTCATGTATAACGTTCCACTTGATCCAAGTTGCTAATGGGTATCCACTACTGGGGAAAACCTTATACACAGAACTTTAGCAGTAGCGCGTGTTAAAAAAGGATGCTGGTGCTAAGTAGCAGTAGCGCGCTATTGTAAACGGCGCTACAGATACAGTTATAGCAGTAGCACGCCTGAAGATAAAATTTCCATGACTTAGCCGATAGGCTACACATAGTACTAGCGATCTACTGCGAATAGCGTCGCTGCTAGTTGGTTTGTAGCAGCGCGTTTACGCAGAAAGGCGCTACTGCTAAAGGAAATAAAATTAAATGGAAAGCAAATAGAAAAGTAAATGAAAATGAAAGAAATAGAAAAAGGAGAAAGGAAAAGAATAAAATGTAAATAAAAATAAATGAAAAAAGGGATAAAACAGAAAGGAATAGCAGTAGCGCATACCCGGAAACGCGCTATAGCTAACTTAGCAGTAGCCCACTTCCCGGAACGGGCTACTTCTACTTCTGACTTAACCGTGCGGTTCGTTCCCCCTGGCCACTTCCCCTAGATCCAACTCCTCCGTTGTCGCCGCCGCCGTCGCCCGTCGGCCGGCGCGCGCGCTCTCGTCGCTCTTCGCACACCCTCGACGCCGCCCCGACCCCGTATTCGACACCGCCCCCGACCCCGACCCCGACCTCGACGCCGCCCCTGACCTCGACGCCGCCCCCGACCTCGACGCCGCCCTCCGCCGCGCGCTCGAGCCTCGACCGCGACCTCGATGCCGCCTGCCCCTCCCTCGCCACAGGCACCCGATGTGAGCACGCCTGCTCCTCCCCCTCCCCTACCTCTGCCTAGGGTTCTTCAAATGTTAGTTGCATCAAATTAGTTAGGGTTCATCTATGGGTGGAAACTAATCGGATGCAGATGTTATCGGATACAGATGCGGCTCGGATGTTTTCTTAGATGGTAAATAAACACTATTTTAATGCATAATAAAACGAGTAAAATTTGACCACTTATTTCACTTTTAAGTTGGATAATTGGAATATTCGCTACCACTTTCTACCCCTAGGTTCATCAAATTATATGGTAATTAGGTCAGTAGTTCCTAGATACTAATTAGTTAGTAAGAACTAATTACTAATTAGGTACTAGTTTATTTTTATTTATAATAAGTTTATTTTTAGTAAGAACTAGTTGAATTAATAGAACTAGTTGAACATGTCACATTTGTTGTTATTTTTTTAGTTAAAGCAATTATTCCCGCATCGACGTCGACGATGCCTATCCCGCATCCCCGTCGTCGTCGACTCGGGGGAGGACACCTGCTTGACCAGATGGGCCATGTCCGGGACTGGGCCCCGCCGGGTTGGTACTGGGAGGCGCTACCTACCGGGGGGCGCATCTTGGTGAGGAGTCAGCCCATCGTTGACCCGAACCTTCTTTGGTGGCGGTCATGTGGGCCAGTGACGGTCCAGAGGCTCGAGGAGCCCGCGGAGGTGGTACGTCACCGTGTCAGGGAGGAGAACGCGTACGTCCGTCGCTACTTGTTTGTGTTGGAGCACAGGTTCTCCAATACCTGGAAGGTTCTCCAAGGATCTCACTGGAGCTAGGATCTTGTGATGGTTCCTTCTCTTTGGGTGTCCACCGCCCGTGCCGATACCCGTCGTGCGCTAGGGTTTTAGTTGTATTAGTGATGTTATATGTATGATACTATTCGGGATGTATTAGTGATAATATTCGATGATGTACGGACGCATGAGATGATTTACTTTTCCTTATTGAATGCATGCTAATTTGAATACTTATTTATTTTACGATTTGGTTTTGCTTATTGAATGCTCATGTCAATATGAGTCCTATAAGATATTTTGAAATGTATATCCTGTGTTGCTCAAATAGGATATGTGCTTGCCCAAGTGGCCGGTCATGTTTGCAGGTTATACCCCCGAGTGGCCTATGTTTTGTCGGAGTGTTGATTCATTCCGTTCCGGCAAATTTCAGGCCCTCGATATGTCCTATTTTAGCAAAGGTCATGCCGGATTTTTCCGTGAATTTTGGCATGACTTGTGCAAGAATATGTAGGAAATATCGAGTGCCCCAGATTTGTGTGTTGAGTATCCTGGTAGTTGCCTTCGATCGATTTTCAAGTAATGTTTCAACTATGAACATAGGAAATGTCTGACGACGAATACTGTGAAGACGAGCGCGGCCTGTGCGACAGAATCTTCCTAGATGATGATAGGCGCTTCAGCATCAATCTAGACGAGAACTTCGAAGTGGATATAGTAAGTCACAACGACAAGTCTTTTTTCGTAATTAAGCATGATATCTGCTTCATGTGCTTCAACTTACAATTTAAATATTTTACTATTCTACTAGCGTATCCCCTGCCATGCAAGAGTTTTTGTCTTGGATAAGATAGGTTTTAGTCCTATGAAAACTACTATGGAGGTAAAGAGAGTTAACTTGAAGACCGAGCATGGTTATACTTTCCACGCAAAATTATACAACGCAGACACCTACACCTATTTTGAATGCAAAACTTGGCAAGCACTATGCAAGGCTTATGCATTTGAGCCTGATATGTTTATCACCTTTGATATTCGTCCCGAAGATGTTATTGAAGGTAATAGAGACATCTGGGTCGATGTGCAGACGCCTCCTGTTATACCATTTTACTTGTTAAAGGTCGATCATACACGTGGAGTAATATGCAACAGGACCCTCTTCTTGAACAACTAGACTGGTTTTTCACAAGTAATAATTGGACACTTTCATACCCAAATACAATGGTTAAACCTCTTGGGAAACTAGTTTCTGATCACACTCCCTATGTTGTTCATATTGAGACAGCCATTCCTGATCCAAGCTTTTTAGTTTTGAATCATTTTGGATACATCATCATGGTTTTCAAGAAACGGTAAAGAACTCCTGGTCCAAGTCAGTCCAATCAGATAACACTGCCAAGGTGATTTGTAGGAAACTTAAAATCATAAGGAGAGATCTTAAGTTTTGGAGCAAGAAGATGTCACGGCTCTCGATGGCAATCGAGAATTCTAATAAAGCCCTTAATGAACTTGATGAGTTGGAGAACAAAAGATGCCTCACTTTTCCTGGGACAAACTTTCGACACATTCTTAAAGATCATCTTCTTTGCCTACTATCTTATCAGCAACAATATTGGAGGAATAGATGCACTATTAGATGGGTCAAGTTCGGCGATGAAAATTCCAAGTTTATTCAAGCTATGGCGTCTGAAAGATATAGGAGGAATAATTGCTTCTCTTTTGACTGATGATGAAACTTGTGTTGAAGATCATGCCGGAAAAGGGTCCATTATTTATCACACCTATAAAGAACGTTTGGGTTCTTCTTCCACACACACAATGAAATTTGACGTGGCTCGAATAATTAAGAAGTGCGTTGATCTTGATCAACTTACGGTCCCGTTCACTAGAGAAGAAATCGACCATGTCATCAGGACAATGCCAGCCGACAGGGCACCTGGCCCGGATGGATTCAATGGAGTATTCTTAAAAGCCTGCTGGCCAATCATGAAGGACGACTTCTACAATCTGTGCAATCAATTTTTTGAGGGCAATCTGAATTTAGAGAGCATTAATGATGGTTACATTACACTGATCCCAAAAGTAAACTCCCCATCCACGATAAATGACTTTCGGCCAATAACTTTGCTAAACTTCTGCTTGAAGGTACTTACCAAATTTTTGGCTAATCGGCTACATCGTGTGATTCTGAAAATTGTCCAGCGTAACCGACACGGGTTCATCAAGGGGCGATCGATCCAAGATTGCTTGGCATGGGCGTTTGAATATATACACCAGTGCCAAGCATCCAAAAACGAGATTGTGCTCTTAAAGCTGGATTTTGCGAAAGCATTCGATACCATTGAACATGAGCCTATGATTGACATTATGAGAAGCATGGGTTTCAACGAAAAATGGCTAAAATGGATTAAATGCATCTTCAGTTCGGGCAAATCTGTTATGCTACTTAATGGAACCCCGGGTAGACAATTTTCATGTAAATGTGGCATGCGGCAAGGTGACCCTCTCTCGCTTCTCATCTTTGTGCTAGCAGCGGATCTATTGCAGGCTGCCATTAATGATGCATTCGCGAGAGATCTCATTAAACTGCCCTTCCCACGATCACAACAGATGGACTACCCAGTCATACAATACGCCGATGACACGATTTTGATCATGCCGGCCTGCCCTGACCAAGCACTGATTGTCAAGAATATCCTCACTGACTTTGCAGAATCTATTGGCCTGAAAATTAATTTCCACAAATCCACCTTGGTGCCAATCAATTGTGATGCAGAATAATGTGATGACCTTGCTCGAATATTTGGCTGTACCATTGGTAAAATGTCATTCACATACTTGGGTCTACCATTGGGAACTATGTGACCCACTGTCCAAGATCTGGTGCCCAAGGTCTGTAGTGTTGAGCGCCGTCTGTCTGCTACACTGCATATGATATCCTATGGAGGCAAGTTATCTCTCCTCACCTCGGTGATCACGTCCTTAATAATCTTTGCTCTGAGCACGCTTAAACTCCCGTAAAAAATTCTTGAACTTTTGGACAAAATCAGGAGGAAATGTCTATGGACTAAGAAAAGTGAGCAAGGTGACAAGGGTAATTTGCTCGCAGCATGGGACTTGGTATGTAAACCTAAGGAATGTGGTGGCCTAGGTGTTCTGAATTTGAAAGTTCAAAGTGATGCCCTGCTACTAAAATACCTCCACAAGTTTTATAATCATCATGATCTTCCATGGGTCCAACTCATTTGGTCCACGTACTACAGCTCAAGAATTCCACATGCTTCGGACACCTACAGCTCCTTCTGGTGGCGAGTGCTACCTCTTGAGCACTGCGTTGGTTTTCCCTTGAAGAGGAAAGGGTGATGCAGTAAAGTAGCGTAAGTACTTCCCTCAGTTTTTGAGAAGCAAGGTATCAATCCAGTAGGAGGCCACGCTCAAGTCCCTCGCACCTACACGAACAAATAAAAACCTCGCAACCAACGCAATAAAGGGGTTGTCAATCCCTTCACTGTCACTTACGAAAGTGAGATCTGATAGATATGATAAGATAATATTTTTGGTATTTTATAAGAAAGATGCAAAGTAAAATAAAAGGCAATAAAAATAGCTAAGTGTTGGAAGATTAATATGATAGAAAATAGACCCGGGGGCCATAGGTTTCACTAGTGGCTTCTCTCAAGAGCATAAGTATTACGGTGGGTGAACAAATTACTATTGAGCAATTGATAGAATTCAGCATAGTTATGAGAATATCTAGGTATGATCATGTATATAGGCATCACGTCCGTGACAAGTAGACCGACTCCTGCCTGCATCTACTACTATTACTCCACACATCGACCGCTATCCAGCATGCATCTAGAGCATTAAGTTCAAAAGAACAGAGTAACGTTTTAAGTAAGATGACATGATGTAGAGGGATAAACTCATGCAATATGATATAAACCCCATCTTGTTATCCTCGATGGCAACAATACAATACGTGCCTTGCTGCCCCTGCTGTCACTGGGAAAGGACACCGCAAGATTGAACCCAAAGCTAAGCACTTCTCCCATTGCAAGAAAGATCAATCTAGTAGGCCAAACCAAACTATTAATTCGAAGAGACTTGCAAAGATAACCAATCATACATAAAAGAATCCAGAGGAGATTCAAATATTGTTTATAGATAAACTTGATCATAAACCCACAATTCATCGGTCTCAACAAACACACCGCAAAAGAAGATTACATCGAATAGATCTCCACGAGAATCGTGGAGAACTTTGTATTGAGATCCAAAAAGAGAGAAGAAGCCATCTAGCTAATAACTATGGACCCGAAGGTCTGAGGTAAACTACTCACACATCATCGGAGAGGCTACAGTGTTGATGTAGAAGCCCTCCGTGATCAATGCCCCCTCCGGCAGGACACCGGAAAAGGCCCCAAGATGGGATCTCACGGGTACAGATGGTTGCGCCGGTGGAATTAGGTTTTCGTGGATGCTTCTGTTGGTTTGGGGGTACGTAGATATATATAGGAGGAAGAAGTACGTCGGTGCAGCAACATGGGCCCCACGATGGTGGAGGGCGCGCCCAGGGGGGTAGGCGCGCCCCCTGCCTCGTGCTCTCCTGGTTCATGTCTTGATGTGGACTCCAAGTCCTCTGGATCACGTTTGTTCCGAAAATCACGTTCCCGAAGGTTTCATTCCGTTTGGACTCCGTTTGATACTCTTTTTCTGCGAAACTCTGAAATTGGCAAAAAAAACAGCAATTTGGGCTGGGCCTCCGGTTAATAGGTTAGTCCCAAAGTAATATAAAAGTGTATAACAATGCCCATTAATTATCCAAAACAGAATATAATATAGTATGAAGCAATCAAAAATTATAGATACGTTGGAGACGTATCAAGCATCCCCAAGCTTAATTCCTGCTCGTCCTCGAGTAGGTAAATGATAAAAACAGAATTTTTGGTGCAAAATGCTACTTGGCATAATTTTTTAATGTAACCCTCTTAATTGTGGTACAAATATTCAGATCCGAAAGATTCAAGATAAAAGTGTAATGTTGACATAAAACCAATAATACTTCAAGCATACTAACTAAGCAATTATGTCTTCTCAAAATAACATGGCCAAAGAAAGTTCATCCCTACAAAATCATATAGTTTAGTCATGCTCCATTCACTAAAAAAAGGACACATCCGTGACAGTTTGGGCCGAACGAAAATCTTTTCTGTGATACTTATGACACTTCTGTGATGATAATTGTGACAAAACCCGGTATCATCATAGATGTGGTGGGGTCCTACTTCTATGACAAAAAATCATGACAGAAAATGGGCTTTTCGTCCTGGGCGGGCCGGAGACGCAGCTGCATGACATTCTTTGGGCCGTCCATGACGGAAAAAACCGTGGTAGAAGCGAGGGCGCGGAAAATATCGGGAAGGCCCCGGTTACGGTGGGTGGTCGGGGGCCGAGTGATGCGCGTTTCTCTCGTACGTATGCGAGTGTGTGCGAGGCGTTGGGCTCTAACTGAACCCGAGCGATTGCACTGCAGGCTATGGGTTACTGAACCCGAGCGATCGATCGATGGCTGTTAACTGAACCCGATCGAGCGATTACTTCGCTACTGCTGCTAACTGAAGCCGATCGATGCTGCCTCTGGATGAACAGTGAGCGTTGCTGGGGGGTTTCGATGAACAGTTCCCGGTGGGGGTGGATGAACAGGACCCCGTGGCGTTGCCTCTGGATGAACAGGACCCCGATCATTCGAGCCGGTTGGGGCTGGATGAACAGGACCCCGTGGAGGGCAGGACGAACAGGACCACCCCGTAGAGGGCAGGATGAACAGTAGACGGTGGAGGGCTGGATGAACAGGAGCCCGTGGAGAGGGGTGGTTGAACAGTAGCCGGTGGAGTAGCACGCGGTGCAGGCTGGATGAACAGGAGCCCGTGGATGAACAGTCGCAGGTGGAGGCTGGAGGAGGTCGACGGTGGATGAACAGTATCCCATGGAGGGTGGAGGGGGTCGACGGTGGAGATGAACAGTATCCCGTGGAGTCCCGTTTTGCGGTACGCCACACCCCTCCTGATGAACAGGACCCCCGTTTCGACTGTAGCGCTCCAACAGAAGTCTGTTTCCTCCGTTTTGCGGTATGCCACACCCCTCCCGATCAACAGGACCCCCATTTCGACCATAGGAGGTCCGTTTCCTCTGTTTTGCGGTACGCCAGAGCCCTCCTGATGAACAGGAACCCGTTTTGAACGTGGCCGGTCGAACACAAGGCCGTTTCCTCTGTTCTACGGTACGCCAGGCCTCGTTTCCATCGGTTGTTCCATCCAAGTCGGTTGCCTCCCACATGTTCCGTTTCCTCCCGATGAACACGCGCATTCCGTTGCCTCCCCATGAACACGACGACGACACTGTTTCTCCGTTCCAACCCAGCCATGTACACGAGCCCTGGCCATACGTACGTGCGAGTAGGCGTTCGAGACCCCGCCCGTATGTACGTACGTGGCCGTATTTACTTTCTTACACCCTTGCCGCTGTACGTACGTGTACATGCTACATGCACGCCTCTACTACGACACGTGCGCGCCTCTACATCGACCAGTATGTACGTACACGTTCGCGACCAGAATGACAACGCTACGTACGCTTCGACCAGGTGGGTCCCGACTGTCAGGCACTTCCTTGCGTGCGAAGATGTAGCTGGTGGGTCCCAACAGTCAGGGGGAAACGTTTTTTTCGCGTAATACGGTGGCCCGTCCGGTGGGTCCCCGCTGTTAGGTGGAGAAATAATTATTTTGCGCGTAATAAGGAGGCACTTCCTTGCTGCGGCCGTGGACCCAGCTGTCAGCCTCTCCACGTACAGTCCACGTCCGATGGAAGCCGTTCCTTGACCATGTTGACCATGCCGTGCCGAGAGCACCAGGGCGGTGGACCACAGCGAGGCCTAGGAAGGGGACGATGCGGAGCCGGGGAAGACGCAACAGTGGATGCCCACGCGTAGAGGAGTATTAGGGTTCACTGGTTCGCTGCGGTGTGAGGATGCCGTCGCCGCAGAATAACAGGAGTGTGGGTGAGTAGAGGGATGGCCTGGCCAGCGGTGGGAGTAGTAGGGGGCGGTGAGGCCTCCGCCGCATCGTAGCCGGCCACGGGAGGCAGGAGCATGAGGCACGACCGGCGCTGCTTTGGGCGGCTGGAGCAAGAAGACCAGAGGTTGAAGAAGCACTACCGCCGTTGGATGGACATCGTATGGTCACTGGAGCTAGAATCGTGCATATTGACTAAGTTGACAAAGCCCTCAATCCCTGTCAACTTAGTAGGCCCACAATTCAGCCTGCCAATGTCTTGGGTCCAGCTAGCAGGGGGAGTATTCATTTTTTTATGCGTAATAAGGAGGCACTTCCTTGCGTTCGAAGATATAGCTGGTGGGTCCAAGCTGTCAGCGGCGGTCATGTCTTTTTCGTGAAATACAGAGGCCCTTTCGGTGGGTCCCATATGTCAGGTGGAGGAATCATTATTTTGCACGTAATAAGGAGACATTTCCTTGCGTGCGGCCGTGGACACAGCTGTCAGCATCTCCACGTACAGTCCACTTCAGAAACATGTCGGTCATTGACCACGTTGACCAGGCCGCGCCGAGAGCACCAGGGCGGTGGACGACGGCGAGGCCTAGGAAGGGAACGACACGGAGCCAGGGAAGACTCGGTAGTTGTTTCCCACGCGGAGCGGAGTATGACTGTACGAAGGTTTACTGATTCGTCTGCCGTCGCTGGAGAATAACAGCAGGTGTGGGTGAGTAGAGGGATGGCTAGGCCAGCGATGGTAGTACGGTGGGGCGGTGAGGCCTGCGCGGTAGCACAGTCGACCGCGGGGAGGAGGGAGCAGGCAGTCCCGCCAGCGCTTGTTTGAGCGGCTGGAGCAGGAAGAGCAGAGATTGAAGAAGCACGACGGCCGTTGGATGGACATCCAACAGTCACTGCTTGTGCGTCAACCTTTTTTTTAGGAAAGCCTCAAATCTGTGGAAAACATCATACATCCCATCTGCCATTATTTCTAATAATATACAGCCCATTTGCTAATTCTTAAGGCTTTTTTTGGAGCTCATATTCTTTTTGTTAGCATTACAGCCCATATTGTGGCCACGGTTAAAAAATTATACGGAATTTTGCATATTTCGGTGCGGTCCGAACTGTTTTTAATCCCGAAATTTCGAGTCACACTCAAACTGATTTTAAAAATAAATGTATATCAATATAAAATCCAACAAATTGTCCACGCATAAAAATCAATGCAATTTAAAATCTCGAATTGAAAAAAAGAAATTTGAAACTAATTGCCGGTTTGATGTGCTTTAAAAATGTACAACCCATTTCTCATTACTGATAGGCCATTTTCTCGGCCAGCCGAATGAAGCTCTCCTCGTCTTGAAAGATTTGCAGCCCAACAGGCCTGACAAAGCGACTTGGCAAATCACAAAAAACTGGGCTGTGGCAAGGACCCAGCTGTCAGCCTCTCCACGTACAGTACTCTTCCGATGGAAGTCGGTCGTTGACCACATTGACCACGCTGCGCCGAGAGCACCAAGGCGGTGGACGACGGCGAGGCCTAGGAAGGGGACAACGCGGAGCCGGGGAAGACGCGGCAGTGGATGCCCACGCGGAGAGGAGTACGAGGGTTCACTGGTTCGGCTGCGGTGTGAGGCTGCCGTCGTCGCAGAATAACAGGGGGTGTGGGTGAGTGGAGGGATGGCCTGGCCAGCGGTGGGAGTAGTATGGGGGCGATGAGGCCTCCACGGCAGCACAGCTGGCCATGGGAGGCAGGAGCAGGTAGCACGACCGGCGCTGCTTTGGGCGGCTGGAGCAAGAAGACCAGAGGTTGAAGAAGCACTATGGCCGTTGGATGGACATCGTACGGTCACTGGAGCTAGAATCGTTCATATTGACTAAGTTGACAAAGCCCTCTATCCCCGTCAACTTAGTAGGCCCACAAGTCAGCCACCCACCATGGTGGGTCCCAGCTAGCAGGGGGTATTCATTTTTTGTGCATCATAAGGAGGCACTTCCTTGCGTGCGAAGATATAGTTGGTGGGTCCGACCTATCAGGCGGGGGAACATTTTTTTCGCGAAATACAGAAGCCCTTCCCATGGGTCCTAGCTGTCATGTGGAGGAATCAGTATTTTGCGCGTAATAAGGAGGCATTTCCTTGCGTGCGGCTGTGGACCCAGCTGTCAGCCTCTCCACGTACAGTCCACTTCCGATCGATGTCGTTCATTGACCACGTTGACCAGGCCGCGCCGAGAGCACCAGGGCGGTGGACGACGGCGAGGCCTAGGAAGGGAACGACACGGAGCCACGGATGACTCGTCTGCCGTCCCCGGAGAATAACAGCAGGTGTGGGTGAGTAGAGGGATGGCTAGGCCAGCGATGGGAGTACGGTGGGGCGGTGAGGCCTGCGTGGCAGCATCGCCGGTCGCGGGAGGAGCAGGCAGTCCCGCCGCCGCTTGTTTGAGCGGCTGGAGCAGGAAAAGCAGAGATTGAAGAAGCACGACAGCCGTTGGATGGACATCCAACAGTCACTGCTCTCGTGTGCATTATTTCTAATAATGTACAACCCATTTGCTAATTCTTAAGATTTTTTTGGAGCCCATCTTCTTTTTGTTAGCATTACACCCCATATTGTGGCCACGGTTAAAAAGTATACGAATTTTTTGCATATTTCGGTGCGGTCAACTGTTTTTAATCCCGAAATATCGTATCACATTCAAACTATTTTGAAAAATAATTTATATAAATATAAAATCCAAATATTTGACCAGGCATAAAAATCAATGGAATTTAAAATCTTGTAATAAAAAATTTGAAACTAATTCCCGGTTTGATATATTTTAAAAATGTACAACCCTTTTCTGGGCAAACCGAATGAAACTCTCCTCATCTTGAAAGATTTGCAGCCCAGCAGGGCTGATAAAGCATGTAGGCCTCGTTTGGGTATTTCTTTAAAAAAATAGAACTGGGCTAGCCATTTTCAGCAAGAAAAAAACACAACTGGGCTCATGATGTGGTAAACATAAATAAAACCCTTGCTAGACGGGCCACAGCCCCCGCACAGCCCCGTTGTTACCCTGATCCATCGCTAAAACTAGTATAAATAACTGGTTGGGATTTGTTAGTTGTTACAATATTTCACTCTAAATTAAACGACTGGCAAGCCATTTGCCTTGCTTCAAAGAAAATATGACAGTCACAGCCGAGTTGAAAAGCGCAAGAACATCTAACTCCAGCTTACAAACTGTACAAAAGCACGAGGGTTAATTGTTCATCAGGTTTACAAAAAAACACAGGTTGAAAAGGGCAACAACATCTAACTCCAACACTGTTTTTGGCAGTCAGAGTCAAATCGATCAGTCAGGTCCATAGAATGAACATCATGGGTCATAAAATTTACTGGATTATGACCACAATATGTTGTAAATAGAAGCTCGGCACATTCAGAAGCTCTTTTGCCCACCTGAAACTCCTTTTTTTCGCTTCCACAAACCCATCCGTCAAAACCATGCTGCTGATAAACTTAAGCCTGATGAACAATAGTAACCTCGCATTCAGCATGAAGAATGTGACAAATCTAGTGTTTGCACGGTTGGCTACATATCGTTCTAGCGTTATTGTCTTTAATCGAATCTCATGAGAAGTGAGAAAATCCCAATGCTTACAAATCCACTGATTGGTTATAACTTTCTTACCCCGTCCTGTTGCCAAAATAGACATGAAGATTGAAAACAGTTAAGGTCTAAAAAAGAGTGTCGAAAGAGCAACAGCTGAACGGTTAATTCTAGTACACTATATGCGTGCTTCCAATGTGCATGAAATTATCACCTTTATATACAACTTCTCCAGACATGGAAAGCATTGCAGCAAGCCAATAATCTTGTTCAGATCAAAACTATTCATTTGGATATATAAGATCTTGACAGAATCCAGCACCATTGATAGGCCATCCATGGAGAAACTCTTCATTGAGCATAGAATATAATATTAGTACAAAATGTGTACTCCAAGATGACATATAACTTATGCGTAGAAATTTAAAATGCAGCTTATGGTTACAAGTGTAGATGATAATGTAAAGTACCTGAAGAACTGTGGAGCCAAACACCATATTGAAATGAGCACAGAGATCATGTATTACACCCAAGGTCTCCAGTTTAGGCGCAGAGAGGACGGTTATTTTCTACGGTGAATAACTAGAATCAATGATCAACCTTTGAAGTGAAGGGGCATCTTGGATGATGAGCTGCCTTCCGTCAAAACAAATTCCAATTCTTACAAGGTTAGGCGACTTTATTTGGAGACAACCGATTCTAACTGTGAAAACAAGCACCAAGCACTCCACGGCAGGGCAACTGGAGTGGATGATGTTGTGCAATGAGGCCTTCGATATATGAACCTGCACAAGTGAAAGTTTCTTCAGAAATGGGAGTCGAAGGTTTAGTACCAGATTGTCTGGTAGGTCGCACAGCGCAAAGGTGGCGGTGTGGAGAGAGGAGGAAAACCGCGAGATGGACATCGATGCTGAGGGCACAGGTAGATGGCGTTCGGTATCTGGTAGGTGATTTCCAGGGGAATAGTAGAACTCAAGCAGTTGTAGTTCTGTGAATGAAGGGGATTTCAGCCAGGCGTCCACCGTGTAGGGCATGGTATGCTTGCTCAGGTAGCATGACGGGATGCAGAGGCATTGAACGGAGCCCTGGTGGGAGGAGATGATGGCTCTAGGGATTTCAAAATCATTGAAGAGAGATAGCTGACGACAGTCGAGATTGAGGGGCACGGCACACCATAGAGGGAGCCACCGAATTGAGGGGACTTGGGTGCGGCAGCAATCCTTGGTGGGGAGAAGCGAGATGATTTCCCCAAGGACAGCATCCGGGAGATCGCTGATGCGGTCCACCCGAGATTCTACGGGTTCCTAGGGTCCGGTGGGGGCGGGGTCGCCGCTTCTCCCCGCGCTACCGGGTGCGGGATCTACAACAGGCATCGCCGCTGGCGGGAGACTCATCTTCTTGGCACTGGGGTCAGCCGACTCCATTTTCCCCGAGGGCGTCGCGTCGCGCTCACGGATTTGAGCAGAGTAATGAATGACGAGCCTAGTTGTAGTGCGAGTGAAGAAGAAGGGGAGCTGGGTTTTTTCTGTAGTAGTGAGGAAGAAGGGGAGCTGGGGTTTTCTGTAGGAGTGAGGTGAGGAATTTGGTGGTACGAGTGGAGCGAGCTGACGTGAGGTGGGTGGGAGTGAGGAGGAAGACGAAGAACACCCAGGTTTTTTTGGGGGGCGGTGTGCTGGGTGTGGGTAGCGCCTCTCATTCAGTAAATATATGGACTTTTGAATTGATTTTACTATTTACTAGGGTGGATGAGCTGTTTTTTCTTGGGCCCAGAGAAACAATTACTACTAGTACAGTTGAGACACTCTACAGCTACCCAGAAAAACAATTACTACTAGTACAGTGGATACAATACCTCTTCTGGCTCCTCCTAAGTCATCGAAACGTCTCCCTCTACTGAATGCCATTATACTTTTGTTCACTGACATGCAGGCCATGCAGCGCGCGGGCCCAAATGCCATCCACCAAATTAGAAGGCAGTTTGCAGGCGGAGAGTCACCCCAGTCGTAGCGCGGCAATAATGAGCCGTCGTATCACAAAACCCCACCTCCGCGCAGTCTAAGTTTGATGGACGAAGTAACCATCATTTCACTCTGCGCTGAATCCCCTTCTCCCTCACCGTCTTCAAGAAAGGCAACACTCGCATCTGCCACTGTTCTTCTCTCCCAACGAAGGGAAGGTAAGCGGATCCGTGATGTTGGTATATTTTCGTTCAGAGAAAAAAAGAACTTTTGCAAAGCAGTAACCGATCCTCACTCTCTTTTTTGTTTCATTGTCATTGCGATTGTGTTTTCCTTTCAGTGGTCTCCTAGTATTCGTCAGTTTCATGATGGACCAAGGAGAACCAGGCAAAGATCTGCCGATATTGGAGTAGAGGCGGGAGGCTGATCCCCACGAGACAGAGAGCTCCAAGAAGATGGAGGCAGCCACCGAGCCGACCCCAGATACGCTCACGGCCACTACTGAGATGGTCAACGCCCCGTTTGAGGTTACAGCCCCGTTGGCACTGCAGGAGCAGTTTTCCCCCTTCCAGGATGTGTCCCCCCCCCCCCCCCCCCCGCTGAGCTGCCCAAGGTGATTTTCTTCTTTGCCGATCTCGATTGTGATTTTTCATGTAAGTATGTGGTGATGAATAATGCAAAATTTTATTAGCTTCGATGCCATGCTATACATAGTGGTTTAAATAACTTGTGTTTCTTATGCTGGAAAGTAATTCAGAATTTGTTTCTGTTTCAATTAGAGCCCTAATGCAGACAACGATTGTGTGGTTGTACATGTCACTCGCTATGAGGCGGATGACCTGAATATACGCACTAGGAAAACAGAGTTTTTAGGCTGTTGGATCCTGGAAGCCATTTGCGCTTATACCAATGAAGAGTTGTATTCCAGCCTCACTGTTGTCAGGCGTGTTGTCCAGGGTGTACTAAAGCACAAGAAGTTCAAAGCTACTCCTTCGTTTGTGAGGCATACTGTTCTTGTCAAGCTTACGCAGGAAGATGACGTGGCATGCCTCCACAAACAAGTTTATGAGTGGCAAGGCCACAAGGTTTACTTCATGAAGGTTCACAGGATTGAGCTGCTGCCGGACGTCCTCGATGATGTTCATGGCAAGGTCCATCTTGTGTCCAGCCCAAATTAGATCGAGTCATGAAATACTTGCCCCAGCTAGTGTTTAATAGTAGTTTGGATTCTGTCTAATTATCCGAACCCTGCCTGTTATCGAGCCCTCTGGGGCTAGTACTCTGTTTGAATCCGTCTATCGGAACTGCTGCTACTTTTGTGTGCCCGTGAATCATCGTAATTGTTGCCGAAACAGACGCGTCCTCACTAGTTTTATCATACGAGCAGTGTCTGTTTTGATGAAATAGAGTACTCGTTCGAGAACTGTGCGTCGACGTATACATAAGTACTTGTAAACACTGTTGGTGCTACCCCACTTGTAAGCAGTTGTGCAAAACACGGCACATTGGCTCAGCTCGCTTCAACACTAGGCTATCGACCAGCTAACAATCAACAATCTGTTGTCTGACATATAAGCAACTATGTATCTTGTTACAGTGGTTCATGCAGTTAACTGAGGCCACAATGTAAATTCCAAACATTCACACGCTAGTCCAGCATTCATGTGGAACACTCACATTAAACTCGGCTTCATAAAAAACTTGAAAAGCATAAGTTAAGCAATTTTATACATCTCAATGATTCATAGAACATAACAAACATATACTAGTTAATAGCAAAAGACAAAGTTGTGAGAAGGTTTACAAATCAGGAAAAAACAAGCAAGCACTACTAGAAAAAGGGCTATAGATGGGATTGACATTAATGGCGCACCACACAAGCAGTGCGCCTAGTATATACTAATGGCGCACCACCTTCTGACACGCCATTAGAGATGAAACTACTAATGGCGCACCTGGGCCAGGGTGCGCCATTAGTATCAAAAAAAAAAAATTTTAACTAGTGTGCCTGTCCAAACATACTAATGGCGCATCCAGACAAAGTGCGCCATTAGTAGTTGAAACTACTAATGGCGCACCATGCACAGGGTGCGCCATTAGTATATAAAAAAAAATTTAACTAGTGCGCCTGTCCAAACATACTAATGGCGCATGCAGAGACAGTGCGCCATTAGTAGTTGAAACTACTAATGGCGCACCAGTCCCGGGGTGCGCCATTAGTATGAATTTTTTTTTAACTAGTGCGCCTGTCCAAAGATACTAATGGCGCATCCGGAGACAGTGCGCCATTAGTATAAATTTTTTTTTAACTAGTGCGCCTGTCCAAACATACTAATGGCGCATCCTGCCCGCGGTGCGCCATTACTAGTTGTAACTAGTAATGGCGCACCAGGGCCAGGGTGCGCCATTAGTATAAAAAGTTTTTTTTTACTACTGCGCCTATACAAACATACTAATGGCGCATCTAGAGTTGGTGCGCCATTAGTAAGTGGGCAGCAACAAGATATTTTGGACAGCCTCTCCTACCCACACTCACTTTCTCCCCACTTCATTCTCTCCACCTCCTCCTTGTCTCGGGTGCCTCCTCTTTTTCACCTCATTTCCACCATAGATTCATTCAATTTAAGTGGTTAAATTACCTTGTTTTGATAGGTAAGTAAGGGGGGAAGCTATATTTATGTTGTTCTCCCTACAACAATGTGCACATGCACTTTTTATGGCCTAGCTAGATCTATGTATGTTCGTGGTGTTGCATATGTTTGTGGTGTTGCATATGTGTTTGTGTTTGGAGGTGTACCGGTATTTGAAATGCGATAGTTGCCAATATTTTGCCGGAATGTTGATTCATTTCCGTTTCGGCGAGAATTTTGGCATTAAGCATTCTTTTTGGTCCTATTTTTAGGGAAAGTCATGCCAAATTTTTTCTTGGTTCTAAAATATCGTTTTGCTCTACCCCGCAGGCGACCATGGTCCGCATGATGACCGAAGGCATCGTGAATAGGTTTTTGAGGTCCGCGAAGGCCGAGATGCTTCAAAAGAATGAGACGGAGATAAGATGTCCGTGTCGAAGATGCAAGCTGAAGAGCCTTATTGCGGACTCGGAATCCTGGCAGGTGCGGGACCACCTGCTCTTGCGTGGTTTCATGGATGGCTATCGGTGGCAAGGTGATGAAGATGACTACGAAGTCGTCCATGGGGGCCGAGCAAGAAATGAGGAAGGGCAGCAAGACAACCACCGCGGCTCGGGCGGGCGAGAAGACGAAGAATCCCCAGGAGATGATCACGACGGTGATGCTGTACACAGTCATCGTGTAGAAGATGCAGGACATGATGATGAGGAAGATGCCGGAGCAAACGACGGGCATGATCATGAAGATGATGATGCCGGCAGAGCAGACGACGCTGGACCATCGATGGGCTGGGTGCAGGACCCTCATATTCAAGAGCTGCTTCTCAAGCAGACGGATAACGCAAGAGCTGCCGCCCGAGAGAAAGCCAAGATGGATCAACTTGAGTTAGGCGCGGTTACTCCATTGTATGAAGGATGCAGGCCTGAGGATACCCGCCTGAAAGTAACGCTCATGGCTCTGGAGATGAAGGTAAAACACAAAATGACCGACGCATGCTTCGACGAGAACATGTCATTCTGGCACGAACGTCTTCCCAAGGGGAACAAGTGCCCGACCAGTTTGGAGGAGGCGAAGAAAATCGTGTGTCCTCTGGATTTACCGCACGTGAAATACCATGTGTGCATGAACAATTGCATCATTTATCGGGACGAGCACGCGGAGTCTACCATATGTCCGGTGTGCGGCGTCACTCGATACAAGAAGAGGAAGAAAGCTCCTCGAAAAGTGGTGTGGTACTTTCCGATCACTCCTCGTCTGCAGCGGTATTTTGCGGACCCTAAGGTAGCAAAGCTCCTGCGTTGGCACGCGGATAGGGAGGAGAAGAAGCGAGAAGATGACGCAAATGATCCGGAGATAGATAAAAAAGACAAGATGCTGAGTCACCCTCAGGATGCGAGCCAGTGGCAAGCGTTGAACTTCGAAGACCTAGAATTTGGGAACGATCCAAGGAACATCGTGCTGGGCGTGAGCACCGATGGAGTCAATCCGTTTGGCAGCCAGAGAAGCACACATAGCACCTGGCCTGTGTTTGTGTGGATGTACAACCTTCCCCCCTGGTTGTGCATGAAGAGGAAGTACATTCACATGAGTATGCTAATCGAAGGACCGAAACAACCAGGGAACGACATCAATCTATACCTGGGGCTACTGAAAGAGGAGCTAGACAAGCTGTGGAAAACGCCAGCCAATACGTGGGACGCCGCAGAGAAAGAATATTTCCCTATGAGAGCCGCGCTGCTCACCACGGTGCACGACTATCTCGGTTACGGATATCTCGCAGGGCAGGTGGTCCACGGATTTTCTGGATGCGTCAGGTGCATGGATGACACAACGTATCGCCAGCTAGATAGAGATCCCGGGTCTTCGAAAACCGTGTTCATGGGACATCGAAGGTGGCTTCGCGACGATGACCCGTGGAGAAAACGCAAGGATCTATTCGATGGTGAAACCGAACCCCGAGGACGCCCGCGTACGAGGAGCGGCGAGGAAATAGACGAGCTGTTGAAAAATTGGAAAGACTGCCCACTGCCGGGAAAGAAGCAAAAGGCGCCAGAGCCGGGAAAGAAGCGAAAAGCGCCAGAGCCGGTGCTGAAGGTATGGAAAACGAGGTCTGTTTTCTGGGACTTGCCGTACTGGAAGATCCACCGTGTGCCTCACAGCCTTGATGTCATGCATATCACAAAGAACGTGTGCGAGAGTCTGCTTGGTACCCTGCTCAACATGCCAGAGAGGACCAAAGATGGGCCGAAAGCAAGGGCAGACTTGAAATCAATGGGCATCAGGCAGGAGCTTCACGCTATATATGATGATGATGATGATGATGATGATGAGGATGATGAGGCGAAGCAGGACACGGAAAGTCGTCGCAAAGGTAAAAAGGCCAAGAAGACCGGAAATGACTACCCTCCCGCGTGCTTCACTCTAAGTCAGGAGGAGATCGAGCAGTTTTTCACCTGCCTCGTAGGAGTAAAACTTCCTTACGGTTACGCGGGGAAGATAATCAGATACCTAGACCTAGCGAAGCTGAAGTTCAGCGGGATGAAGTCTCACGACTGTCACGTGCTGATGACGCAGATACTTCCAGTTGCAATCCGTGGGATCATGGACGCGCACGTCCGTGAAACGCTATTTGGCCTATGCAACTTTTTCGACGTCATCTCTCGGAAGTCTGTTGGCGTGAGGCAACTCAGAAGGCTACAGGAAGAGATCGTGGTGATACTATGCGAGCTTGAGATGTACTTCCCGCCCGCATTCTTCGACGTTATGGTGCATCTGCTGGTCCATATCGTGGACGATATCATCCAACTCGGGCCGACGTTCCTGCACAGCATGATGCCGTTCGAAAGGATGAATGGTGTCATCAAAGGATACGTTCGCAACATGTCACGTCCAGAGGGAAGCATTAGCCAGGGGCTTTCTGACCGAAGAGTGCATCTCCTACTGCACGAATTATCTAGGCATCGAGAACCCCGTTGGTCTGCCCGTCAACAGGCACCTCGGCAGGCTCGCTGGATGGGGTCACCGTGAGGGTCGCCGCGAAATGCATGTCGACTTCGAGGGTCGACTCGCCGACTTTGAAAGAGCAAACCTAGTCGCGCTACAACACATAGACGTGGTCGATCCTTGGGTGGTAGAGCACAAAACCTTTATTAAGAAGACGTACAATGACCGAGGCCAACAGAGGACGGACGGAGATATACTCAAAGAGCACAACTCATGTTTCACGCGTTGGTTCAAGCAGAAGCTTCTGTCGTACCCTTTACATGAGGATTCTTCCGCGGAAGAACAACTCATATTCGCCTTGTCACAGGCCGCCGAGCACAACCTGATGACCTATGAGGCGTACGATATCAACGGCTACACATTCTACACCGAGGCCAAGGACATGAAGAGCGATGGTTATCAGAACTCCGGGGTAACGATGGAATCCTACACCGGTAACGACAAGGACATATACTACGGAAGGATCGAGGAGATCTGGGAGCTGAGCTACATTGGAGAGAAGGTCCCGATGTTCCGTGTCAGATGGGCCAAGAGCGTCCTAAAAGAAGACCGGTATTTCACCACCATGGTTATACCCGAAGCCAAATCCAAGACCGCAGGCGCAAACGTCACCGCAAAAAATGAGCCATGGGTACTGGCTTCCCAAGTGGACCAATGCTTCTTCATTACCGACCCGTCAAAGCCCAGTCGTGTTGTCGTGAGGAGAGGCAAAAGGAAGATCATCGGAATGGATGGAGTAGCCAATGAGCAAGACTTCGACAAGTACGGCGACCCGAGAATCGAACATGACGACGATGATGAAGTAGCAGCATACACCACAAGAAGAAGCAGGACCACCCTACCTAAAGGACGTCCGTTCCACAGAAGAACTCCATTTGCGAAAAAGAAGGGCAAGAAGATTGTGAACAGATAGCTAGCTAAGATCGATTGTATTTAAATCGTAGCCTTCATTTCTCGATTGTATTTCATGGGCACTTTTTGAACTATCATGAATATTTTTAAATTTCATGGACACTCGATCTTGATCCCCCTCCATCTTGATCGCTAGCTATCCCACCTCGCCAGATCCGGTCCCCCTCGCCGCCGAGCACCCCCCGGTCCACCGGCCCCCCGCACCCCGCGCACCCTCCCCCGCTCCACCGGCATTACTGTTTGATGATATTTTTAAAAAAATTATTATTGTCTTATAAAAAAATTATTATTGTCTTATAAAAAAATTGCTTTATGTTGGCCAAGTGGTTTTCCATTTTAAGCTTCAGTGCTCTGCATGCGTTGCAAGTAGAACACCACAGCTGCTGTTTCTTGTTATGAATAATAATTGCTTTATGTAACTTGGATGCGTGGTCAGTCATCAGTCAGTATATAATGATCACACTAATTCTCTATTTCATATATATGGAAAAATAGTTCAACTTTTATTACTAACTTTCTGTATGTCTACTGAGAAATAGAAGCTGTAGATAATTT
Source organism: Aegilops tauschii subsp. strangulata (assembly GCF_002575655.3). NCBI lineage: Eukaryota > Viridiplantae > Streptophyta > Magnoliopsida > Poales > Poaceae > Aegilops > Aegilops tauschii. Next base: position 519,847,083 of record NC_053041.3, read on the forward strand.
CTACTCCCAACTATTCATCATCTGTAATAAGAGTCACTTTCTCTGGTAATTTCCGTTCCTTAAGCTATTCACTTTTCTTCACTAACAATTACTTCCTCTGATGTGCAGTTGGCCCGTGAATTTGTGGATACAGAGGAATTTCAGAGGTGAATTGAGTTTTCCCAAATCGCCGCTGCACATTTGCCTATTTTAACTTTCTAGTTGGCCTAATTATGTGTTCATTTCATTGCATCATTTCATCCAGGTTGCGGGATCTGAAACAGCTTGGTGAGTTTTCTTCCCTCGCTAGAGAAACCATATTGGGAACTTTGCATTTCTGCCTTGCTGGGAGTGTCAGAAATCTAAATGTAGTCACATGTCCTATGTTTTGTTTGTGTGCTAGTGAACAGTGAAAGTGCATTGCTACTTATAAATTTTAAGTTCATTTCCTTTTTTATCATATTGCTTGATGGCCATTTAGACAGCATCAGCACCCATTTAAACAGCTTGCAACCAAGGGTAATATGCCACTTATCATATCGGCCAAATTCCATATCACTGAAAATATGTCGCTAACTGGAGTAATATGCCACTTATCATATTGGCCAAATTTCAAGGAGTCATGTTACTTTATTTCAGATTTGTCAGCTCCATTCACTAGCAGCAGCCAACACTTCTGAATCTAATCTTTCTTGGGCAAGCTCGGCTACTTGTTGTTAGTCATTCACTAAAAGATCCTCAATAGACTGCATGCATCTAGTATTAAATTTCTTGGACGGATCATCTCCTTTAGCAAAGGACTGTAATAATTAACTAACTGAAAATTTGACATTCTGGACTATGCTTGGCTCTGGTTTTGTGAAATCTCATCTCTTTTCTACTGCCATGACTAGTCGTGAATTTTATTTTACTTTCCCCACTTTATAACATTCAGAAATTGTTTACTAGCTCAAGCTTCTCCTTTGCACTTTATCACTTCAATCTGCTGCTACCTCAAGCTTCTCGTTTAGACTTGTGCCAAGTAACATTTTTTCCTTGTATAATTATATGGTGCTTGACTGAGCTGCTACTTTTTCCTTGTAGAAGATCGCAAGTCCAGTGGGAGGGATCCAGTTGCGACAACACCGAATCACCAGCAAGGCAGCTGCCTAGAATAATAGGTTGACTCACCTATATATACTACTATCTTGCATCTCTCTCGTTTCTTCTTCTACTACAATACAAAGAGAGTCATTTCAGTTACTTGTCCTAGTGTGTGGTGTGGCTGTTTATTGTTCAACACCAGCAGCTAGCTCTATTTAGGTCCAGTAGAAACGACATGGCTCTCCAATTTTTATGCAATCTTGCATATGACTTGGTTTAAAACTGTAACCAGCACACATGGCTCTATTTAGGTGCATTTTCTTTGTGTAACTTGGTTTAGAACTGTGATTTGGTCTTTTGTGGCATTTGGATGCCTAAATCCCATTTTCTTAATCATATTGCTTGGAAACTTTTGGTTATCTCCTCTCAGTGATGAAATAATTTATATGTACTGCACTTCTTTCATAATTAGGTAATAACGTTGGTTACAGTTTTGGTAGTTCAAACGGGATGTATCTCATTTTGTAGACAGATTATTTTCTGGAATATCATATATTTAAATTTGTTATGAATGATGGCTTCTACCTGAATTAGTATACTCTGTGGCGTTAGTTTGTTCTAAATACAGTAACATAATTTTAACAACTGTAGAACATGTTGAGACTAGCAAATTTTTTGTGACATCAACCAACAGTCCTGCCACTGGGTTATCCTATTTTATATTTTTAATTACTAACTTAAGTTTGAGTAAACAGTGGCAGTGAAGTCCTCATAATAATCAGGCGGATGTTAACTTTCTGATGTCCCTAGAAGTTAACTAAGATTGTGGTGCTAGTAGAGGCAGATTGTGGCCTTTTCATCCATATGAAAGTAGAGGCACATTGTGGTGCTTGTTTGCTGGGTTTTGTCTCCGACCATCGTGTCGTGATGATTTTGCAGGTACCCCGAGAGGCCCTTGAGTTTGCCGGAATGTCGATTAACTTCCGTTCTGGCAAATTCGGGTACTCCATATGTCCTATTTTCAGCAAAGGTCATGCTGAAATTTTCCGTGAATTTTAGCATGACTTTGCTAAAAATAGGACATATGGGGTACTTGTGACTAATGCATGGGCCGGGGTATCTTAGTAGGTAATTAAGTAGGATCAAGTGGCCCGGCGTACTTGTGACTAATGCATGGCTTTTAGGGTGCCTCGGTGTCGATAAAAACCGAAATGATGAAAGCTTAGGCTTTTAGGGTGCCTCGGCGTCGAAAAACCCTCAATGATAAAAGCTTAGCTTTTAGGATGCCTCGGTGTCGACAAACCCTAAATGATGAGACCATGATCTTGTTCCTTGACAATAACCAACTTTTTGACCAAACTTTGTTCCTATTTAGAGAGAAACATGGCCAACAACGATGAGGCCGGGGGTTCGAGCGTCAAGCCATTCTGGATGCTGTCCCAGGAGATGGAGGAACAACCTCACTTGTATGAGGACGCCGCCTTCCCCACCGATCCTGAGACCACTGATGGTACCACCGAGGATGACCCCACTGATGCCACCACTGATGGTGCCGCCGAGGATGCCACCACTGATGATGGCGGCGCACGCACAGATGGCAGCCAATCGAAGAGGCAACGGAAGGACCGGCGCCCGACCGTGCTCCGCACCCTCAAGGAAGTTACTGAAGTGGACTCCGACGGGAATCCAACGGCGCCCGAACGAATAGTCAAGGGGTACTCACTTCAGCTCGGGTGCATTCTCCGGAGCACCGTCTCGATCAACACCGAGAACCGGAGGCATCCTGACCGAGGGAATTTGCGCAACCTCCTCTTCACGAAGCTGCACGAATGATACAAGTTCCCCGCTGAATTTGAAAACACAAGCCTCAAAGGGAATAAAGTGAACAATGCTGCCCTCACGAAGATGAGCAAGGCCCTGTCTACTTGGAAAAGCAATGTGAAGAGAATGGTCGAGAAAGGTGAGAGTTATGAGAAGATCAAGGAGAAAAATCCTTCGATCACCGAAGATGACTACAATGACTTCAAGATCAATTGCTCGAGCACCGCAAACTCCGAATCAAGTAAGTGGGGGAAAGAAATGCGGGAGCTGAACTTAGGGGAACACACACTCGGTCCCGGCGGTTACAGAGTGGCGGAGAGTATATGGGACAAGGAGGAGGCGGACCGTGCCGAGCAAGGCCTACCGCCCCTCTTCGATAAATACGGTGACAAGCAGACCAGGAACTTTGTCAGGGCCCGGTACAAGAAGGACCCGAAAACAAAGGAGCTTACCACGGATCCGAAGACCAGGGCGCTTGAGCTTGTTCTGGTAAGGAATACACCCCCTCGTAATTAGCTCCATATGGTTGCATTCTAATTAATGAAGCCAAATTTCTAAATGGTTCACATTCCTTCCGCAGGCGACTGAAAGCAGTAGCGCGGGGTCGACTAAGAGCAACCCTTGGGACACCACTCTAAATAGGGCGTTGAATGTAATGAAGAACAAGGATAAGCTCAGTAAGCTGACGTCAGCTGGTCGTGTGGCCGGCAAAGGCTTGTCGACAAAATGGTCGTCATACTATGACACTGCTGGGCGAAAGGAGAAAAAGACCAGCTCGGAAAGCTAGGCGCGTGAGGTTCAAGAACTCAGGGCACAGGTGGCGCGGATTCCGGAGATTGTCCAAGAGCAAGTGCAACAACAACTCGGAGCGACGATCACCGCCATTGTGCCTACCTTGATCCAGGGGATTAGTGCGTGGATTGCGGGCGGCCAACAGGGGCCGCCCCCGATTCCTAGCTTCACGGCCAGCAACTCGCAGAACGCGATGGCGGGGCCATTGGTGTCTCCGGCGGAGCCGGCATTGGTGTCTCCGACGCCGGCACGGGAGCTTAATGCACCCGGGTGTACGCCGGCCGGCACCTCTGCAGCAAGCGGCCCCTCTGTCAACTGCACGCCCGCCGTTGGCGGTGCCTCGACATTAGCCGAGCTCGACGCCATCATCACGATAACTAATTAAGCCTCTCTCGGCCGAGGACTTCATCTCCTTGCCTTTGACTGGGCATCCCTAACGCCCTACATGTTTTCGCAGGGCGCCGCCGACGTTCCGTGCACTCTCCTGCACTTCATGAACAACGAGTTGGTCGATGTCGCCAACGGCAAAATCGTTCAACCGGGCAACCCCTTGTTCCACGGTACCCAGATGCCACCCAACTTGTTTAGGGTTCAACTAGTTCGGGTGCTGCCAGGCTGCGACGAGGTGTTACCTCCGATTCAACCAATGGGGCCGACGATGATGACGTGATGAACCTCAGCGCCTGCCTGAGCTGGCCCCTGCTTTGGCCGAAGAGCCAGATTCGTTTGGGGGCGGGGGACACCACCCCAAAGACAACACCGCCAGTCGTGCCAGCGCCAAGTCGGCCCCATGGCAAGACCGCCGCAACGGTGCCGGACATCCCTATGCCACTGGATCCAAACATGCATATGGCACAGGATCAGAACAACGACGACGACGATACATTTGCCAACGTCGATCAGTACTTTACCGATCATGGGGATGGTGGCGACTTCATGGGGCCTCCTTCTCAAGAACCCAACCCAACAAAAGACGTGTGCGATCTAGCTGGTACCGCGGAGAAGCCAAGTTGCAACAGGCGTCGTCTGCTGTTCAGCTCTCAGGAGACGCCTCCAGCTGCCGACTTCACCGAGCCTCAGATAGGCGAGGTGCGAAATATGATCAGCCCCAACACACTCAAGAAGGCGGTCTGTGAGCAGAACTCGGTCCCATTACAGGAGATCAAGAAGAAGGCACGCAAAAGAAAGACTAACAAGGGTGCGGGCCAGCCGGCACCGAGTACGATCCGTGCTCAGGACGGGCCACCTTCAACTGCGGATATCTCGAGGAGGGTGCATGTGGCGGGTAGGCCGATGCTACCGAGAAATATGCTTGATGCTGCAACCGGTGCTATGCGGAGTCTGCATGACAGTGGGCTTTCTTTGGAGAAGCGGCGTCTCCGAGAGAAGGATGTGGCATACCCGGTTTTCGCGGCCAAGGTGCCAGAGGGCAAGGGCTTTGTGGATAACTCCATCGGGGGTACGATCGTCCTGCGGTTTGATGACATCCACGCTATGTTGAACCTTCATCCGCTGCACTACACCTTCGTTCGGCTATTTTCGCTGAGTATGGAGATGCGGATCATTCGCGACAAGACCTCGGACATCGTGATAGTCGACCCCTTCTACATGCGTGCCAATATCTTGGGCAGCGCTGGGGACCGGCAAGTCGCGAGTTCTTACCTCGAAGGCGTCATTCTGGCAAACCAAGATAAGGACAACTTCCTCGTGCCTTACTTTCCCGAGTAAGTCCTCCCCTCAACCGCCCCGTAACATATGAATTCTTAGATTTCGATCGTTTTTCTTTTAACATTCCGTGTTTTCTGCAGTGACACACATTGCACGCTCATCCTCCTAAGCCCCAAATATTCCATGGCCACGTATTTCGACCCGGACCGTCAGTCGAACGTAGACTACACAAATGTCAAGAAGGTTCTTGATGATGTTCTCCCCGGCTACGTCAAATCTGGAGGCACCTTCACCAGGCCTATTCGTAAGTACGGCAAGCACGTGTTCTCCCACAACACGACGTTCTGCTGCGTCAAGCAGCCGCCTAGCGGTCAGAAGGGTGCCTACTACGCCATCCATCACATGCGGGCGATCGTACGGGACCATCATCAACTACTGCTACCGAGTAGACTCAAAGATTGGGCCGCGAGCGTGTCGGCAATCCAGGACGCAGACATCAGACAAGAATTCTTTCGCATCCAGTCGGAGTTTGCGGAAATCATCCATCAAGATGTCCTTCGTACCTCGGGGCAGTTCTACCTCAGAAATCAACCGTCCAACAATGACATCGACACAATCCTACAAATGCAGGCTGACAACGCCCGTGGTTTCATGACTCCCACCATAGACGGCGGCTTCATCCACGCTCCGGTCCCTTGAGTCGAGTCGAAAGCAGTGATGCTGTGTCTAGTTCTGAAACATCGATTGGCTCATGTTGTAATTAAACTTTAATGAACTTGTAGTATGTCTCTTTGGTTTCGAGAGTCCTTCAACTTAGATGTAATCGATGCTATTAATGTCTTGCTTTTCTCTTCCGATTGTTCTGTTGCATACATATATATTGCTTATGTATTGTCTGTGAATTGGTACTAACGTTTCGTTTGGCTACTGCATAGCGATGTCGTGGTATGTCGTGTACAAGGGTAAGGTTCCCGGAGTCTACCACGACTGGGAGGAGTGTCGGAGACAGGTTCACCGATTCAGCGGTAACAGTTACAAAGGGTACGCCACTAGGGTCGAGGCCGAATCTAGATACGCCCGCTATCTAGCGGGAGAGGGGAGGGAGCGTTGGAGGAACCGGATGAAGACGAGTTTCATCGTGATGATGCTCATCGTGATGACCGCAGCTCTCTTCTATGTGATGGTAGTTTAGATGATCGATATCGACTTGTAATGTGAAGACAAACTCGCGGTCTCGAGACTTGTAATATAATGTTCTATCTTTGTTCGGTCTTTTCAATTCGGAGACTAATATGATGAATTGTATTCGGAGACTAAAATGATGAATTGTATAATCTTCTATTGTATTCGATGAATCTGTTGTTGATGTGTGCTGTCTATATTTTGTCCAATTATACATTTTGTAACCTGTGCAAAAAACAGAAAATAAAAAATAAAAAAAACCTAATATTCATACTAATGGCGCATCACATCATAGTGCGCCATTAGTATGCCAGAGCATACTAATGGCGCATCACTAAACAATGCGCCATTAGTATGCCGAAGTTACTAATGGCGCATCCTGTTGCTGTGCGCCATTAGTAGGCCAAAGCACCTGGGTATAGATGGCACCCTGGGAGGCATACTAATGGCGCACTTCTGTATATACTAATGGCGCATCTGTGGTGCGCCATTAGTATACCAGATACTAATGGCGCACCAGTGGTGCGCCATTAGTAAAATATACTAATGGCGTGCTACTAATGGCGCACCACTAATGCGCCATTAATGGCAAGATTAGGTGCGCCATTAGTAGGCCTTTTCCTAGTAGTGAAGGCTTCTCTGAGCAAAGGGCCTCCCGGCAGGCTTAAATTTCCTGGAGTTCACTCTGGTTTTTTCTTGGTGCCACCATCCAGGGTTAGGTTCTCTCATTCCAGAATAACCAATTATAATTTTGTTCTCAGCTGGAATGCTGAACTAAAGCATGCAGTGTATTGACCAGCTGGAAGTCTTGTGCATTCCACTAAATTTAAGCGCCGCTATTTGCAGAAATAAGCAGACCACAATGCCTCTTGTCCGCGCACCTGTCCCAAAAAGCTCCGTGCAGCCGTGCCAGCTTGTCCTCGGTCCATGGATGAACTGGAGGAAAGTGCATTCCGGACTAGGATGCAGATGTTTTCGCTCGTCCCTGCACTTCAATCAGGAAGTAAAACGTATGAATCAGCTTCTTTTAGATTGTGTTGGTCATTCTACCTAGTAACTACCAATGTAGGAATACCTGGAAGACGGGTGGTTAGACGATGGCAACGAGGGATCGCCATCTCATTTTGCGCGGTTCTACTAAAACTGAGGTGTGTGCTTTTGATTGCGTGGATAGAAACGATACGAAGACAGACATCCCGAAACGATATGGAGACAGACATCCCTGTTTGCGCCAATACGAAATATGGTTATTTAAACAGTGACAGATATTTGCAGTGGCGTATGATTAACATCAGCATCTATTGTGTTATAATTGGCACTAGATTGACAGTATGAAAGTGTCCTTAAGTAAGTAGCATCACATCACATCAACACTGCCACTAGATTAACATGCAGAACAATAGCATTACTATTACTGTCATGAGAGTAGCACATGGTCAGTAAATGTGCAATCAAATTTGTGCAGTTCCACTGGGATGAAGCAATGTTAGCGGTGTGAGATTTAAGTGTAACTGCAAAAACACAATTCATGGGAAATAAAGAAAAACGGAAGCACTTCATAAAATGGTGGTGGCATTGCTTCAATTTATCGACGGCACTAGACCATTACTTATAGTGACATTAGGTGGCATTGCTTAATGCTTCATGTGATTTTACATTAACGGTAGTGATATGGGCGTAGGGACAGCAGAGGCATAAAGTGGTGAGGCAGATGTGGTTGCCGAGAGCGGCAAACACTCAGGTAGCATATATACATTTGTCCCATTTTTTATCTCCTCGGTGACATTTTCCTATGTGAGCATAGGAAATCTAGACCTGCTCATTCTCATTTGCGTTGTCCCCCAACACCCGTCACTTTCTTTCCTTTTTCAACCAAGAGATAGGTCCACTTCCCCCACCCTTCGCCATCCACCATGCTTTCTTCGTCTTTTCAAACAAGATACCGGTTGGGTAGCCAGTATCTACTACTTTCCCCCGTTTCCTCTTAGAACCAAATCCTGGATTCATGCTACAACTTTCCCATTTTCTTCCCTGTTTGAACCAACTTTTATAGTCGACTGTATGAACTAGCTTTACCTCTAATAATAGTAAAAGTATAGGTGGCTTTGGAACAGCGGACGGAAGTAGAAAAAGATCCACACGAAGCCAAGTGGGGAGCTGGGGCAGTAGAGCAAGGCAGGTTTCGAAGGAATATATACCTGAGGTCGTCGACATGTGGCAAAGAAGGCGTCGGGAGGCCGCATCTTGGCCACAATACCGTAGGGAGGAAGAAGGGGTCGGAGGCCCTCCGGAGCCGGCGTTCTCTCGGAGAGAACGGCACGACCGCCGATCGGGACGCGCGGGCAGCCGTTGGTCTCCTCCCTCGCCGCCGACGACACCGTGAATGATGCACCTACACCCCTGCCCTGGTCAAGGTTGTCCGGCCGGATTTGTGACCAGCCGTGAGCTGAGAGAGAGTGTGGCCACCTATGTCTTGCTTAGATCTGGAGAGCATGAGAGAGTGAACGAGAGGAACCCTACTAAAGCAAGCGCTAAGGCTCCTGCTTATATATGTAGTGGAGTGATTTTGTTGTACCAGCTTCAAAAAATGCGCTCCTACATGTACGCGCGAGTGGGTGATAGAGAACTAGTGTGTGCGTGCACCGCTTCTCTTCGTGAGAGTACAATATACTATGCCCAAAGAACGTTCGCCACAAGAGTAATAGTATAAGTGTGTGACGTGTGAGCAAAAATAAAATGTGCGCGACGTCTGTTGTTTTTTAGAAGTTCTGAGGGTAGGGTGTGAAGAGCACATATGTGTGTGACGTCTACCTGCAGATAGACGGTGGGTGCGAGAGGACTCGGGAGGGTGCGTGTGCGTGAGAGAGAGGGGGGCACGTATCAATGCAATGCATGTGTCCATAAATCATTATCCGAGAAACGTTCGCCACAAGCCTTTTCCTGACGAACGCCGTAAGAACCGTTAGATCGCCATCCGACAGTGTCAGTTTTGCCATGTCATTTCACAGAACAGCCACTCCTCCTACACACAAATCTTCCACGTGAGTATTAGCAACTGCTGTATGCTCCCTCCGTTCCAAAATGCAGTGCATATAGCTTTATTGAAAATTCGAAGCTCGCAAACTTTTACCGAGTTTTCGTGTACCAAATTGCACATGTAGAATACCATGTATATATCATTTCATTCATCTTCGAGAGGTAACTATAAAGATAGGGGAGGAGTCTACAAAGAAAGACCATCGTATCACCTGCAGCAATTTCAACCATCCTTTGGTGTGGAGGAATATCATAGGAACTCTATATGATATGATTTTTATAGGATTTTTTCCTTTAGAGCCAATTGGTTCATAGGAATAGATTCATATACTCCACATTTCAAAGGAAATAAACATGATATCATTTCTATAGCTTTAGAGCCACTTGGTTCATATGAATGGATTCCTATACTCCCATAATTTGAAAGGAAAATAAACATTAGCGTATATTCAATAGAAAAGTTCCTATGATATGAACCAAATTACATCTCTTTTCTAATCCCTCCTCATAGGAATTGAGATACATGCCATCTCTAGATTCAATAGAAAAGTTCCTATGATGTCAACCAAATGACATCTCTTTTCCAATCCCTACTCATAGGAATTGAGATACTCCATGTCATCTCTTTCCCTACAACTTCCATGTGTACAACCCACTAGTAGCTTTTTTCCAAGACATGCAACTATGGCACAAGAACTATATAGTGTGCGAATAACTTGAAAGATGGTCGCTGGATGAAGCTAATCCGATAGTGCAGAGATGGAAAATTCGAGCACTAATGGCCGTTGAATATCATCAACCTTCCACCAGATCAGCCACATGTACAATTTAGAAGACTCCATGGTTGAACTTAAGCATAATACACAAACCTCAAAACACATGCACTTCTCCTTTGTTCTAGAATCTTCCGTATCATAATTGATTTTTTTCTAAATGAATTGCCATTATTTGTTTTGTACTTTATTCTTTACAATGCACAACCCCATGAATCTTATCATTTTTATAAAACTAATTGATTTTGAATGAGATGAACTATAAGAACTAAACGAACATCTACATCATGCATATATGAGTCAAAGCTTTAGATGCTATAGTGTGTATTTATTCATAATTTGGTTTCGAAATCTCATGCGTTCAATGCATGTGTACCTTACTAGTTTTGAGTAGAGTAGCAAATTTCACGCGGCCCCGGGTATATCAAAATGCAGGGCCCATGCATCATTGCCTTTCGGTCGAACCTACGTCCGCAATTTTTTGTACGTACTATATCTCCACTGGTCCCCGAACCCAAAATGCTGCCTCGTTCCCCTAAAACCAAGCAGCCCACACATATTTAAGGCATTGACTCGAACTCAATCCCTCTCCCGTTTACTACGACGTGGCCCCGCACGCCCTAGTAGTACTCCTACAAACCCTACCGCCGCACGCATCATCGGTTTTCTTCAAGAGGACGAGGGAGAAGCCGATTTGTAGTGGAGGCGCTTTCAAAAAAAATGATTTGTAGTGGAGACCCCTACCCTAGGGTGCCCTAGGTAGCTGCCGCACGCATCATTGGTTTTCTCTTTTCTTTATGCTCTTGCACCCTAGAGTGGAATGATGGTTGCTTCGTCCGTCCAGCTTAATGCAGGAAAGGTGGGGCTTTGTGATTTGACCCCTCATTGCTCATTTTCTACTACTGCGGCGCTACGACCGGGGTGCCTCCAATTCCAACCGCTGCTCCGAACTGTAATTTGGTGCATCGCACGTGGAACAAGACGGTGGATGAGCCACATGTTGGCCAAAGGAGTCCTGTTAAGTGTGTCGCTATTTCGTGTGCGGAATGACCCTGCTTGAGTCGCTACGCCAACACGACAGGTGCAGCCTACCACTTGGTTTTGCTCCTTGGTGAATCCCGACAATATTGATCTAAAAAGATATGTACTGAACTACCCTCTCTGTCTCATTTTTTAGACGTCTCGGTTTATAGGGCGTGCACGTAGTTCTAGGTCATCCATTTGACTAACTAAATTTGAGTTACTATGTCACAAAAAGTATATCATTGGATTATTAAGCGGATGTAGTTTCTAAACATATATTGTTCATCACATATATAGCCAGTTAAATTCTCAACCTAGAACGACGTGCATGCCATGTAAACCGATACGGAGGAAGTATAGTAGTAAAAATGAGGTGATTTTACCAAGCGATCGGCGGGGGAGCATGGCCTATCATGCGGTCCCACGTGTCATGATGTACCAAGGCGATGCGCGTGTCCCTCTTGACGCAGAAGCAATACTACATGGTTTGAGATGAGGGCGAACCAAAGTGTGAAATAATGGTGGTTTCGTCCATTTGGGAAGGTGCGGCATTCTGATTTGACATCTCATTTCTCATTACTACTACTACTGGGGCGGTATGACTGGGGTGCGTCCCCCCTGCTGTTCTGCACTGTTATTCGATGCTTGACACATCGACCCGGTTGCTATATGTCCTACATGTCGGCGACAGGAAGTACAGAATTCATGAAAGCGAGCGTCGACGGAGAAGTACAAGACACGACTTGGGTTTTTGCTGCTTCACGCGATCCATCGATACAAACCCAGACTAAAAAAAGGCGAGGGCGGTTTTTTTCCCGCGCAGCAGGCAGGGGAGTTTGGCATAGTCTGTTCAAGGCAAGGAGGCAGGAAGGGAAACAAGCAAATAAAGGTTGAGCGACTTAGTTTTGGGAAAATATGATTTTACGAAGTACGTACCCAGTAGGGTTTATAGGGCTCATCTACAAAACATTCATTTTTCTGTTTTATAAGTCTCAATTCTACTACTAGTAGTAGTACCATCACATGTTGGATTTCGAGGTGCGTTAGATCACCCGATGCAAGCAGTGTCAAGAGAAAACTCACCAATGCATGTAGAAGTTCATGGAAATTTAGTGGTCATTCATGCATTCGTTCTAATTAATGCCTCGGTAAACATAACTTCTTGAGAAAAACGAGCGTGCTAATTACTTGTGCAAACTAGGAGTACGAAATTAATTCGACCACTCACCGTCTACCTTGGCTGGAGAGATTTTAAATTGAGCCATAAACTGGAAAGGAGGGAGTAGTAACTTTTGTCTCGATTACTATTTGTGGCCTTGTATAGATGCAAAATGTATTTTTTATAGTGGCCTTGTATAAGTAAATGGAGGGAGTACTATAGGACATATATATTCCAAACAATATGATAATCTCTCTAACCAAGGTAGTAGTAAGGACGAGGAGTAAACGGAGGGAGTACTAGTAAAATTTTCTCCTCGCTGTCAGGACCCCGATTCCAAGTCACACCGATCTAGCCTGTAACACCTCATATCACATTGCGGCCTCACGCACGGTACTCCCACGGGTGTCGCCTTACCATGGCCCGGGACCGTTTGCGCCTTTTGGCTCACGTATATGACAATGTCGCTAGCATCCATATGACAGAGAACCCGGGCCGACATGGCTAGTCGTGAACCCAAAGCGGCACTAACGTATGGGGACAGGCATACATGAATCAACATCGAACATGTCGGTCAGCAGCGTGTGAATCCGGGCTGAAGCACTGGGCTAACAGGACTCCGGGAACCCGGGCTGTAGCAGGCTAGGCAGGACTCCGGATGTCACCGTGTGACAATTCCCCGAAGGGACAGACACAGGAACGATATGACTCACATGCCGGCCAGTCAAGTGTCCAGAGCAGTAGTGCTGGGCTAGCAGGACTCCGGTGAACCGGGCTGTAGCGGACTACTATGGCTCAAGGAGGCACCAGACTACATTTCCCCATAAGAGAGGCTGCTAAAGATAGACAACTAGATTGTCGGATCCCACACATACCAAGCATTTCAAACATACACACAATATGCTCGATATGCGCGAATACAACATGGCATCACAACAAAACTCTACAACTCAAGTACTTTATTTAAGGGGCTCCGGAGAGCCTTACATAACTTGTTCATACAGATAGGGGTCGCATGACCCAACACTCAAGTCATACAATCATACAAGCACATGCGGAAGCAAGCTGTCTGGGTACAGACACTAGAAGAAAGAAGGCTTGACGAAGCCTGTCTATCTACATAGGCCCTTCACAAGCCTAGATCACCACCTGGGTGGCGCGTCACTCATCGTCGTCGAGTTCTACGTAGAACCCGTCAGAAGGGGCGGTGTTGTCGTCTGAAAACAGTAATTAAAGCAACATGAGTACAAAGGTACTCAGCAAGTCTTACAACAGATCCTACTATACATGCTCATTCTCAAGGAGGTAGTGGGGTTATTGCAGCAAGCCAGCTTTGACTCTTGGCTAAGCTATCCTACGGTACACCACTTGTGAAATAGTTTTCGCACACGAGTCCACTAATCACCATCTCAATACTCCACCGTGGATCCTCCCTCGTCATCCAACGAGAGGGCCATCCGCGGTACTCACACTTATCTTGAGGCTTTTAGTAGTATCCATTTACTTGTCTATGAACTGCATAAGCGACCAAGTAGTCCTTTACCGCGGACGCGGCTATTCGAATAGTTTCATACCCTGCAGGGGTGTACTTCGTCACACACGCTCTCACCACTTATCGTCGCTACACGACGTGTACTCGGCAACCTTCAAGCGGAAGCCCAACGTGGGTGTCGGCCACAGCCTACCTAAACACTCGAGTCTCTAGTCCAGGTTTATCGCCTATTCGGGTTCCATCCGCAGGGAGTCCGGCCGAGGTTTCCACATACGGCCCCGAACGATGTGTGCAGGGTTCCCGGTCACCAAACGGGCGACTCGGTACACCGGGCCACGAGCCTACCGCATCACAGCCCACCCCTTGGTCAGCGCTGTCCACGGCCTCCAGCTTACTACAAACACCAGAAACTACGTGCAACTCCTGGACAGAGGACAAGGGTGAACAAGAAGCCGAGGGGGTCCATTGGTTTCGGGCCCAATGTGTGGTAGTAGCTGAATCTTAAATCACGCATACAGATCTCAGTTCTTAGGGACGGTCTCAATGAAACAACCCACCATGTACTCCTACATGGCCTCCCATCGATACCTTTACCAAATCGTATTCCACACTTCACTCTCATTACCGACACACGCACTTTCACTCTAGTTCATCACCCTGATGAGCCAGACCTGACACAACTCTAAGCGTAGCAAGCATAGCATTGTAGGAACACAACATGGCTCAATCAACTCCTACACATGCTAGTGGGTTTCATCTAGTTACTGTGGCAATGACAGGTCATGCAAAGGAAAGTGGGTTCAACTACCGCAACACACAGCAGTTTGAATCGCGTTGTCTTAATGCAGTAAACGAGAGCAGAAGCGAGAAGATGGGTTTGTATCGAAATGATCAATGGGTTGCTTGCCTGACAGAGTGGTGGTGGGATACTGCCCTTCAGTTGGATACCCGTGAATATCCTCGGAGGCAGGACCTACCACAATGAACACATCGAAGCACAATCAACATCAAGCAAGTGCAACAATATGATGCATGCATGGGACATGGCAAAATGGATGTATTGGGCTAATGCAACTAAGGCCGGAAGGGTTTGGACTAATTTGAATCAAAGATTCAAATTCCAAGTTCATAAATGGCCCATATTAGTGCTTTATCTTGTTCTGTATAAAACAGTAGGTTAACTTGCTTAATCATGCATGAAACCAGTACAGATGGATAGAGTGGATTTTTCTGATCATTTTTCATATATAAATCTTTTCATTCTGAGCTATAGATTATTTTCTATGATTTTTTGAAGTTTGTGATAATTTCTGGAATTTCCAATATAAGAATAATTCCAGTAAAAGCTTTACTGCGTCAGCCTGACGTCAGTGTGACGTCAGCAGGTCAACGGGGTCGTCCAGGTCAATCCTGACGTGTGGGTCCCCTGTGTCAGTGTCACTGTTAGGTAATTAGTTAATTAGGATTAGTTTTAACTCTAACTCAGATTAGTTAGCAGGCGGGCCCCACTCGTCAGTGACCCTGGGGGGGTTAAACCGTGGTCAAACCACGTTGACTCGCCGGCGTTTAGCCGCCGGCGACGTCCAGACGCGGCGGTGGAGTGCGGGATCCCCCTCCGGCGACCAAAAGGACGGCGGAGAGTACCTATGTGTAGCTGGGGGCGAACCGCGTCGACTGGTGGTGGTAGTGGAGCTCGGGGTCGCCGGAATCGACGCCGGCGACGAGCCGTGTGGCTGCCGGAGTACGGGCGTGGTTGAAACCGTAGCTAGAGAGCACGGCGAGGGACATGCGATGGCGCTACGGGTTCCTGGCGTTGCGGTGAAGCTAATGGCTACGGTGGTGTGGCCGTTGGATGGCCGGAGCCTTGTCGGCGACGAGCTCGTGCGGCGGCGTGTTCGGGTGAACTTCGTGCGGTGGCTGCAGAGCTCGAGAGAGAGAGAGGAGAGGATGGAAAGGTGGCCATGCTCACGGCGGTTGCGACGGAGCAGACGGCGAGGTCGGAGACGAGCTGTAGCAGTGGCGACGGCGGAGGGGATCTCCGACGGTGAGCGGCGAAGGCGAGGTCGGTGACGGAGCTTCGGGGCAAACGAGCGCTCGGGGCTCGGCTTGCTCGAAGGAGTGGGTGACGGCGGTGCTGTAGGACACGTTAGTACGGTGCGAGGTCGATGGTGGCCGCGGTTACTCCGGTGAGGTGGCTGCGGCGGCGTCGGCCATGGTAGGGAGAAGGCGAGGGAGAGGCGATGGGGGAGAATGGCAATGTCCAGGGGCTCGGGGCGCGTCGAGGGAGGTCGGCCAGCTCATCCGCGGCGGGGCGGCAAGCTGCTGGCGCCGTGGCGAGCTCATGCTCGCCGGCGTCACCTCTCTGCCTGCTCTGGCGAGAGCAGGCAGCTGACTGGCGTGGGCGAGCACAGTGCTGGGCCGCCAGGTGGGCTGCCAGGTAAGTTTTCTGCCTTCTGTTCTTTTCTCTTTTTTTATTTATTTCTGTACTGTGTTTTGAAATAGTAAAAATACTATTTCATTTGGAAAAATCCTGAAAATATTCTGAGGCACCTTTGAGATTATTCCCAACAGCCTAAAAATACCTTCAAGATTATTTGGACATTTAAAAATATTTATAGCATTTAAAATGCCCAAATGCAAATACTTATGGCTTGTGCAAAAATCCAAGATGGCCTCCAAAAATATGAAACCATTTTTGGCAGAGGTTTTAGCCAAGACCAAAGGTGGTGAACATTTATGGAGGGCATTTCAGGTTCATTGGAAAATTTTTTAGTAAACCCTAGTTGTTCCAGGGGGGGTGCTGGGGGTTTTCTGGCATTCCCATTTCAGGTTTCTGTGAAATATAGACATGATGCAACACTCTGATGCATGAACTAACTAGGATGTGACAACTCACCCCCACTCAAAAGAATCTCGTCCCGAGATTTAGGATCCGTTGGGAAGAAGGTGGGGTACTCAAGTCGAAGACGATCCTCCCTTTCCCAAGTAGCTTCTTCCTCGGAATGGTGTGACCATTGAACTTTGAGAAACTTGATGTTTCGGCGTCGAGTGGTACGCTCGGCTTGATCAAGGATTCGAACGGGATACTCCCGATATGTGAGATTATCTTGGAGATCAAGCGTTTCGTGGTCCACTCCACGGATAGGATCCGAGAAGCAACGCCTGAGTTGGGAAACGTGGAAGACGTCATGAACCTTGGAAAGATGCGGAGGAAGTTCCAATTGGTAGGCAACTTCTCCTCGCTTGGCAAGAATGCGAAAGGGTCCAATGTAACGAGGAGCCAATTTGCCTTTGATACCGAATCGATGGGTTCCCTTTAAAGGAGTCACCCGAAGGTAAGCCTTCTCGTCAACCTCAAAAGTCATAGCCTTATGTTTGCGATCATAATGGCTCTTTTGGCGAGATTGGGCTGCTTTCAATTTCTCACGAATAATGCGAACCTGCTCTTCTGCTTCCTGAATCATATCCGGGCCAAAGAGTTGTCTTTCCCCGGTCTCTGACCAGTTAATAGGCGTTCGACATTTTCGTCCATAGAGAACCTCGAAAGGGGCTTTGCCCAAACTAGCTTGGTAACTATTGTTATAAGCAAACTCGGCGAATGGAAGGCATTTCTCCCAATCCATGCCGAAGGAGATGACAGAAGCTCGGAGCATATCCTCCAGAATTTGATTAACTCGTTCTACCTGAACACTTGATTGAGGGTGAAAGGCGGTGCTAAAAGAGAGACGAGTTCCCATAGCATTTTGGAAACTTTCCCAAAATCGAGAGGTGAAGAGACTTCCACGGTCTGAGTTAATTTCCAATGGAACACCATGCAGAGACACTATTCGGGAGATGTACAAGTCTGCTAGCTGGCTAGCGGTTATACTCTCACGAATAGGTAGGAAGTGGGCTACTTTGGAAAGACGATCGACAACAACGAAGATAGCATTGTTTCCCCTCTTGGTCCTGGGGAACCCAGTAATGAAATCCATACCGATTTTATCCCATTTCCATTCAGGAATAGCCAGAGGCTGAAGGGTGCCAGCAGGTCGCTGATGCTCTGCTTTAACACGTCGGCAGACGTCGCAATTAGCAATGAATTGAGCAATTTCTCTCTTCATCCTAGTCCACCAAAACCTCTGGCGTAGGTCTTGATACATTTTAGTACTACCGGGATGAATGGTGAGAGGAGATTCATGAGCTTCTTTAAGGATCAATCGCCTCAGGTTGCGCACCTTAGGAACCACTAGGCGGTCTCCAAAGAACACGACACCTTGGTCATCAACGGAGAAACAATCCGCAACTCCTTTCTTGATGTTTCTCTTAATGCGGGAGATTCCCGGATCTACCTTCTGAGCTTTAATGATCTGATCCGTAAGGGTAGGTTTCGCCACCAGGGTGGATAGAAATCCTTGAGGAACAATGTGAAGGTTAAGCTTACAGAATTCCTCGTGGAGAAGTGGTTGGCTTTGTTGTAACATCAAGTTGTTACAATAGGATTTACGGCTTAGCGCATCAGCCATGACGTTGGCTTTGCCCGGGGTGTAAGTTATTTCTAAGTCGTAGTCTGAGATCAACTCGACCCAACGTCTTTGCCTGAGATTCAAATCCGGTTGGGTGAAAATGTATTTCAGACTCTGATGGTCGGTGAAAATCTCGCAACGGTTACCGAGAAGGTAATGTCGCCATGTTTTGAGAGCATGGACTACGGCTGCAAGCTCTAGATCATGTGTGGGATAATTATCCTCATGTGGACGCAACTGTCGGGAAGCGTAGGCAATCACATGACGGTCTTGCATGAGTATGCAACCTAGTCCTTGTCGCGAGGCGTCGCAATAAATAACAAAGTCTTTAGAAAAATCTGGTGGTACGAGTACGGGGGCAGACGTCAGGCGTCTTTTCAGTTCCTGAAAGCTGAACTCGCACTGTGGGGTCCACTCGAACTTCTTATCTTTCTTGAGGAGTTCGGTTAGAGGTTTAGCAACCTTGGAGAAATTCTCGACGAAGCGACGGCAGTAGCTCGCTAAGCCAAGGAAACTCCGAACTTGCTTGACCGTTTCAGGGGGAGTCCAGTCAAGGATGGCTTGAACTCGTTCGGGATTGACAGCAATACCTTTACCAGAGATCACGTGGCCTAGGTAGGTCACTTCTGGCAACCAAAATTCGCACTTGGAGAACTTGGCATAAAGGCGATGCTCTCTGAGTTTTTCTAACACAAGTCTAAGATGTTCGGCATGCTCTTCCTCGTTCTTCGAGTAGATAAGGATATCATCGAGGTAAACCACGACGAACTTGTCTAAGTACTCCATGAAGATCGAGTTCATCAAGCGAGAAAAGGTGGCTGGAGCATTGGTTAACCCGAAGGACATGACTGTATACTCGTATTGGCCAGAACGAGTAACAAAGGCCGTTTTAGGGATGTCCCCGTTCCTGATTTTGATTTGATGGTAGCCCAACCTCAAATCCATTTTAGAAAAGACTGAGGATCCAGCGAGCTGATCATACAGGTCGTTGATCCTGGGAAGCGGATACTTGTTCTTGATGGTTACTAGGTTGACGGGTCGGTAATCTACAACCATCCGATCCGTACCATCCTTCTTCTTGACGAAGAGGACGGGGCAAGCCCACGGAGAAGAACTGGGACGGATGAAACCCTTTTTCAAGGACTCATCGAGTTGTTTCTTAAGCTCGGCTAGCTCTAGGGGTGCCATCTTATAGGGTCTTCTGGAGATTGGGACGGTTCCTGGAACAAGGTCTATCACAAACTCAACATCCCTGTCAGGTGGAATACCTGGCAGTTCTTCAGGGAAGACATCCGGAAAGTCACGGACTACCGGCACATCTTCGAGGTCTGGAAGAGGGTTGGCATTTAATGAGTAGAGCTGACGCTTAGACACTCGGGTCAAAACATTGACTGTCTTGCCCGACGGATGGGTGAGTTGAACAGTTCTAGTGGAGCAATCAATCTTAGCATAATGAGCTGACATCCAGTCCATACCCAAGATGATGTTTATGTCCGAGGACTTGAGAGCTATTAGTGATGCAAGGAAGACCAGTCTGTCAACAAGAATTTCATTTCCATGGCTTATCTTAGAGGTTTGCCATCTAGAACCAGGAGTTTGAATTTCCATGGAAGTAGGCATGTCACTAAATGTGGTGTTGTGTAATCGAGCATAGCTCTCAGAGATAAATGAATGAGATGCTCCAGTATCGAAAAGAACAGTTGCCGGATGGCAATTAACAAGGAGCGTACCAAGGACGACGTTGGGATCCTCATGAGTTCCTTCAGCAGAGACATAGTTGACATGGCCACGTGCAGTGGTGGCTGGCTTGGCGTAGTAAGTCTTTCCTGCTGGCTTACCATGGCCAACGGACTGTCCAGGTTGATTGAGGTTGTTTCGGGGGCACTCGCGCTGATAGTGACCCGTTTCTCCACACTTGAAGCATGTCACAATATTGGGGCGTGGAGCAGCATTAGCAGCGGGGCCACCATAAACCTTGGGCGGTGCATGCTGCTGGTTGGGGCGAGGCGCCTCGAAGGATGGCCTCGGAGTGAACCTGGGTGGCAGAGCAGTATTTGGAATCCAGACCCGGCGCTTCTGGGATCCGGAGCCAGATGAGGAACCAAAGTCACGAGAGTGCTTGCGTGCAGCGTCATAGTCAGTTTGTCCTGTCTCGGCACTGATGGCCTTATTGACCAACTTCTGGAAAGAGGTGCACTCATGCAGACGGAGATCACGGCGAAGCTCGGGGCTAAGTCCCTTGCGGAACCTTGCCTGCTTCTTGGCGTCGGTGGATACCTCTTCAGGAGCATAGCGTGCTAGATTTCCAAACTCACGGCTGTAAGCATCCACGGTCAGTCTGCCTTGGGTGAAGTTGCAGAATTCTTCCCGCTTACGATCTATGAGACCCTCCGGAATGTGATGCTCACGGAAAGCCTCACTGAATTCAGCCCAAGTAGTGATTTGGCCAGCTGGGCGCATAGCCTCAAAGTTCTCCCACCAAAGGCTAGCAGGGCCTTCGAGGTGATAGGCAGCGTAGGTAACCTTATCAGCTTCGGCTACGTTAGCAGAACGTAGCTTATGGGTGATGCTGCGAAGCCAATCATCCGCATCAAGGGGCTCGACGGAGTGGTTGAACTTCGGTGGGTACAGCTTGATAAAGTCATTGATGGACACCAGGTCGTCCCTCTGGTGACGTGCAGTATTCTGCTCAATTCGCTCTAGCAAGCGGTTAGTCTCACGCTTGTTTCTTTCTGCCTCCAGCATAACTTCGGCCAGTGAAGGCGGTTGGGGCAGATCCTCCGCCCTGGCTGCATTGGCTTCATCCTGCGCCTGGACAGCAGGGTTTTTGCGGGTGTTAACCATCCTAGGAGGAACAAAGCAACGGTTTAGACGGGGATGGCTAAATCTTGATAGGGAAATGCGAAATGTAATGGATAACACGGAATGCAGAGATGACCATCAGTATGACATGGTAACATGGCAACATACATATACCAACGGTCATACACGCCATACATAGTTTAGTACAAGCCCAGGCCAAGGTACAGCTACGATGAAGGACGATACATCTCATCAGAGGCATTCCAAGCTCCTATACATTATTTTTCTACACCTCCGGAACGTGATACACACCAAGTCGTATCCCACAAGACACGCAGGACTGTGGAGATTACAACTGTTACAATACTAGTAGAGCTACTACCAACTCAGACGTCTCCGTAGTAATCCTCATAGAAGTCACCGCCATGTCCTGGGAGCTGAACATGATCGTCCGGAAACAGTCGGTCCTGTGGAGCCTGCGGTCCATAGGGACTCGGGTGTGGCCTTGGTCCAACAAACGGTGGCAGACGGGGTCCACGAGGAGGGGTGATGCCTCCTACATCAAGCCATTCCATACATCCTGGCAGGCCAGATCGCACGGGATATATGTCCCTCATGTCCATGAACCCAGCTTGCACGGCAGGTGCAAACCGTGTCAGTGTGGCCCAGTGGTCAGCACGAGCATTAAAGAGCTCCATTCGCAAGGCACGATTCTCACGGTCCTTGTCCTCAAGCATCTCGGTGGTGGTACGGAGTAGTGAGCCCTCATGGGTAGAATCACAGTAAGTGGCCTGATAGTACCCCTGTGCCCCAGGGAGTGCTGCTGGCATATAGCAGAAGTCGGTGTTCTGAAGCAAGGCAGTTCTGGCTCGCATGATAGTCATCATTGAGTAAGCTGCGTCCTGCACAGACATCTCGATAGTAACCCCAAGTCCATAAGAGCAATGGAGGGGTTCAGTGGCTCCAGGGTAGGATGGGAAGATCCTGACTGTGCAAAGATACTGACTTTGATTAAAGTCTCGGAACTGCTCCTCGACGGTATACTCGGGATACCAACGATAGCCTGTCTCAACCATCACTCGGACCAACATGGCCGTGTGACCAGGTACGCCGATGCACCGGGTCAGACGAACCACTTGGTTCTGGGAACGGGTGGCCATCTGAAAGCACGAAATAATACAAGGCATTAGTATTTCTAGGAGAATTTGGACATCATAACGGTTGTAAATGCTCGGGAAAAAGGATTTGAGACATTCGCAACAGTTTGCAATACCACTCAACAACATCATGTCAAGGTTCTGGTTCAACCGACAACATACTAGGGTAGTAGAAACTGAACCGAAGCATGGAACCAACAATCCTATAAGTTACTACGGATTAGTAACACGTGAACCTGATAGAGAGGAGAGAGGCTAGTCCTTAACCCGCGTAGAATGAGAAGAGTATGACTCAGATCAGAGGGCATGAGGTAAAGGAGTAAAAGCACCTTACGTTCCCTCCCACAATCAATTCCCCTACACATAACTAAAGCATTTCTAGACTCGACATCGGCCAGTTTGGCTTATCGCACCTACAGGCAGTCCGGCTCTGATGCCAACGCTGTCAGGACCCCGATTCCAAGTCACACCGATCTAGCCTGTAACACCTCATATCACATTGCGGCCTCACGCACGGTACTCCCACGGGTGTAGCCTTACCATGGCCCGGGACCGTTTGCGCCTTTTGGCTCACGTATATGACAATGTCGCTAGCATCCATATGACAGAGAACCCGGGCCGACATGGCTAGTCGTGAACCCAAAGCGGCACTAACGTATGGGGACAGGCATACATGAATCAACATCGAACATGTCGGTCAGCAGCGTGTGAATCCGGGCTGAAGCACTGGGCTAACAGGACTCCGGGAACCCGGGCTGTAGCAGGCTAGGCAGGACTCCGGATGTCACCGTGTGACATTTCCCCGAAGGGACAGACACAGGAACGATATGACTCACATGCCGGCCAGTCAAGTGTCCAGAGCAGTAGTGCTGGGCTAGCAGGACTCCGGTGAACCGGGCTGTAGCGGACTACTATGGCTCAAGGAGGCACCAGACTACATTTCCCCATAAGAGAGGCTGCTAAAGATAGACAACTAGATTGTCGGATCCCACACATACCAAGCATTTCAAACATACACACAATATGCTCGATATGCGCGAATACAACATGGCATCACAACAAAACTCTACAACTCAAGTACTTTATTTAAGGGGCTCCGGAGAGCCTTACATAACTTGTTCATACAGATAGGGGTCGCATGACCCAACACTCAAGTCATACAATCATACAAGCACATGCGGAAGCAAGCTGTCTGGGTACAGACACTAGAAGAAAGAAGGCTTGACGAAGCCTGTCTATCTACATAGGCCCTTCACAAGCCTAGATCACCACCTGGGTGGCGCGTCACTCATCGTCGTCGAGTTCTACGTAGAACCCGTCAGAAGGGGCGGTGTTGTCGTCTGAAAACAGTAATTAAAGCAACATGAGTACAAAGGTACTCAGCAAGTCTTACAACAGATCCTACTATACATGCTCATTCTCAAGGAGGTAGTGGGGTTATTGCAGCAAGCCAGCTTTGACTCTTGGCTAAGCTATCCTACGGTACACCACTTGTGAAATAGTTTTCGCACACGAGTCCACTAATCACCATCTCAATACTCCACCGTGGATCCTCCCTCGTCATCCAACGAGAGGGCCATCCGCGGTACTCACACTTATCTTGAGGCTTTTAGTAGTATCCATTTACTTGTCTATGAACTGCATAAGCGACCAAGTAGTCCTTTACCGCGGACGCGGCTATTCGAATAGTTTCATACCCTGCAGGGGTGTACTTCGTCACACACGCTCTCACCACTTATCGTCGCTACACGACGTGTACTCGGCAACCTTCAAGCGGAAGCCCAACGTGGGTGTCGGCCACAGCCTACCTAAACACTCGAGTCTCTAGTCCAGGTTTATCGCCTATTCGGGTTCCATCCGCAGGGAGTCCGGCCGAGGTTTCCACATACGGCCCCGAACGATGTGTGCAGGGTTCCCGGTCACCAAACGGGCGACTCGGTACACCGGGCCACGAGCCTACCGCATCACAGCCCACCCCTTGGTCAGCGCTGTCCACGGCCTCCAGCTTACTACAAACACCAGAAACTACGTGCAACTCCTGGACAGAGGACAAGGGTGAACAAGAAGCCGAGGGGGTCCATTGGTTTCGGGCCCAATGTGTGGTAGTAGCTGAATCTTAAATCACGCATACAGATCTCAGTTCTTAGGGACGGTCTCAATGAAACAACCCACCATGTACTCCTACATGGCCTCCCATCGATACCTTTACCAAATCGTATTCCACACTTCACTCTCATTACCGACACACGCACTTTCACTCTAGTTCATCACCCTGATGAGCCAGACCTGACACAACTCTAAGCGTAGCAAGCATAGCATTGTAGGAACACAACATGGCTCAATCAACTCCTACACATGCTAGTGGGTTTCATCTAGTTACTGTGGCAATGACAGGTCATGCAAAGGAAAGTGGGTTCAACTACCGCAACACACAGCAGTTTGAATCGCGTTGTCTTAATGCAGTAAACGAGAGCAGAAGCGAGAAGATGGGTTTGTATCGAAATGATCAATGGGTTGCTTGCCTGACAGAGTGGTGGTGGGATACTGCCCTTCAGTTGGATACCCGTGAATATCCTCGGAGGCAGGACCTACCACAATGAACACATCGAAGCACAATCAACATCAAGCAAGTGCAACAATATGATGCATGCATGGGACATGGCAAAATGGATGTATTGGGCTAATGCAACTAAGGCCGGAAGGGTTTGGACTAATTTGAATCAAAGATTCAAATTCCAAGTTCATAAATGGCCCATATTAGTGCTTTATCTTGTTCTGTATAAAACAGTAGGTTAACTTGCTTAATCATGCATGAAACCAGTACAGATGGATAGAGTGGATTTTTCTGATCATTTTTCATATACAAATCTTTTCATTCTGAGCTATAGATTATTTTCTATGATTTTTTGAAGTTTGTGATAATTTCTGGAATTTCCAATATAAGAATAATTCCAGTAAAAGCTTTACTGCGTCAGCCTGACGTCAGTGTGACGTCAGCAGGTCAACGGGGTCGTCCAGGTCAATCCTGACGTGTGGGTCCCCTGTGTCAGTGTCACTGTTAGGTAATTAGTTAATTAGGATTAGTTTTAACTCTAACTCAGATTAGTTAGCAGGCGGGCCCCACTCGTCAGTGACCCTGGGGGGGTTAAACCGTGGTCAAACCACGTTGACTCGCCGGCGTTTAGCCGCCGGCGACGTCCAGACGCGGCGGTGGAGTGCGGGATCCCCCTCCGGCGACCAAAAGGACGGCGGAGAGTACCTATGTGTAGCTGGGGGCGAACCGCGTCGACTGGTGGTGGTAGTGGAGCTCGGGGTCGCCGGAATCGACGCCGGCGACGAGCCGTGTGGCTGCCGGAGTACGGGCGTGGTTGAAACCGTAGCTAGAGAGCACGGCGAGGGACATGCGATGGCGCTACGGGTTCCTGGCGTTGCGGTGAAGCTAATGGCTAAGGTGGTGTGGCCGTTGGATGGCCGGAGCCTTGTCGGCGACGAGCTCGTGCGGCGGCGCGTTCGGGTGAACTTCGTGCGGTGGCTGCAGAGCTCGAGAGAGAGAGAGGAGAGGATGGAAAGGTGGCCATGCTCACGGCGGTTGCGACGGAGCAGACGGCGAGGTCGGAGACGAGCTGTAGCAGTGGCGACGGCGGAGGGGATCTCCGACGGTAAGCGGCGAAGGCGAGGTCGGTGACGGAGCTTCGGGGCAAACGAGCGCTCGGGGCTCGGCTTGCTCGAAGGAGTGGGTGACGGCGGTGCTGTAGGACACGTTAGTATGGTGCGAGGTCGATGGTGGCCGCGGTTACTCCGGTGAGGTGGCTGCGGCGGCGTCGGCCATGGTAGGGAGAAGGCGAGGGAGAGGCGATGGGGGAGAATGGCAATGTCTAGGGGCTCGGGGCGCGTCGAGGGAGGTCGGCCAGCTCATCCGCGGCGGGGCGGCAAGCTGCTGGCGCCGTGGCGAGCTCACGCTCGCCGGCGTCACCTCTCTGCCTGCTCTGGCGAGAGCAGGCAGCTGACTGGCGCGGGCCAGCACAGTGCTGGGCCGCCAGGTGGGCTGCCAGGTAAGTTTTCTGCCTTCTGTTCTTTTCTCTTTTTTATTTATTTCTGTACTGTGTTTAGAAATAGTAAAAATACTATTTCATTTGGAAAAATCCTGAAAATATTCTGAGGCACCTTTGAGATTATTCCCAACAGCCTAAAAATACCTTCAAGATTATTTGGACATTTAAAAATATTTATAGCATTTAAAATGCCCAAATGCAAATACTTATGGCTTGTGCAAAAATCCAAGATGGCCTCCAAAAATATGAAACCATTTTTGGCAGAGGTTTTAGCCAAGACCAAAGGTGATGAACATTTATGGAGGGCATTTCAGGTTCATTGGAAAAAAATTTAGTAAACCCTAGTTGTTCCAGGGGGGGTGCTGGGGGTTTTCTGGCATTCCCATTTCAGGTTTCTGTGAAATATAGACATGATGCAACACTCTGATGCATGAACTAACTAGGATGTGACACTCGTCCTGCGAGCCACCGCGCGCGTCGGCGAGGGAGCGGGCGTAAGGCGTAGTTAGCAAGCTTCACCTCATCCTACGAGCCACCGCGCCCGTGGGCGGGGGAGACGGCATACTAATCAAGCTTCTCCTCGTTCTGCGAGTTGACGAGACACATCAAAAGTACTGCAGTGTATAGAGCCTTGCCTCTAAGGTAGGCCCCACATGGTTTGCCTCTTTTTTAACATAACGCGTCAAGTCGCAATTTGTTTGTTCACCCGTGGTAGACGATCCTCCCCCATCTAGTGGACAACTAGTACACGTGTCAAGTTACCACGTGGGCTGCCTTTTCGTACAGAAATGAGCTCCACCGTGTACCCGCGCGGGGTGGTTGGGAAAGAGACGGGAGTACGTGCGCCGTGCGTGGACCTCTTCTCTTCGTGCACGTCCCCCACCTACGTGGGTGTGTGTGAGAGGGACTATAGAGATACAAACCTAGACATAAAGACCGCTACAAACATCAATGTTCTGATTATCACAGATAAGATTCATTAATACCCGTAACAATCCATGTCCTTAACAAAGGGTGCATGCACGTATAGGTTGAGCATGTGTCTTGTGTCGTGTGCTGTGTGCATGCAGGCGTGCGAGTGTTGCGTGCGTGCAAGGGTACGTTTTCAGTGTTGCATGCATGTATGCGTGTGTTCATGAGTGCATGTGTACGCGTCAGTGTTGCACGCCTGCATGCGTGCGTGTGTTCGTTATGTGTACGTGTCAGTGTTGCACGCCTGCATGCGTGCGTGTCTTGCATGCGTGCATGTGTACGTGCGGGGTGAGGCTACACGTTAGTCGACTGACTTTTTCATCTCTGGTCATTAGATTTTCCAGCCGTTGGATACGAAATCAAGGGCCTGCAGTTTATCATGAAACTCCACCCCCCTGAGCCACCAGCCACCATCGGACGAACCACCGGCCCCCGCCCCCCGCGGCCGGCCCGCGCCGCCACGCTGCCCCGCCCGCCCCGAAACCACTCCTCACCGCCTGTCCGCCGCTGCACCGGCCATCCCTCTAGGCCCCGCCGCGCCGAGCTTTTTCTCCGGCGATCCCCACCCCACCGCCCAATCAACGCGCGCCCCCCACCGCCGGCGACTGCCAACCAGAGGTCGCACGACTTCGAGTACCCACCGACCACTAATTTATTACCATTTCTGTCCTTCATATACGCGCTGATGGGTGGACCCTATGGTAATGTGCGCTGCTGAATGTGGACCGTTTGACTGGTCAATTTATCGTGTCATCAACAAATTACTGAGCTGTATGGTGAGCTAGTGACCGTATGATCACCCTAAAATGTACTCCGTATTTTATTAACACAGTACAGACTCAAACTACCATTTCTTTCTTTCATATATGAGCTGACAGGTGGGCCCCACGGTTACGCGCCCCGATGGTGCAACACTAGTTGCGCCACGTGGAACGTTTGACTGGTCAATTGATTGTGTCATCAACAAAATACGGAGTTGTACGGGTGAGCCAGTGACCGTATAATCATGACATGTATTTTTTTAACACGGTACAGACGCAAGGGCTCATATATACGCACAAGCGCTCACCGCTATAAGCGCACACACGCAAACCCTACCCCTATGAGCACCTTCGAGAGAGTGGGCCAGCATATGATCTTGAGATTTTACGAAGTCACCATAGGTGCCTCGTAGTCGAGTGGAACGTCTCCTCCCACTGAACGCACATCGCCGGAAAATACAGAAATTAACCCAGGATAAATACGAGCACCTGGACTTTAACCCTGGTGGGCTCGAGAAACCACTGTCCTCCTAACCATCCAACCACATGTTGGTTAGCACGACAAAATGTATGTGGTGACCGTGATGAGCTTATTCCGAAGTCCAGTGACCATATCGTGCTTTCGCTTCAAATACAATGACCGTAAGTGTCGTCAACAAAATACGGAGCACGCATCAAATGCAAAGTCCGTCAGTGTCATCAAGAAAATACGGAGACGTATCGTGAGCTAGATACCGTATGATCACCACAAGAATGTATACGCTGACCGTATTATGCATATTCTGAACTCCAGTGACCGTATAGTTCTTTAGCTTGAAATACAGTGACCGTCATGTGTGAATTTGTCGTGGGCATGCATACTTTTAGAGGGCCGAGAGATAGTTTTGTGCGTACGTGAAAGTGGTGTAGAAAGAGGGGATGTCCGGTGGAGACAAGGAGAGATATGCCCTTCGTTTCTCTTTCCTGTGACTAATATCTTAGGAGAATATATAAACATTCACAATGCAGAACAAATATTTTTGGATGCACCATGCAATTAACTTTCATGTATAACATTGTACTATTGTATATGCTTATTTTCTTAGTGGCCGATTGCATGTGTGGTGTGGTGGGCACATCATTTCTAGTTGTGGTGGGTCAACATGAGGACTCATGGGTCGGTTCCATCCTGCGCCACATAGGTTCGATCGAGACGCGTTATACGAAGGCCCATGTGGAGGACTTGGCGTACAACACGAAGCTAGCTACCAGATTCGCGGAGGACTCTATCCCCACTGGTGATAAGCCGACTATATATGATTTGTAACCCTAGGCCCCCAGTATGTTATAGAAGCTTGGGGGCTAGTTCGTTGATAGTATACACACACGCACAATGCCTGATATACGCATATTCCATCCTCATACGGTTGTCTTACATCAAAGTATTGCTTGTCTGTATCATGCATCAATGAGTTCTAAAGAGCGATTTTATTCTTTTGTGTTGTGGGTACGGCTTGACATGGCAAAGTCAAAAAAGAGCAAGGAAAATAATATAGTAGGGAGTGGTGTTACTCGTCGGGTGAAACGGAAAAGGATCGGCCGTCCAGATTCTACTGGTACTTATAGTGCAGTAGAAGGTCCAAGTCCACCGGCTAAATCTACAAACACAGTATCACCTGCTCCACCAGCTGCAGCATCCGCTTCAACTGTACCAGCATCTCAACGAGTTACTCGTTCATTTGCTCCGGAACTGGCCAATTCCCAAGCTGCCTTCACACCTAACACTACTTCCGAAGCACTGCTGACAGAACAGGACTTGGCAAGATCAGATGAACCTCATGAGCATCAACACCAAGACGGTACCTGACCGAGTCAAGTTGCACTTGCATGCTCCTTTATATGTACTCTCACAGTTTGATGTACACTAACAATTTCCATATTCGTTGTTGAACTAGCACCACGACGCAAGCGGAAACAGACATCAGGGATATTGCTTGACAGATTAACAAAATCTAAAGGAGGAAGAATGGAGATCCATTTTGAGGCAGGTTTAAAAAGGCCACGTGATGCTACAGAGTCAGCCAAGTTAGTATCAGAGGCAGCCGTTGTCGTTAGGTGTCATGCACGTATCCTCCCAACGTGGATCCAGTACAGGAATGAGAAAGACAATACCCAGTTTAACACCTTCCTTGACCATTTATCCGTAAGTAATGTTATTCATCGCAATTAGTAATATTGTCTTGCTCTGTCCCATACTTTCTAGCTTCCTCCTAATAAGACTCACATGGTTCAAGTTGGATCCGAAAGATGATCCAACAAAACAAGCATGCACTCATGTTTTTTAGTCTGCTTTGCGACAGTATCGGTACCACCTTAGAAAATCTCACTTTGAAGGCAAGGCTAACAATGAAATCACCCAAACATCTCCAGTGGAATATATTACAGATGAAGACTGGACAGCCCTCGTTAAACACTGGTCTGATCCAAAGTATCAGGTATGCTATATGTATTTGATCAGACCACATATTGAACTTGTATTTATGTATGTGCCTTACAAGTGTATCTTCTTCTAGGCTAACTGTTTGAAGAACAAGACCAACCGTTCTAAAGTGAAATTCCAACAGACAACAGGATCTCGTAGCTATATTGCACACTGCGAGGCTCTTGTAAATAGTTGCTACTTCCTTATTTTTTCTGTGCCATATTATCATATCTATATTGACTTGTTCCAACTATAGAGGATAGCTTGTGCGGACCAAAAAGAACCTGAACCGAATGCAGTGCAAATCTTCAAGGATTGCCACACCAGCAAGATGAAGGGCATGAGCACACCAGTTCAAGCCGTTGTTGTAAGTTCTTACTCCTCCTGCCTTTGAACTAACTAGTACTGTGATGTGTTCATTTAACTAGGTTTGCAGCCAATGTCAGTTACTCTGTTCACTTTTATACACAGTTGTCTCAACGTATCATTTCACCTTACATGGTTTAAAAGAGATGAAGGATATTATTTTGGTCTTGATCTGTATTCTAGTTGTTATGTTCACGTGCGCACACAATGATAAAATAGCCTGTTTGTTTTATATCTGTTTGCCCAGATATGAATGATGTCATACTATATTTATCCTACTTTAAACCATGTCTCTTTATCCTTAGATGTCAACGAATGTGAGGAAATAGACAATATAGTAGGCATGCTACATGGACATATGTTCCGAAAGTGATTTTATTATGTAGTTGGCACTACAATACATGCTAATGTATTACAGTAGTTCACCAAAATAAGTTATGTATAAACGTGTAACCTACTTTGTTTGTTTTTGTCTCATTAGTAACTTATCTGGTACACTAATCTACAAGTTCAAACATTCAGGAAGCTATGGAAAAAATGATTGAACAGCCACAACCACCTGAAGGTGACGAGGATACCACAGGCACAATGTCACCTCTTGCTGCAGTGCGTCAGTATATCTCCACTAACAATGCGAAAAGCACCTTCGTGCTAATTCTGGGTTGGTTGTCAAGGTAACCTCGTCCAAATCGCCTGCTGAACAAAATCTTCCTGCTAGACAGAGTGATATATCTATGCTCCAGACACAAGTCCAATCCCTAATGGACGTCGTTTTGGAACCAAGAATAGTGGTTGACAAATGTCGTCAAGATATGAATGGTTTTGAAACCAGACTATCAGACATTCGCTTCGTTGTTCAAGAGCAATGGCGGAAAAAAGGTGAAGATCCTGCTGCTCCATCAGATTCTACAGCTTGAAACATTAGCACTCAGGTCAAATGATCTGTGCTTCTATACATCTGATGGTGCTTTTATCTCCAAGGACTGTAAACTTTATGCCAACACGCCTTTTGTTGTGATACAGCATTTATGCTGCTACAAAAGGCTGCAATAATTACGACGCTATTTTTGTATAGTGTAGGTTTATCTTAGTAATGTATTCGGCCGAAAGCTTCGTAGGAGCCCAACATGCCAACATTCGTCGGGCCCATTCCAATTGGGCTAAAAACGATTATGGGCCGAAATTTGCATGTAGCCAACAAAAAATATCTGGGCCTAAATCAGCATAAGATTTCATATTTTCTGGTAGGCCTGTGCCCATAGTGGGCCTTTAACAGGCCTAAACATAATTTGGGCCCTCAGTAACAATAGGCTGTTTACAGGTGTGAATATCTCGAGCCCATAAAAAACATGGGCCTTTAAAAGACCGAAAGTGAGATTGGGCCCATTTACGATGCGGATCTTTCACAGGCCGAAATTCGGACGGGCCGTAAATGCGCCGACCTAATACACGGGCCTTTAAAAGGCCGGAAGTTCGGTCGGGCTAGATTATCGTCATTTTTATATGGGTCTTTAATGGGCCCGATGTGACGTTGGGCCACATATGGCCCATGGATTTCGTCCAACGTTAACAGGCCGAAAATCACCACAGGCCGAAAGTGCCCAAATCTATGGTGGGCCGCTAACATGCCGAATGTCAGACAGTACCGAATATGACCCAAATCCTTCATGGTCGTTTATGGGCCGAAAGTTTCAATGGCCTGTCAATGGGCCCAAATGAAGCAGGACCTTTAACATGACGGAAATACACCGGGCCGTAATTCGGCCCATATACTTAGCGGACTGTTAACGGGCCAGAAGTGATCATGGGCCGCGATGATGACAAGTTTAGGACAGACCGTTGACGGGCCGATTTGACACTACCCATACGGGCCTTAACTAAGAATGTTGGGCCTTTATCTGGGTCGGCCCATTATGGTCCGCAAAATCTCGCGGGCCATTAGCTGGGCCGACCCATTATGGCCCGCAAAATCTCATGGGCCTTTAGCTAGGCCAGCCCATTATGATACGAAAAATCTCATGGGCCTTTTGCTGGGCTGGCCCATTATGGACCGAAAATCTTGTGGGCCATTAGTTGGGCCGGCCCATTTAAACTTTATGGGCCACTTTTGGGCCGGTCCACGTGTCGGCATATCATAGGCGCATCTCGCTCATTGGATGAGTGACACCTATGCCAACGCGGAGCTGACACGTGTTCCGTCAGCCAATCAGAATTTTACACGTGGTCCGGGCTGTTAATGGGTTATCGGATCCAAAACCGGACCCGATAGCTTAACGGCGTTCCGTTACGGTGGATGCCACGTGTCGGTCCCCTTGACGAAAGCACTTCTGTGACGCGCGATTTATCATCATGGAAGTGGACACTTCTGTGATGATAATTTTGGTAATGTCATGGAACACTTCTACGACAACATAGGTATGACTATCTTGATTCTGTCATGAAATTGTCATGGATGTACATGCATGACAAAAAATGCGACCTACTGTGACAAACACGTATCATCACAGAAGTGTATTTTTTTATGATTTTTGTCACACAAGAATTCTCTCATCATGCACAACCCCGATGACAAGCCAAGCAATTGTTTCATACTTTAGTAATCTCAAAAAATTTCAACCTTCACGCAATACATGAGCGTGCGCCATGGATATAGGACTATAGGTGGAATAGAATATAATGATGGGGGTTATGTGGAGAAGGCAAAAAAAGGAGAAAGTCTAACATCAACGCGGCTAATCAACGAGCTATGGAGATGCCCATCGATTGATGTTAATGCAAGGAGTAGGGATTGCCATGCAACGGATGCACTAGAGCTATAAATGCATGAAAGCTCAACAAAAGAAACTAAGTGGGTGTGCATCCAACTTGCTTGCTCACGAAGACCTAGGGCTTTTGAGGAAGCCCATTGTTGGAATATACAAGCCAAGTTCTATAGTGAACAATTCCCACTAGTATATGAAAGTGACAAAACAAGAGACTCTCTATCACGAAGATCATGGTGCTACTTTGAAGCACAAGTGTGTAAAAAAGGATAATAGCATTGTCCCTTTGTTTATTTTTATTTTGGGCCTTCCCTTTTTTATTTGGCCTTTCTTCTCTTTTTTATTGGGACAATGCTCTATGAATGATGATCATCACACTTCTATTTATTTACAACTCAATGATTACAACTCGATACTAGAACAAGGTATGACTATATGAATGCCTCCGGCGGTATACCGGGATAAGCAATGAATCAAGAGTGACATGTATGAAAAATTATTAACGGTGGCTTTGTCACAAATACGATGTCAACTACATGATCATGCAAAGCAATATGACAATGATGAACGTGTCATGATAAACGGAACGGTGGAAATTTTCGTGGCAATATATCTCGGAATGGCTATGGAAATGCCATAATAGGTAGGTATGGTGGCTGTTTTGAGGAAGATATAAGGAGGTTTATGTGTGACAGAGCGTATCATATCACGGGGTTTGGATGCACCGGCGAAGTTTGCACCAACTCTCAATGTGAGAAAGGGCAATGCACGGTACCGAAGAGGCTAGCAATGATGGAAGGGTAAGAGTGCGTATAATCCATGGACTCAACATTAGTCAGAAAGAACTCACATACTTATTGCAAAAATCTACAAGTCATCAAAAACCAAGCACTACGCGCATGCTCCTAGGGGGATAGATTGGTAGGAAAAGACCATCGCTCGTCCCCGACCGCCACTCATAAGGAAGACAATCAAAGAACACCTCATGTATCAAATTTGTTACATAACGTTTACCATACGTGCCTGCTACGGGACTTGCAAACTTCAACACAAGTATTTCTCAATTTCACAACTACTCAAGTAGCACAAGTTTAATATCGCTACCTCCATATCTGAAAACAATCATCAGCACTACAAGAAACCTGTTAATCCATGACGGATTTCCGGTGACAATTTCAAAATCTGTCATGAACCCCGTAGTATAGACCTGCAAGCCCACCAAAGCCCGCCTAAAGCCCTAAACATTTCCCTGTATAAAAGCTAACCCTAAGTCACTCCCGTCCCCAACCTCTTTCTCCATCCGCCGCCACCACGCCTCACCTCTCCTCAATCCCGTCCTTCGCTAACGCCTCCCCCCTCCCCACCCCCAAGCAATGATGATGGCCCGAGATCTACATGGTGACAACGGCTGCTGCGCCTGATGGAAGCGGCGGCCAACCCTAGCCGCCCTGGTGCGCCTCTGCTGCTCACAACCAACGAACCACGCCTTGGATCTGCGGCAGAGGCCTCCCTCCTCTGTCTGCCAAGCTGCGTAGCTGCCTCCCATCAGGGATTTGGAGCAGCAATCGCCGGACAAGGAGAGGACGACGACTGTGACCTGCGGGAGGCCCGACCTCGACCTCAACGGCGACGTCGACGCCCACACAATGTATCTCCCTTCTTCCCCCATCGTCTCATGTCTCCTTCATCACTTCCTTTTCTCCCGCATCCCCAATCGAAGTTTTTTTTTGCTTCGATTCAGATCAGCAGGACCTCCCTGCCTCTCCGGTTCGATGGATGTTGATGACCGGGGCCCTCGCTCGAGCTCGATGACGAGGTCCTCTATTCCGGCCACCATGATTCCCCGGCGAACAAGAAGGTCGACCCTCTCGCCCTGTTTTTCCTTTCTTTCAAAGTGATTGCTGCTCTGCTGTTGCGTAGTTCTCCAGGGGCTATCCATTTTTCTTGGACTGAATCTGATGCAGAAAATGTGGCAACTTCGTTTTCCTGTACTCACAAGTTACAGCCAACGATAGACTAGTTCTGTTGGCTATTTCCTTTTCCTTCTCTCACCGTGCGACCACTACCAATGTAGAATTTGTGAGATCTGCTAGTTTATTAAGCAACTACTAATTTAATAATTAAATGCCCCTGAGATGCTCTTGTTGGTTCCTTTGATTTTTCTTGTTTGTGGAATAAAAGTAATTTAGTAATCTCACTCAATCGATTGACCAATAGTAAGATTTTTAACTAGAGCTGCTATTACACTGCTGCTCTGTTATATATTATGTACAAAGTTTCTATTTGTTATTATCATTTGGTTGATCAGTCCTCCTCGTCTACTCCTCGCCTACTCTCGCTCTTGCACTAATTACATATACAAGTTTAGTGTCAGATCCGTGAAATGTACTTACTACCATCATTTGTTTGCAGCAAATATCACATATTTTGTTCATCGCCTTGTTGTACTCACCGGCAAGGCATTATTTGCTGCCGTTTTGGTTTTCGTGGAGACAAAAAGAGAAGCTGATTCATTGAGATATTGGCTATACAAAAGAGGATTCCCTGCAATGGCAATCCATGGTGACAGAATACAGTAGGTAAATACATATTCCGAACTCTTCTGTCATTGCCTAACTTGTTCGTTAGCATCAATATAAAACTGTAATCCCAACAAAGTATAGCTAATATTTTAATTTTAAATATCTGCCATGATGTACTTGTATGAGTTACAGATTTTG
Organism: Aegilops tauschii subsp. strangulata; assembly: GCF_002575655.3. NCBI lineage: Eukaryota > Viridiplantae > Streptophyta > Magnoliopsida > Poales > Poaceae > Aegilops > Aegilops tauschii. The sequence goes on from NC_053041.3 coordinate 519,883,649, forward strand.
TAAGTATCAAGGATATGTTTAGCTTAAGCATATGTACACCTCTTATACCTATGGCTCTGCTTGGAGTATCTCTGCTAAGATTTTAGCTAGTTTAATCTACCTCTTGTCCACCTATTCTGCTTAGCTGAATATAAGAACAATTAGGATGTCGTTATCATTACACTAGCAATGATAGCTGTAAGTAGTTACTCCAGACATGTGATTCACATTATTTCCAAAAGAGGGAAAGGCTTTGCACTTTATATTAAGAAATAAAGAAAATGTCAAACTATATGTATGTGCCAGAGTTGCACATGTAACAGAGACATGTGCTCACAGATTGCTGCTAGTCTGTTTCCTGTAACCATGTAAATAGATTGTTTGTTACATGGCACTCCTTTGACATTTTCTTAAAGTTTCTTGATGACTCTATACCACTTAAATATCTCTTGTTATTTGTGAAAGAGGGAAAAGCTTTGCCTTGTATATTAAGAAATAAAGAAAATGTCAAAATATATGTATGTGCCAGAGTTGCACATGTAACAGAGACATGTGCTCATAGATTGCTGCTAGTCTGTTTCCTGTAACCATGTAAATAGATTGTTTGTTAAATGGCACTCCTTTGACATTTTCTTAAAGTTTCTTGATGATTCTATACCACTTAAATATATTACGCATTGTTCACTGTTGTCAGTGCTTTGAGATGAACCTGCAGCATAAACATTTGAGTTTCATGTGTAAACTTGTTGACATACGAACATTTGAAGTTTACGCCGACCGGTTCAAGGATCAGAGGCTTCGCTTCGTGCATACTGTTTGTTAGTGATGCCATGTTTTTGGTGTAGATACTTTGTTATTATCATTTGTAGGAATTGTACGATTTAAGAACTTTGGACAGTATGCAATTCCTTCTTTTCGTGTGTTCTAATTATCTTATTTCAACTATCTATTCATATCACAAGTATCAAATGTTGTAAATATGCTAGGTATGATGAAGAAATGATAGTTGCCTTCAGGAGTCTGACAACAACAACACGAATAACAAGCTAAATAATATAGTACTTAGTTCTGTGATGGTTTGTTACTTTTCATTTGACACACTTTTCATTGGATTAATTTTTCATTGGACAACATGTAATTCATTTATATATTTGTTGTTTTATATTATTTCTATTATCTATTCATATCTACAAATATCTAAGGTTCTTGTAAATATGCAGGTAAATTTGGGAAGACGGCTACTTGGTGCAGCTCATCACAATCAGCCAAGACATGATGGTTGCAATCAAGAGGGCCGACAGCAAGAAACTAAATAATAGCCTTGATAGTTTGTATGTTCTATTGATGTAAAATGAATTGTAATCATTCCTACGCATGGTGTGTGATATATTTTTGTCAATATATATGACAGGTTATCATTTTGTTGATGATTTTGTAAACTGTTATGTTATAGATACATACAGATTGTTGCATACTGTGTTGAACTGTGTAATGTTATACACTTTGCAAATACTTTCTCTTGGAACAAAATTAGCATTTGGATTTGTGAAATGCATTATTCTAAACACGTATTGGGTAAATATTGGGTCCAAAGAAATAGGCTAATGTGCTCAACCATGATGAATTTTGTGACGGAAAATAATATGCACGTAGGTGGTCACGTCATTCGAATTGGGCAATAAAAAATCCTACGTGGCCTTGGTCCATGATGGCTTGTTCCGTCACAATGGATTGGGCTTGGGCGGGCCTAGGGCAGATCCATGACGGACAAGAACCGTCATGTAAGGCACGGTGTCAAATTATGACGCGATATACATGACGGATTTCAAATCCGTCATGGACGGGCACCCTTGACAGTTTTCCATCGATCCATGACGGATCAGAACTGTCACGTATTAACAGATTTCTTGTAGTGCAAGCATCAAACTTCTCTTAGTATTCAGCACACTCATAAGAAAGTTTTACTAGTCTTGAATACCTAACATATTAGGATTAATTTTCCTATTTAAGAAAATTACCATGCTGTTTAAGAATCTCAAAATAATATAAGTGAAGCATGAGAGAATGATAGTTTCTATTAAACAAAACCACCGCCGTGCTCCAAAAGATATAAGTGAAGCACTAGAGCAAAAACTATATACCTCAAAAGATATAAGCGAAGCGCATAGAGTATTCTAATAAATTCCGAATCATGTGTTTCTCTCTCAAAAGGTGTGTACAGCAAAGATGATTGTGGTAAACTAAAAAGCAAAGACACAAATCATACAAGATGCTCCAAGCAAATCACATATCATGTGGTGAATAAAAATATAGCTCCAATTAAAGTTACTAATGGAAGTAGACGAAAGAGGGGATGCCTTCCGGGGCATCCCCAAGCTTTGGCTTTTTGGTGTAATTAGATTATCTTGGGGTTCCATGGGCATCCCCAAGGTTAGGCTCTTGTCACTCCTTGTTCCATAATCCATCAAAACTTTTACCCAAATCTTGAAAACTTCACAACACAAAACATAACAGAAAATCTCGTGAGCTCCGTTAGCAAAAGAAAACAAAACACCACTTCATGGAACTGTAATGAACTCATTCTTTATTTATATGGGTGTTAAAACTACTTTATTCCAACTTCTCTATGGTTTATAAACTATTTTACTAGCCATAGATTCATCAAAACAAGCAAACAACACACGAAAAACAGAATCTGTCAAAAACAGAACAGTCTGTAGTAATCTGTAACTAACGCAAACTTCTGGAAGTCCAAAAATTCAGCCAAAATAGGACGACCTAGAAAATTTGTTTATTGATCGGAAGCAATTAGAATCAATATTTTATCACGTTCTTCTGATTTTTAACAATTGTTTTCGTGAACAAGAAGTTTCTGGAATTTTCAGCAAGATCAAATAACTATCATCCAAGAAGATCCTATAGGTTTAACTTGGCACGAACACTAATTAAAACATAAAAACAATTCTAACCAGAGGCTAGATCAAATATTATTCCTAAATAGAAGCAAAAAGCAAAAAAACTAAAAATAAAATTGGGTTGCCTCCCAACGAGCGCTATCGTTTAGCGCCCCTAGCTAGGCATTGATAATTTCGATGATGCTCACACAAAGACAAGAATTGAAGCACAAAGAGAGCATCATATAGCATGTGAAAAACACGTCTAAGTCTAACATACTTCCTATGCATAGGCATCTTATAGTCAAAAAAATTATCAGGACAAGAAAATAATAGCATATGCAAGGAAGAAGTGAGAAACAATAGGAGTCTCAACATAACGAGAGGTAAATTAGTAACATGCAAATTTTTCCAACCATATTTTCCCCTCTCATAATAATTACATGTAGGGTAATAAGAAAATTCAGCAATATAGCTATCGCAAAACATATTCTTAACACGATCCACATGCATGTGAAGTTTACACTCTTCCAAAATAGTGGGATTATCATTAACTAAAGTCATGACCTCTCCAAACCCACTTTTATCAAAAATACCATAAGATTGAATATTCTCCAAATATGTGGGATCTAAAGTTGACACTCTTCCAAACCCACTTTCAATATTATTGCAAACACTATTATCAATCTCATATTCATCATGGGGCTTAAATAAATTTTCAAGATCATAAGAAGAATCACCCCAATCATGATCATTGCAACAAATAGAGGACATAGCAAAACTAGCATCCCCAAGCTTAGGGTTTGCATATTATTAGCACAATTGAAATTAAGAAAATTTATAGTAAAATTATTGCAATCATGCTTTTCATCGAAGGAACTACCAAGTATGGGTCAATAGCGACGATCTCATGTTTAACGTAAGGAACTATAGCAAATTCATCTTCATTAATATTGGCATCATGGCCACTAGAAGCATCATGTTCATCAAGGGATAATCAAATCATCGGAATCATAATTATCTATAGATTCGTGCATATCATTATTTTCTTTAGAAGCAACGGTCATTCTTTCAATAAATTCTTTGACATAGACATTATGAGCATAGTTTTCATAGCAATATTCAAGTATGTCAAGATTTTCAGATTCATAGAGAGTAATATCATACTTTTCAAACAAAGAAGCAACTTCAAAAGAACCCTTAAAAGCAACAAATTCTTCAATTTGTTCAATATCATAGTAGCTATAAACACCCTTTGCATAAGAAGATAATATTTCATTTTCATTAAACTCACATAGGTAGGGAGGTGTTTTTTAGGGTTCTTAGAGCAACAAGTAATATCACAAATTTCACAAAGATTCCAAGCATAACACAGCAATTTGTTTATTTGATTCCATAAGAGTCTCCCTTCTTCAGACAAACGGTGACGCACAAAATGAGCATACTCATCTAAATATTTCCCATCAACTAGGCTAGTTGGGGTTTCAGCACGAGCGCATAAGGATCGAAGATGATCCAAGTAGAACACTTTTAAGTGGATCCATATCAATAGATTTTTAGCAAGCAAAGATGCAAGAAAATAGAGGCCACGTGGAAACACAAACAAAAAGGCATACGGGAAGAAGGCGAATAAAACGGCAAGGGTGAAGTGGGGGAGAGTAAACGAGAGGCAAATGGCAAATAATGTAATGCGGGAGATAAGAGTTTGTGATGGGTACTTGGTATGTTTTGACTTTTGCGTAGACTCCCCAGCAACGGCGCCAAAAATCCTTCTTGCTACCTCTTGAGCACTGCATTGGTTTTCCCTTGAAGAGGAAAGGGTGATGCAGTAAAGTAGCGTAAGTATTTCCCTCAGTTTTTGAGAACCAAGGTATCAATCCAGTAGGAGGCCATGCTCAAGTCCCTCGCACCTACACAAACAAATAAAAACCTCGCAACCAACACAATAAAGGGGTTGTCAGTCCCTTCACGGTCACTTACGAAAGTGAGATCTAATAGATATGATAAGATAATATTTTTGGTATTTTTATAATAAATATGCAAAGTAAAATAAAAGGCAATAAAAATAGCTAAGTGTTGGAAGATTAATATGATAGAAAATAGACCCGGGGGCCATAGGTTTCACTAGTGGCTTATCTCAAGAGCATAAGTATTACGGTGGGTGAACAAATTACTGTTGAGCAATTGATAGAATTGAGCATAGTTATGAGAATATCTAGGTATGACCATATATATAGGCATCACGTCCGTGACAAGTAGACCGACTCCTGCCTGCATCTACTACTATTACTCCACACATCGACCGCTATCCAGCATGCATCTAGATTATTAAGTTCAAAAGAACAGAGTAACACTTTAAGTAGGATGACATGATGTAGAGGGATAAACTCATGCAATATGATATAAATCCCATCTTGTTATCCTCGATGGCAACAATACAATACGTGCCTTGCTGCCCCTGCTGTCACTGCGAAAGGACACCGCAAGATTGAACCCAAAGCTAAGCACTTCTCCCATTGCAAGAAAGATCAATCTAGTAGGCCAAACCAAACTGATAATTCGAAGATACTTGCAAAGATAACCAATCATACATAAAAGAATTCAGAGGAGATTCAAATATTGTTCATAGATAAACTTGATCATAAGCCCACAATTCATCGGTCTAAACAAACACACCGCAAAAGAAGATTACATCGAATAGATCTCCATGAGAATCATGGAGAACTTTGTATTGAGATCCAAAAAGAGAGAAGAAGCCATCTAGATAATAACTATGGACCCGAAGGTCTGAGGTAAACTACTCACACATCATCGGAGAGGCTATGTTGTTGATGTAGAAGCCCTCCGTGATCAATGCCCCCTCCGGCAGGACGCCGGAAAAGGCCCCAAGATGGGATCTCACAGGTACAGAAGGTTGCGGCGGTGGAATTAGGTTTTCGTGGATGCTTCTGTTGGTTTGGGGGTACGTAGGTATATATAGGAGGAAGAAGTACGTCGGTGGAGCAACGTGGGCCCCACGAGGGTGGAGGGGGCGCCAGGGGGGTAGGCGTGCCCCCTGCCTCGTGCTCTCCTGGTTGATGTCTTGACGTGGAATCCAAGTCCTCTGGATCACGTTTGTTCCGAAAATCACGTTCCCGAAGGTTTCATTCCGTTTGGACTCCGTTTGATATTCTTTTTTTGCGAAACTCTGAAATAGGAAAAAAACAGCAATTTGGGCTGGGCCTCCGGTTAATAGGTTAGGCCCAAAAATAATATAAAAGTGTATAACAAAGCCCATTAATTATCCAAAACAGAATATAATATAGCATGAAGTATTCAAAAATTATAGATACGTCGGAGACGTATCAGCGAGACGTCACGAAACTCATGCCAATTTATAGAGGAATTGCTCATGCTGAAATCTCCAACGGCTCGGATGTTTTGTTCTGGAAAGACCAGTGGTCAAGCAACATCCTTGCAGAATCCTTCCCCAGGGCCTTTTCTTACGCAATTAATGAGGATATCTCGGTCCAGGGATTCCTAACCGCAACCTCTCTCGGCTAGACGTTCCATTTACCTCTCTCTAGCCAAGCGTTGATGAAGTGAAAGATTTGCAACTTCAAATGGCAAGCACTACTCTAAATGAAGCAATGGATAGCTAGACTTACACGTGGGGACCGGCAGCTTACACCACGCACAGATACTATACATACTACTTTAGAGACATGCATGCTCATGACAAGTTCAAGTGGATATGGAAATTAGGGGCCACAATGAAAATTAAAGTTTTTGGTTGGCTTCTCCTGGTTGATCGGTTAATCACACGCAACATGCTCAAAAGAAGACATTATAACATTGGAGACGATCATAGCTGTCTTCTCTGCGACTCTACCAATGAAGAAACTCTAGAACACCTATTCTTCGAGTGCCCCTTCAGCTCCCATTGCTGGAACGCCCTTCATATTTCTTGGGCTGCGGGGGAGACAACATTCCATAGGATATCAGAAGCCAAACTTGGCTGGAACCGACCCCTCTACATGGAAACATTTCTGACGGCTGCCTGGAGTATTTGGAAGGAGAGGAACAACAAGCATTTTAGAAGAATTGTACCATCAAAAGAATCCTGGCTAAAAAGATAGAAGGAAGATTTTTCTCTCCTCACTCATAGGGTGAAGGAGAAGCACAAAGACTACATCCCCTCTATTCTAGCCTCTTTAGCTTAGTGTTTTAATCTACCCCATCTCATGGGGATGTAACAAACTTTGTACATTATGAGTCATTCTTCGATTTAATTCACGGTAGGAGGTTCTCCTACTGTTAAAGGTTAAAAAAACCATATTTATGTCTTCGATATTGTTTATTCAAAAATAGTTGACAACTAATTTCTATTGACAGCTTATTTCCATTCAAGCAAACATGTCCTGCGCTTGGTAGACATGACCGTCCACTATCCCGGGGCTGAACTAAACTGTGAGGAGATAGGTCATTATATTTCATGGCTTGAGGATCTTCATACTGTCAAGACAAATTATTTTCCTGGACTTAAAAATCTTAGTACTCAAAACGTGCGACCAATAGTGTTCGTCCTGAACTACGGTAACATCTATTTAGGAAAGATGGTAAGATTTTTACTATTTTTCCTCAGTGCATCTTTTGCATACACTATTTTTTAAGCTAAACTTTATTGCTAAGTATGTTACTATACGATGTTCTTCAACAGGGACTCCCGATGAATGTTGTGCCTCATTGGATCGAGACTAAAGGTCGCATGAGAATTGTTAGCTTACGGACAAGATTTCCTACAATGCACTTTAGTGCATTCAGGATTTCTAATAGCGAGGAATGCTTAATAGTGAAAGACTGGAGCAAAACTGTGAATGATCGCAGAGAAGTACCAGGGGGTAGCAATCAGAAGCTCAGCCCATGATTAGGAGACAAGTTCATCTGCATGCTCCAACTTGATGAAGCAGGAGTGCTACATATGTTTTATGTTATTTTACCTGAGAGAGAGCAGCAGGAGTGATTAGCTAGCTAGAAATGAGTTATGATGATTAAATAGCTAGTGTTGGTGGTAATGACTATGAGGATTATTATTAGCTAGTGTTGGTGGTGATTAGATAGCTACCACAGCTAGTGTTGGTGGTGATTAGCTACCTAGAATGAGTTTGAAGATGATGATGTGTGCTACACTATGACTATGATGATTATATAGCTACTGTTGGTGGTAATGACTATGATGATGATTAAATAGCTTGTGCTGGCGGATTAGATTCAAGTGGAGGCAACATGTGGTGCACATCGAATGTACTACTAGTCCAAACTAGATCAAGTTTGGATTAGTAGTATACTTTTGACATGCAACACACGTTGCCTCCACTTGAACCTAATCCACCTTCATTTGACACACTATTATATACGTATTGATATAACAACCTCATAATTGGTATTGTACCAAAATTTGTATAACGGCGTGTAAATACACTAAAAATTACAAAATGGAAAAAGAATACTAGTAGCGATGGAGAGTAAACATGCTACTACTAGCTATATTAGCAGTAGCGCGGGAGTGAACAAACGCAACGGCTACATGTCTTAGCAGTAGCGCGTGTCGCACGCGCTACTGCTAAGGAATAGCGGTAGCGCCTTACTAGTAGCGCGGTGTCCCGCGCTACTAGTGGGCATTAAACCCGCGCTACTACTAGGGTTTTCCCTAGTAGTGTTGTCGCGTAGGTCAGGTTGGGCTGGGGGTCGATGGCTTGGTGATTGATGTCCTTGTTAGTGATCGGGCTAGTTAGGAAGTCAGAAACACTTTCGGAGTTGTGTCATGTGGAAATCGTTGCGCAGAGTGGGTAACTCAGGTGGTGACTCCAGCTGGTAGCCATCTACTCTTCGTCTTGTAGTGATCTCGGAGGGGGCCGGTAAATCTTGGTGTGAGCTTCCCTTTGAGATGGAAATGCTTGGTTCCTTTGAGAGGAGTGACCCGTAGGTACACATGGTCTTCGACACGGAAGTTTACTTCTTGACAATGGTGGTTGGTTTAGTTCTTCCTCCTTGACATGGCGGTCTTCAGATGTTCCTTCACTAGCTGAATGGTTCTTCTTCCGTCTTCAGGTAGACAAGTAGGTCACCAAATAAAGATGAAAACCAACTTGTCCAAGTACTCCATGAAGACTTTGTTCACGAGGTACATAAAGTAGGCTGGGGTATTGGTGGTGGTCACGGTTGTGTATTGGCCAAGGTCTTCCAGACATAGAGTCAAGGCCCGTGGTCATGATCCAACCATTTGGTGGCTTGGTAGGGCCTAAGGATTCCAAGGATTATAGTTTGCGGGTGAACGTTTATCATCTTATCCTTAAGCACAGTTTCTAAGATGCCAATTGCTCTATCTAGTCCTTCAAACAAATCACATCATATTACCGAAAGAATCATCTCGTATAAGTTAACTCCAATCACCACTCATGCTATTCATGTCCTCATGACTGCCAAGAGGAGGTCTAACAAAATCATACATTCACCTATCCCCAAACTCATATGTATGGCTATCCTCATGTAAAGATCCATGGGTAGAACATACAACCGCCAAACTTAAATTAAACATCACAATCCAAGTGCTCAGCCCATTCCAAGGTCTAAGATAGTGCATCTCTATCTTGAGGAAACACGTCATAAGCCACTCCAAAATCTTGTGTCCTTCCTATGAATCAACTCCAACAGCCAATTAACTTACATTAATCACTACATAATTCATTAATTCTACAAATCCAGCGTCTATGCTGGTGTTATACATGATCTCCTAAAGTCCCTATAATCCCCAAATACTTTAAAGGGTTGTCTCTACTATAGTAAATCGACCAATTTCCATTATCATGGTCAAGTAAACTCCAAGGTTAGGCTCATATAGATCCCTAAATCAACTTCGACAATTAACCCAATCTCCTAGTTTATCGTCCACCGAGAAATAGGGTATATATCATGATCGAGATCTTCAGTCTAAATCCAATTTACTCGGAACCATGTAGACTTACTCATCATCTATACTCCACTAGGATCACCTATTAATCCAAATCTCATGTCCTACGATAATTCATACACATTTCCCCCCAAGTCATTTTTGTAATGTCAACAACCTCCTATTGATATCTTCTGATCAAGTCAAAATCTTATTCCTCCAAGAATCTCCGCTTGTAATCCTAATTGTCCTACAGAATCCAGTTCACTCCAGGGTGATGAAAGTGACGCTACTCTATTAATGCGATCCCACCAAGTTCATCTACCAATATGAAGGCCTCATAATCCACCAAAGAGTCTCAGATAATTACTCAAGGTCACTGATATAAACTCATCAAGTCATTTGTCCTCAAATTAGTCTTCCCTATGGCATCGTCAGTTCTAGTGCTATCTTAGGATGATAATGTTCTCGTTCACTATGTCCACTAGTTCCATAATGAACCCAGTATTGTGCAAGGTTACGGAGGCTTAAGTGGTTCTTTTGCAATTTGCAGGTTAAGCTCATGGTTAAGGATTCCAGTGAGGTCTCGAGGGGTC